>NC_079224.1:46825501-47166751 GCF_029633865.1 Lampris incognitus
AGAACTAATCTGGATGATTATGTTTTACCTATTCTCACAGTCTTGGACGGGCCTCTCAGGAAATCAGATGAGCAATTAGAGATAGAGTTGCCCATACCAAGACCTCTGAGTTTCAACACCAGTTTGGATGGTACAATGATATTGAAAGCAGAGCTGTAATCAATAACTTTGTCTACAACTTTATGGAGATGGTTTCACATAAACCCTTCATGTAACAATTGTTACATTACATGAACATTTGACTGGTTGACTACAAATCTTTAAGATTAGTTCTGAAGTTGGTTGGAGTTTGGTTTGATAACTCATGTCTTAGTTTGTTTCTGTCCAGATAATCCAGACATTTGCAAAAGGCAGCATTTTTCTTATAAAAATTTCACAACAACTTTATACACAGTGTTGACTGTACTTTTTTTAAATGTCCATGTTATTCACAACATATTGCACTTAGTTCACATCCACTCAAGTAAAAACAGACAACCAAACAACCCAATTCATGACTTAAAAAGATAGGTAGACAAATGTTTGATGCAACTGTAGAAGTTGAATATTAAGACGTGTTCATTGTTTTAAAGTCAATTCCCCTCAACAGGAATATGATCTAAAATGTGTTTACTGTCTGAACCTGTCAGCAAGCCCCTCCTTCAAATCTACCACTTAGTGTTGGAGCTAAAACAAGGTTCCACAGTGAGACAGAGGAAGTCCTCTCTGGTCACTGGAGCTCATAGTTACTGAACAGAAGAGCTATGAGCTTCCTGCTCATCTCACTGCTGTTGGCTGCTATGTGCTTTGGTAGGACACAACTCTTTGTTTGTTTGTTATTAATCTGAACTTTGTCTTGTTGATTCCTTTCCTCACACTGACACCGTCTGTTGTTGTCCTACAGAATGCAGAGCTCAAAAAGACAACGTGCTCCAACCCAAAGGAGGTGTGACTGTTAGTGAGGGAGAGACAGTAACACTGGACTGTCACTATAACACCAGTGGCACAAATACATATCTTTTCTGGTACAGACAGGCTGCAGACGACAAGCCCACATTCATTCTGAGCCGCATTACTGCTGAATTAGGGAACACAGTGGACGGGTTCAAGGAGAGATTTGATTCCAGCCTGGATTCCAGCTCAAGATCAGTTCCTCTGAAGATCCAGAGTCTGCAGCTGTCTGACTCTGCTGTGTACTACTGTGCTCTGAGGCCCACAGTGACAGGAAACTGCAAAACCTACTACAAAAACCTTTAGAGCATCTATCAAGAATCCAGGGACAACGCAACGATAAACCAGATCCACTAGAGGGCAGTATTCACATTTTAAAGTATTTGGTTCCTTGCTGAAGAAAAACACATTGGACAGTTTGACAAGTCAGTTTCCTACAACTGCTGATTTGTCCAATGTGTCAATACAACATTCAAAAACATTTGATTCTGCATTGAAACGTTAAACTCTCTTGATAAAGAGAAGTATGAATGTCTTCTGTAGATTCGTTTAACAAATTCTGCATTGTATTCTAGTCTTAGAAGAAAAATAACTTGATGGAAGTCAGAGCTTGGTGGTTACTTGATGGAAGCGAGACTGCTTGACTAATCCATGGGACAAGTAGCAGTGTGTATGGTGACAGGTGAGTGGTGGTGTTTAGTCATGCTTATTTAACAGCTATTCTTTCAAGACTCATTATTTTAGCACCCTGTCTTACTTTCGAACATGCATACAAAACATTGTGTTCCCTGGTCGTCACTATAAATCGTTTACCACTGTGATGAGAGTCATGACTGAGCTGGACTGGTGCATTTTCTGCAAGGCAAATGTTTTGTTCCTGATTCATTTGGCTGCCCTGGAGGAGTCGTGTCGAGAAGGAAGGGAGAGGCGGGGAACACACTCTTCTGTCGAGCTGTCAGGTTGCTTGAAAGACGAAGCGATGACAGCAAGTAGGAGAAGAACAAGCGTGCTCCTGCTGTGAAAGCACAGAGGCCTGGCTGCAATGGAAGGAGCTGTGGAGTCAAGACAAATGACATTTCTCCCAAAACTAATAGACTTTTACCCCCCCCCCTCTCTCCCTCTCTCTCTCCGCTTCTTCATCTGTGGATTGGGTACACAGAGTTTATAGCATATCGATAACATCCAGCAAAAACATGACTTTATCAATGACATTAGCACACAAAACAGATAATATATGATGCATATCAATAGAAGGTTGATTCTGCAACTGTATGACTGTATTATGAAAAATAAACATTACTGATTTAAATGAACGGCACCTAATGTAAAATATCAGATAGAAGCATATTATGCCCAATCAGAAGCATATTCTGCATATGCGACTCGTGGTTGGGGGGGGGGGGGGCAGCAGGGGGCCCAGGAATAGTATTGGGGTGGCCGTGGCCACCCCTGGCCACCCCTTGGGGGCGCCATTGTGCTAATTCTGTCCCCCCGTTGTTATTTCTTCGGAAAATATTACTGATGGCCGTTGTCTGTTTAAATAGAGGCACTTGATAAGGAGGACCTTTCTTTCCACAGTTTTTGTCTCTGTCATCGTTGGTGAGACTTGTTGACTTTGGGCCATGTTCAGAAACCATTTAATAATTATAATGACTAATCTTATTCTATGTTGTCCTGTTTAGATCAACACATTTATCATTTCTTATAATGTAAGAATCCCCTTATATATATATAATATTTTAGTAAAGAGAACAAAGAGGTGAAGGGTCCATCACAAGGGGAGGAGTTAGAGAACTGAATTTTAAAGACCTAATGTTGGAACTGAAGAGCAGCTGAGTTCTTTTCACTTGGTGATTCAATACACTTCAGTCACAATGCTACTCCATTTAATCTGGCTGATGATATCTACCTTTCATTCTGGTAAATATGAGATGGAAGAACATACATCTTAATATTATCCATAAGGTATTTCCATGAACTATTGTGTTTGTAAAAATCCATGTGTCTATCTAGGGTTCTCTGAGGATTCAGTTACATCATTTCATGATAGAATTCTGGCTTTGGAAGGAGACAGGGTCACTCTCTCCTGCAACTACTCTGTCTCTACAGAGAACCTCTACTGGTATCGACAGTACTCCAGCTGACCTCCACAGCTTCTCATCATGGAATATTCAGAGAAAGTACCAGGGTTGACTCTTAAGCATGAGAGAGAAAGAAAAGCGTTTCATCTGGAGATGTCCTCTGCTGCAGTGACAGACTCTGCTGTGTACTACTGTGCTGTGAGGCCCACAGTGACAGGAAACCCAGAGTCACTGTACAAAAACCTGACAGTGTCTGACAGAACATTTACAAACTTCAGCTGCTTCTCATTTAACAGCAGATCAATCAAGTAGAGTTTTCATACCCACATAATGAAAATAATTTATCAGAGTTCATAACTGGACTAATGTTTTTGCACTTTGTGCAAATATAGTTATCTTTATATTTAAGTTTGATAAAATATAACTTCTTGTTCATTCAGTGGAACTGGATTAGTGTTTTCTTTGCCTCCTCTTTGTATTTTTTTACTATAACTGTGGATGAGATGTGGTCATGGCTTTGGTGCATCTTCAGGACACCATCAGGATACCATTTGACAATGTTCATGATCAATGTTTCTCATTAACTTGATAGAGACGGTTGGACCTCCACCTTCCTATGACATTAGTTACATCACATGAATGACTGACTTCAAGCCTTTAACTTTAGTTTTCATGGTGGCTGTAGTCTGGTTTCATGACTCATACCTTTATTTACTTGTTGTCATTTAGTCCATTCAGGTTCTTCATAGTGATGAAGAGTCATGTAGAGCTGAGTGGAATCACAGCTGAATCCTCAGAGATACACTGAGATGCTAAAAGTTCTTCAAATTATGAAAACAGATCGACAGTCTGAGGATGATTTTAGGTTTCAGCCATCTACAATTAAAATGATGAGGGAAAAACAAACCTTTATTTCTTTCCAAATACTCCATCAACTTTGCCGTGATTCCATCAGTTTATTAGCACATCACACCCACACTCTTTAATGACACAGGATGAATGTGCTTTTCCAATACAAAGATTTCTGCATTTTTATTATCTATGTTATTCACAACACAATGCAATTATTCTTCCGGTTTTCTCCATAAAATGCAAAAGAAAAAAACAAAAACAAAAACAAAAAACAAAACAAATCAAAAACAAAAACAAAATCCAAATAATAAATAGCTCAAATTTTAAATATTTGAATATTAAATGTCCTTCATTTCCAAAGATGAACCAAAATGGATTCAACTTTATACGAATCACATAAATAAGAACAACATAATACGTGTTGATTGTTTTAAAGACAATTCCCCTCAACAGGAATATGATGTAACTTATACATTTTAACTTATTTTAAACTTATTTTTAGCTGGGTCTTCATGTGTGTATATCTTATACTGTGTTTGCTGTGTTTGTCTGTGTCTGTCTTGCACTGTTTGGTGAAGATACAGCCCTCATTTCATTTTTAACATGTGCCTGCACATTGTTTTTAATGACAATAAAATTGAATTGAATTAAATTGAAAGTAAAATGTGTTTTACTGTCTGAATCTGTCAGCAGCAGATAACAGGGGATTGGTCATCAGCCCTGTCACTCTGAACAAGCCCCGCCTTCAAATCTACCACTTAGTGTTGGAGCTAAAACCAGGTTCCACAGTGAGACACAGGAAGTCCTCTCTGGTCACTGGAGCTCATAGTTACTGAACAGAAGAGCTATGAGCTTCCTGCTCATCTCACTGCTGTTGGCTGCTATGTGCTTTGGTAGGACACAACTCTTTGTTTGCTTGTTATTAATCTGAACTTTGTCTTGTTGATTCTTTTCCTCACACTGACACCGTCTGTTGTTGTCCCACAGAATGCAGAGCTCAAAAAGACAACGTGCTCCAACCCAAAGGAGGTGTGACTGTTAGTGAGGGAGAGACAGTAACACTGGACTGTCACTATAACACCAGTGACAGAAGTCCATCTCTTTACTGGTACAGACAGGCTGCAGACGACAAGCCCACATTCATTCTGAGCCGCTCTACTTTTGGATCAGGGAACACAGGGGACGGGTTCAAGGAGAGATTTGATTCCAGCCTGGATTCCAGCTCAAGATCAGTTCCTCTGAAGATCCAGAGTCTGCAGCTGTCTGACTCTGCTGTGTACTACTGTGCTCTGAGGCCCACAGTGACAGGAAACTGCAAGATGTACTACAAAAACCTTTAGAGTGTCTATCAAGAATCCAGAGACAACACAATGTTAACCCACATCCACTAGAGGGCAGTATTCACATTTTAATCTCATCGCTCCTTGTTGAAGAAAAACAAATTGGACAGTTTGACAAGCCAGCTTCCTACAACTGCTGATTTATCCAATGTGTCAATACAACATTCAAAAACATTTGATTCTGCATTGAAACATTAAACTGTCTTGATAAATAGACTGTACATTAGGGGGCCTAGACATCAGCCCTGAGGTGTGCCAGTCTGAAGAACTAATCTGGATGATTATGTTTTACCTATTCTCACAGTCTTGGGTGTGCATCTCAGGAAATTAAATGAGCAATTACAGATAGAGTTGCCCAGACCAAGACCTCCGAGTTTCCACACCAGTTTAGATGGTACAGTTGTACTGAAAGCAGAGCTGTAATCAATAAACCACATTCAGACATAGGTATCCATTCTGACATAGCTCCTTCTGTCATTTAACATAAGATTAATCAAATAAGGTTTCATATCTAAATAATGACAATATTGTATCAGCGGTAATATTCAGTTTGATGTATTTGCCCTTTGTAAAAATACACGACGACCCATTTTAAAATTTCACAAAACTTTATGACTTGTTCAATCAGAGGAGGTGGATAACTTTGTCGACAGCTTAATGGAGATGGTTTCACATAAACCCTTCATGTAACAATAGTTACATTACATGAACATTTGACTGGTTGACTACAAATCTTTAAGATTAGTTGAGATGTTGGTTGGAGTTTGGTTTGATAACTCATGTCTTAGTTCCCTCTTCATTTATGTCCGTTTGTTTCTGTCCAGATAATCCAGACATTTGCAAAAGGCAGCATTTCTCTTATAAAAATTTCACAACGACTTTATGCACAGTGTTGACTGTACTTTTTTTTTAAAATGTCCATGTTATACACTACATATTGCATTTAGTTCACATCCACTCAAGTAAAAACAGACAACCAAACAACCCAATTCATGACTTAAAAAAATAGGTAGACACATGTTTGATGCAACTGTAGAAGTTGACTAATAAGATGTGTTCATTGTTTTAAAGGAGATTCCCCTCAACAGGAATATGATCTAAAATGTGTTGTACTGTATGAACCTGTCAACAAGCCCCTCCTTCAAATCTACCACTTAGTGTTGGAGCTAAAACAAGGTTCCACAGTGAGACACAGGAAGTCCTCTCTGGTCACTGGAGCTCATAGTTACTGAACAGAAGAGCTATGAGCTTCCTGCTCATCTCACTGCTGTTGGCTGCTATGTGCTTTGGTAGGACACAACTCTTGGTTTGCTTGTTATTAATCTGAACTTTGTCTTGTTGATTCTTTTCCTCACACTGACACCGTCTGTTGTTGTCCCACAGAATGCAGAGCTCAAAAAGACAACGTGCTCCAACCCAAAGGAGGTGTGACTGTTAGTGAGGGAGAGACAGTAACACTGGACTGTCACTATAACAGCAGTGGCTCAAATACATATCTTTTCTGGTACAGACAGGCTGCAGACGACAAGCCCACATTCATTCTGAGCCGCATTACTGCTGAATCAGGGGACACAGCGGACGGGTTCAAGGCGAGATTGGATTCCAGCCTGGATTCCAGCTCAAGATCAGTTCCTCTGAAGATCCAGAGTCTGCAGCTGTCTGACTCTGCTGTGTACTACTGTGCTCTGAGGCCCACAGTGACAGGAAACTGCAAGACGTACTACAAAAACCTTTGGGGTGTCTATCAAGAATCCAGAGACAGCGCAATGATAATCCAGATCCACTAGAGGGCAGTATTCACATTTTAAAGACTGGTTCCTTGCTGAAGAAAAACACATTGGACAGTTTGACAAGCCAGCTTCCTACAACTGCTGATTTGTCCAATGTGTCAATACAACATTCAAAAACATTTGATTCTGCATTGAAACGTTAAACTATCTTGATAAAGAAAAGTATTAATGTCTTCTGTAGATTCGTTTAACAAATTCTGCATTGTATTCTAGTCTTAGAAGAAAAATAACTTGATGGAAGTCAGAGCTTGGTGGTTCCTTGATGGAAGCGAGACTGCTTGACTAATCCATGGGACAAGTAGCAGTGTGTATGGTGACAGGTGAGTGGTGGTGTTTAGTCCTGCTTATTTAACAGCTATTCTTTCAAGACTCATTATTTTAGCTCCCTGTCTTACTTTTGAACACGCATACAAAACATGGTGTTCCCTGGTCGTCACTATAAATCGTTCACCACTGTGACGAGAGTCATCACTTCTGTTCACTTGACAGTGAGGAGTTCCACCAGGGGGAGTTAGTGCGTGGGAGGATCACGCTAATCTCCCCCCCCCCGACCAGGCGCCCCGATCGACCAGAGGAGGCGCTAGTGCAGCGACCAGGACACATACCCACATCCGGCTTCCCACCCGCAGACATGGGCCAATTGTGTCTGCAGGGAGCAAGCCGGAGGTAACACGGGGACTCGATCCGGTGATCCCCGTGTTGCTAAGCAACGGAATAGTCCGCTACGCTACCCGGACGTCCTGAGAGTAGTCATTTTAAATGAAGGCTTTGTTTTGTTTTAAACCACAATAGTTGGTTTCTACCTTGTCTGTTCTTCACATGGCTTGTGGGCCTGTACGTTCACTGAATGTTGTGCTGGAATGTAACGTGCAATGTATCTTAGGATGCTTTATTTATTTATTTATTTGTTTGTTTCTTCATTTATTTCTTCTTTTAATTTGTAATTTGTGATATTGGGCTATACAAACCAAATTGACTTGACTTGACTGTGCATTTTTATCTTTCGCCTGGTCCTCGTGTGAGTCTGCTTGGATGGCCACATGATGGCGCCAGTGTGCATCTCTTGCCCATGTACTGTTCTGTCTCTTGTCTCTGACATACTGCTGCTTGCTGCTTGTGTGTGAGCTTGTGTATGGTCTGGGTAGATTGTGGAACTGAATTGTCCTTCTGGGAGAAATAAAGTTGTCTGAATGTGAATCTGAAGTACACAGTGCAGACAAACCTTATGGCTCTGCTGAGAGTGAGCATCAGGGATTTTAAGTACACATTGGGTCAGCACATGTTCAACAGGTTGATTTTACACTTGGCCCAGCAAATGCCCCCATTCATAATGTACCCCCCCACCCCCAAAACAAAAGAAAAAAGAAAAAGAAGAGTGGCTGATAACACTGGAGGGTGAACATTTTCAGCATGATGGGGGAGATGTTGGGGGAGGAGAGGGAGGAGAGTAAGTCAGCAGGTTTTCTGTTTCATCTGAGAGTGAAGGAGAGTAAAAAGCCGTGAGAGATGTCCCCCCAGTTCTAACATCCATCCGTCCCCATACTTTTACACTTCCTGCTGAATATGAGAGTGATGACCTCATTCATCAGGAATAAAATCAGATGTCATAGTTTCAAGTAAAATAAAACTGCCGGGAGCTTTGGGGACATCACGTTCATCAGAAACAGTCAGAGAAGTGTTGGATGGGGGTGTTGGGGGAGGAGAGGGAGGAGAGTAAGTCAGCAGATCTGCTGTTTCAACTGATAGTGAAAAAACGTGTGATTCAGTGTAGATATGCAACTGCATCCACTTTGGACATCAGCCGGTTGGTTTCTTCAGTCATGACGTCATCAAAGTGACTTCCTCAGCCTCTGAGACTAAGAGACTGACAGTCTCCTAGATGAATGATGACATGTTTCTCCCATGAAACCTTGTGTCCAGATGAACTGATTCAACTTTTCTGGGATTCTACACCTGGATGATTGAGCAGGCATCAACATATTCATGTGTAGTATTCTAGTTTTAGAAGAAACACAACAATAAATCCCATACTGTCTCACATATAAACCCAACCACAAAAGATAAACTACATGATGACAGGAGAAGAAAGCCAACCTGAAGGTAATATAAAATATTTAATAATAATAACTCTATTCTATCAACATTCCTTAAAGATTAGATTATTCTTAAACCATGATTAATTGATTGTTTTATTTGAATATTCTTGCTAAACCTATCTGGACAGTGGATTGTAATAAGCTGTCAGAGTTGATCCAGTCATTGTTTCCTCTTCAGCAGGAAGTGGAGTTTGACAGACAGGGAAACAGATCAGATCTCTGAGAGCAGCACATCTTTAACTAGGTGATTGTTGCTGTGCCACAGTTTCTGTTTGACGTGTGACATCAGTCATGCAGTTCCTCCTACCACTTGTTTTATTCACTGGCTTTACTGGTAAGAAACACTTTGGCAGCTCAGTATTTGTTAAACTATGAATCCCTTTTTAACAGAAAAAATAATGAGATAGATTCAATATATGACATGATTATTGACTTTTTAATCATTTCTTCCCATCTGCAGGTTCCAGTTATCAGCAAACCATCCAGTCCCTCCAAGACAGAGTACATGGTCTAGAAGGTGCCAAAGTTACTCTCTCCTGTAAATACTCCTCAGCAGACTACTTCTTTTGGTATCGCCAGGACGCAGGAGAACCACCACAGTTTCTAATATCCTCCACTAAATCAGGTTCAATAATGAACAGAGCAGATACAAACTCCAGACTGTCTGTTAAAGTGAATGAGACTCAAATGGAAGTGGAGATGTCCTCTGCTGCAGTGACAGACTCTGCTGTGTACTACTGTGCTGTGAGGCCCACAGTGACAGGAAACCCAGAGTCACTGTACACAAACCTGACAGTGTCTGACAGAACATTTACACACTTCAGCTGCTTCTGTCATTTAACAGCTGATCAATCAAGTAGAGTTTTAATATCAGCTCACTAGAAACAAGGTGAGATATTTAGGATCTCTAATCATAGCATGACCATGGAGGATCCTTGTTTCTGGTTGATGGAAGGTTTGCGTCAAAACCTGTTAATGCACACATAGTTCAGCTCAAGGTTAAATATTGTTATAAATTCACACGCAGGACAAGAAGTTGCTGCACAACATGTTGAATTAGTATTGAGTCCAATTAACATTCAACATTTTAGCTTAATGGCTAACTTTTTGTTCATAATATTTTACTGCTCACTTCAAAACATTAGTTACAAAAAATTAAATGTTTTTCTTCTAATATCTTGCCAAGTGATCATTCTATAAGCAGAATAATTCAACCGAAGTTGTGTGATAAAGAATTTTTACATTCTCCACTTTGTGTCATGTGGTTCTTTATTTTGTATTGTAGTTTAAAATACTTTCACGCATAACTTGACGTGGATTATCTCTTGCTAATTCAGTCACGCCCCCAGAGAATGTTCATAGGGGTGGCCAAATGGGGCCACTGAAAATCTTGGGGTGGCACACCAAAACCAAAAGCCAGGACTGAATTTCAGGAATTCTATTATGCTGTTGTAGTATACTGTATAGGCTAATTGAAAACTGCCAACATGAGAGTTAAGGAATCGCCTACTGAAATACTTTGGTTTCTTATTTTTTTACAGTTAATGTTACTACATAGCTGATGTGCAAAGACTAACACTGGTACAGTTAACATTTTGAGTTCCACAACAGTTCTGATTTAATGTGTTATGTATCTGTATATATTGTAAAGTGTTAGATGATTCATTGTTAGATTGTGTATGTGTGATGCAGTGACGGACGATCAGAAGCGACTGGCTGCCTGGCTATGCATTTGTTACTTTCTTTGACATGAATTATTATGAAAAATATACATTATTGATTTAAATGAACGGCACCTAATGTAAAATATCAGATAGAAGGATATTATGGTTAATCAGAAGCATATTCTGCATATGCGACTCGTGGCTGGGGGAGGGGGGGGCAGCAGGGGGGCCAGGGATAGTATCAGGGGGCCGTGGCCACCCCTGGCCACCCCTTGGGGGCGCCACTGTGCTAATTCTGTCCCCCTTTGTTATATCTTAGGAAAATATTACTGATGGCCATTGTCTGTTTAAATAGAGATAAGGAGGACCTTTCTTTCCACAGTTTTTGTCTCTGTCATGGTTGGTGAGACTTATTGACTTTGGGTCATGTTCAGAAACCATTTAATAATTATAATGACTAAACTTATTCTATGTCGTCCTGTTTAGATCAACAAATTTATCATTTCTTATAATGTAAGAATTCCCTTATATATATATATATATATATATATATATATATATATATATATATATATATATATATATATATATATATTAGCAAAGAGAACAAAGAGGTGAAGGGTCCATCATGACATTAATTTCTAAACCTCCACCACTATAACACTACAAAGACCAAGACAAGGGGAGGAGTTAGAGAACTGAATGTCAAAGACTTCATGTTGCAACTGAAGAGCTGCTGAGTTATTTTCACTTGGTGATTCAATACACTTCAGTCATGATGTTACTCCATTTAATCTGGCTGATGATATCTACCTTTCATACTGGTAAATGTGAAGTGGAAGAACATACATCTTAATATTATCCATAAGGTATTTCTATCAACTATTGTGTTTGTAAAAATCCATGTGTCTATCTAGGGCTCTCTGAGGATTCAGTTACACCATTTCATGATAGAATTCTGGCTTTGGAAGGAGACAGGGTCACTCTCTCCTGCAACTACTCTGTCTCTACAGAGAACCTCTACTGGTATCGACAGTACTCCAGCTCACCTCCACAGCTTCTCATCATGGAATATTCAGAGAAAGTACCAGGGTTGACTCTTAAGCATGAGAGAGAAAGAAAAGCGTTTCATCTGGAGATGTCCTCTGCTGCAGTGACAGACTCTGCTGTGTACTACTGTGCTGTGAGGCCCACAGTGACAGGAAACCCAGAGTCACTGTACACAAACCTGACAGTGTCTGACAGAACATTTACACACTTCAGCTGCTTCTGTCATTTAACAGCAGATCAATCCAGTAGAGTTTTCCTACCCACATAATGAAAATAATGTATCAGAGTTCATAACTGGACTAATGTTTTGCACTTTGTTAAAATGTAGCCGTCTTGATTTTTAAGTTGAATTAAATATAATTTAATGTTATGGAACTGGATTAGTGTTTTCTTTCCCTCCGCTATTTATTTTGTTACTATAACTGTGGATGAGATGTGGTCATGGCTTTGATGCATCTTCAGGACACCATCAGGATACCATTTGACAATGTTCATGATCAATGTTTCTCATTAACTTGATAGAGACGGTTGGACCTCCACCTTCCTATGACATTAGTTTCATCACATGCATGACTGACTTCAAGCCTTTAACTTTAGTTTTCATGTTGGCTGGAGTCTGGTTTCAGGACTCATATCTTTGTTTACTTGTTGTCATTTAGTCCATTCAGGTTCTTCATAGTGATGAAGAGTCATGTAGAGCTGAGTGGAATCACAGCTGAATCCTCAGAGATACACTGAGATGCTAAAAGTTCTTCAAATTATGAAGTTTCAGACGTCTACCATTGAAATGATGAGAGTAAAACAAATATTTATTTCTTTCCAAATACTCCATCAGCTTTGCTATGATTCAATCAGTTTATTAGCACATCACAGCATTACTGTTTAATGAAACAGGATGAATGCACTTTTCCAAAATAACGATTTCTGCATTTTTATTGTCAATGTTATTCATAACACAATGCAATTATTCTTTAGGTTTTCTCCATAACAGACAAACTAACAACAACAAAAAAAGTCCAAATAATAAAAATCTCCAACATTAAATGTGTGAATTATTTGCAGATTCACCAAAATAGAATCACACAAATAATAATAACATAACACTTGTTCATTGTTTTAAAGACAATTCCTCTCAACAGGAATATGATGTAAAATGTGTTGTACTGTCTGAACCTGTCAGCAGCAGTAATAACAGGGGATTGGTCATCAGCCCTGTCACTCTGAACAAGCCCCTCCTTCAAATCTACCACTTGGTGTTGGAGCTAAAACAAGGTTCCACAGTGAGACACAGGAAGTCCTCTCTGGTCACTGGAGCTCATAGTTACTGAACAGAAGAGCTATGAGCTTCCTGCTCATCTCACTGCTGTTGGCTGCTATGTGCTTTGGTAGGACACAACTCTTGGTTTGCTTGTTATTAATCTGAACTTTGTCTTGTTGATTCTTTTCCTCACACTGACACCGTCTGTTGTTGTCCCACAGAATGCAGAGCTCAAAAAGACAACGTGCTCCAACCCAAAGGAGGTGTGACTGTTAGTGAGGGAGAGACAGTAACACTGGACTGTCACTATAACACCAGTGACACAGGTCCATATCTTTACTGGTACAGACAGGCTGCAGACGACAAGCCCACATTCATTCTGAGCCGCTCTAGGTTTGGATCAGGGAACACAGCGGACGGGTTCAAGGAGAGATTGGATTCCAGCCTGGATTCCAGCTCAAGATCAGTTCCTCTGAAGATCCAGAGTCTGCAGCTGTCTGACTCTGCTGTGTACTACTGTGCTCTGAGGCCCACAGTGACAGGAAACTGCAAGACGTACTACAAAAACCTTTAGAGTGTCTATCAAGAATCCAGAGACAGCGCAATGATAATCCAGATCCACTAGAGGGCAGTATTCACATTTTAAAGACTTTGGTTCCTTGCTGAAGAAAAACACCTTGGACAGTTTGACAAGCCAGCTTCCTACAACTGCTGATTTGTCCAATGTGTCAATACAACATTCAAAGACATTTGATTCTGCATTGAAACGTTAAACTGTCTTGATAAAGAAAAGTATGAATGTCTTCTGTAGATTCGTTTAACAAATGCTGCATTGTATTCTAGTCTTAGAAGAAAAATAACTTGATGGAAGTCAGAGCTTGGTGGTTCCTTGATGGAAGCGAGACTGCTTGACTAATCCATGGGACAAGTAGCAGTGTGTATGGTGACAGGTGAGGGGTGGTGTTTAGTCCTGCTTATTTAACAGCTATTCTTTCAAGACTCATTATTTTAGCTCCCTGTCTTACTTTTGAACCCGCATACAAAACATGGTGTTCCCTGATCGTCACTATAAATCGTTCACCACTGTGATGAGAGTCATCACTTCTGTTCACTTGACAGTGAGGAGTTCCACCAGGGGGAGTTAGTGCGTGGGAGGATCACGCTAATCCCCCCCCCCCACCGACCAGACGCCCCGATCGACCAGAGGAGGCGCTAGTGCAGCGACCAGGACACATACCCACATCCGGCTTCCCACTCGCAGACACGGCCCATTGTGTCTGTAGGGACCAAGCCGGAGGTAACACGGGGACTCGAACCGGCGATCCCCGTGTTGCTAAGCAACGGAATAGTCCGCTACGCTACCCGGACGCCCTGAGAGTAGTCATTTTAAATGAAGGCTTTGTTTTGTTTTAAACCACAATAGTTGGTTTCTACCTTGTCTGTTCTTCACATGGCTTGTGGGCCTTCACTGAATGTGGTGCTGGAATGTAACGTGCAATGTATCTTAGGATGCTTTATTTATTTATTTATTTGTTTGTTTGTTTGTTTGTTTCCTCATTTATTTCTTCTTTTAATTTGTAATTTGTGATATTGGGCTATACAAACCAAATTGACTTGACTTGACTGTGTATTTTTATCTTTCGCCTGGTCCTCGTGTGAGTCTGCTTGGATGGCCAAACGATGGCGCCAGTGTGCATCTCTTGCCCATGTACTGTTCTGTCTCTTGTCTCTGACATACTGCTGCTTGCTGCTTGTGTGTGAGCTTGTGTATGGTCTGGGTAGATTGTGGAACTGAATTGTCCTTCTGGGAGAAATAAAGTTGTCTGAATGTGAATCTGAAGTACACAGTGCAGACAAACCTTATGGCTCTGCTGAGAGTGAGCATCAGGTATTTTAAGTACACATTGGGTCAGCACATGTTCAACAGGTTGATTTTACACTTGGCCCAGCAAATGCCCCCATTCATAATGTACCCCCCACCCCCAAAACAAAAGAAAAAAGAAAAAGAAGAGTGGCTGATAACACTGGAGGGTGAACATTTTCAGCATGATGGGGGAGATGTTGGGGGAGGAGAGGGAGGAGAGTAAGTCAGCAGGTCTGCTGTTTCATCTGAGAGTGAAGGAGAATAAAAAGCCGTGAGACATGTCCCCCCAGTTCTAACATCCATCCGTCCCCATACTTTTACACTTCCTGCTGAATATGAGAGCAATCGTGTATGACAACTAAGTGATGACCTCATTCATCAGGAATAAAATCAGATATCAGAGTTTCAAGTAAAATAAAACTGCCAGGAGCTTTGGGGACGTCACGTTCATCAGAAACAGTCAGAGAAGTGTTGGATGGGGGTGTTGGGGGAGGAGAGGGAGGAGAGTAAGTCAGCAGATCTTCTGTTTCATCTGATAGTGAAAAAACGTGTGATTTAGTGTAGATATGCAACTGCATCCACTTTGGACATCAGCCGGTTGGTTTCTTCAGTCATGACGTCATCAAAGTGACTTCGTCAGCCTCTGAGACAAAGACACTGACAGTCTCCTAGATGAATGATGACACGTTTCTCCCATGAAACCTTGTGTCCAGATGAACTGATTCAACTTTTCTGGGATTCTACACCTGGATGATTGAGCAGGCATCAACATAGTCATGTGTAGTATTCTAGTTTTAGAAGAAACACAACAATAAATCCCATACTGTCTCACATATAAACCCAACCACAAAAGATAAACTACATGATGACAGGAGAAGAAAGACAACCTGAAGGTAATATAAAATATTTAATAATAATAACTCTATTCTATCAACATTCCTTTAAGGTGAGATTGTCCTTGAACCATGATTAATTGATTGTTTTATTTGAATATTCTTGCTAAACCTATCTGGACAGTGACTTGTAATAAGCTGTCAGAGTTGATCCAGTCATTGTTTCCTCTTCAGCAGGAAGTGGAGTTTGACAGACAGGGAAACAGATCAGATCTCTGAAACCAGCACATCTTTAACTAGGTGATTGTTGCTGTGCCACAGTTTCTGTTTGACGTCTGACATCAGCCATGCAGTTCCTCCTACCACTTGTTTTATTCACTGGCTTTACTGGTAAGAAACACTTTGGCAGCTCAGTATTTGTTAAACTATGAATCCCTTTTTAACAGAAAAAATAATGAGATAGATTCAATATATGACATGATTATTGACTTTTTAATCATTTCTTCCCATCTGCAGGTTCCAGTTATCAGCAAACCATCCAGTCCCTCCAAGACAGAGTACATGGTCTAGAAGGTGCCAAAGTTACTCTCTCCTGTAAATACTCCTCAGCAAACTACTTATTTTGGTATCGCCAGGACGCAGGAGTACCACCACAGTTTCTAATATCCTCCACTAGATCAGGTTCAATAATAAACAGAGCAGATACAAACTCCAGACTGTCTGCTAAAGTGAATGAGACTCAAATGGAAGTGGAGATGTCCTCTGCTGCAGTGACAGACTCTGCTGTGTACTACTGTGCTGTGAGGCCCACAGTGACAGGAAACCCAGAGTCACTGTACACAAACCTGACAGTGTCTGACAGAACATTTACACACTTCAGCTGCTTCTGACCTTTAATAGCTGATCAATCAGCAGATCAAACAAGGTCACTAAAAACAGTAGTTAGTATCGTATCTAGTAGTTAGTATCTCTAATCATAGCATGGCCATGGAGGATCCTTGTTTCTGGTTGATGGAAGGTTTGCGTCAAAACCTGTTAATGCACACATAGTTCAGCTCAAGGTTAAATATTGTTATAAATTCACACGCAGGACAAAATGTCGGTGTTAAACATCTTGATTTAGTATTGAGCCCAATTAACATTCAACATTTTAGCTTAACGGCTAACTTTTTGTTCATAATATTTTACTGCTGAGTTCAAAACATTCATTACAAAAAATTAAATGTTGTTCTTCTAATATCTTGCCAGTTGTTCATTGTATAAGCAGAATATTTCAATCCAAGTTGTGTGATAAAGAATTTTTACATTCTCCGCTTTGTGTCATGTGGTTCTTTATTTTGTATTGTAGTTTAAAATACTTTCACGCATAACTTGACATGGATTATGTCTTGCTAATTCTGTCCCTCCTTTGTTATATCTTAGGAAAATATTACTGATGGTTTAAATAGGGGCACTTGACAAGGAGGACCTTTCTTTCCACAGTTTTTGTCTCTGTCATGGTTGGTGAGACTTATTGACTTTGGGTCATGTTCAGAAACCATTTAATAATTATAATGACTTATCTTATTCTATGTCGTCCTGTTTAGATCAACACATTTATCATTTCTTAAAATGTAAAAATCACCTTATTTATTTTTTTATTTATTTTTTTAGTAAAGAGAACAAAGAGGTGAAGGGTCCATCACGACATTAATTTCTAAACCTCCACCACTATAACACTACACAGACCAAGACAAGGGGAGGAGTTAGAGAACTGAATGTCAAAGACTTCATGTTGCAACTGAAGAGCTGCTGAGTTATTTTCACTTGGTGATTCAATACACTTCAGTCATGATGTTACTCCATTTAATCTGGCTGATGATATCTACCTTTCATACTGGTAAATATGAAATGGAAGAACATATATCCTAATATCATCCATAAGGTATTTCCATGAACTATTGTGTTTGTAAAAATCCATGTGTCTGTCTAGGGCTCTCTGAGGATTCAGTTACACCATTTCATGATAGAATTCTGGCTTTGGAAGGAGACAGGGTCACTCTCTCCTGCAACTACTCCGTCTCTTCACCGAACCTTTTCTGGTATCGACAGTACTCCAGCTCACCGCCACAGCTTCTCATCACGGACTATTCAGAGAAAGTACCAGGGTTGACTCTTAAGCATGAGAGAGAAAGAAAAGCGTTTCATCTGGAGATGTCCTCTGCTGCAGTGACAGACTCTGCTGTGTACTTCTGTGCTGTGAGGCCCACAGTGACAGGAAACCCAGAGTCACTGTACACAAACCTGACAGTGTCTGACAGAACATTTACACACTTCAGCTGCTTCTGTCATTTAACAGCAGAACAATCAAGGAGAGTTTCCATAGACACATAATGAAAATAATGTATCTGAGTTCATAACTGGACTACTGCTTTTGGACTTTGTTATGATACAGCCATATTTATATTTAAGTTTAACTAAATATAACTTGTTGTTCATTCAGTGGAACTGGATTAGTGTTTTCTTTCCCTTCTCTATGTATTTTGTTACTATAACTGTGGATGAGATGTGGTCATGGCTTTGATGCATGTTCAGGACACCATCAGGATACTATTTGACAATGTTCAAGATCAATGTTTCTCATTAACTTGATAGAGACGGTTGGACCTCCACCTTCCTATGACATTAGTTACACCACATGAATGACTGACTTCAAGCCTTTAACTTTAGTTTTCATGTTGGCTGGAGTCTGGTTTCAGGACTCATATCTTTGTTTACTTGTTGTCATTTAGTCCATTCAGGTTCTTCATAGTGATGAAGAGTCATGTAGAGCTGAGTGGAATCACAGCTGAATCCTCAGAGATACACTGAGATGCTAAAAGTTCTTCAAATTATGAAAACAGATCAACAGTCTGAAGATGATTTTAGGTTTCAGACATCTACAATTAAAATGATGAGGAAAAACAAACCTTTATTTCTTTCCAAATACTCCATCAACTTTGCTGTGATTCCATCAGTTTATTAGCACATCACACCCCACACTCTTTAATGACACAGGATGAATGTACTTTTCCAAAACAAAGATTTCTGAATTTTTATTATCTATGTTATTCATAACACAACGCAATTATTCTTCAGGTGTTCTTCATAAAAGGCAAAAGAGAAAAAAACAAAAACAAAACACAAACAAAAACAAAATCCAAATAATAAATAGCTCAAATTTTAAACATTTGAATATTAAATGTCTTTCATTTTCAAAGATGAACCAAAATGGATTCAACTTTATAAGAATCACATAAATAAGAACAACATAATACGTATTGAATGTTTTAAAGGCAAGTCCCCTCAACAGGAATATGATGTATCTTATAACTTTTAACTTATTTTAAACTTATTTTTAGCTGGGTCTTCATGTGTGTATATCTTATACTGTGTTTGCTGTGTTTGTCTGTGTCTGTCTTGCACTGTTTGGTGAAGCCACAGCCCTCATTTCATTTTTAACATGTGCCTGCACATTGTTTTTAATGACAATAAAATTGAATTGAATGTAAAATGTGTTTTACTGTCTGAATCTGTCAGCAGCAGTAATAACAGGGGATTGGTCATCAGCCCTGTCACTCTGAACAAGCCCCGCCTTCAAATCTACCACTTAGTGTTGGAGCTAAAACCAGGTTCCACAGTGAGACACAGGAAGTCCTCTCTGGTCACTGGAGCTCATAGTTACTGAACAGAAGAGCTATGAGCTTCCTGCTCATCTCACTGCTGTTGGCTGCTATGTGCTTTGGTAGGACACAACTCTTGGTTTGCTTGTTATTAATCTGAACTTTGTCTTGTTGATTCTTTTCCTCACACTGACACCGTCTGTTGTTGTCCCACAGAATGCAGAGCTCAAAAAGACAACGTGCTCCAACCCAAAGGAGGTGTGACTGTTAGTGAGGGAGAGACAGTAACACTGGACTGTCACTATAACACCAGTGACTCAAGTCCATATCTTTACTGGTACAGACAGGCTGCAGATGACAAGCCCACATTTATTCTGAGCCGCTTTACTTTTGGATCAGGGAACACAGAGGACGGGTTCAAGGAGAGATTTGATTCCAGCCTGGATTCCAGCTCAAGATCAGTTCCTCTGAAGATCCAGAGTCTGCAGCTGTCTGACTCTGCTGTGTACTACTGTGCTCTGAGGCCCACAGTGACAGGAAACTGCAAGACGTACTACAAAAACCTTTGGAGTGTCTATCAAGAATCCAGAGACAGCGCAATGATAATCCAGATCCACTAGAGGGCAGTATTCACATTTTAATCTCATCGTCACCTTGTTGAAGAAAAACACATTGGACAGGTTGACAAGCCAGCTTCCTACAACTGCTGATTTGTCCAGTGTCACTGCCAACACTACAATAACACATCTTCATCTGCACTCCAGCTTCAAAGATGAGCTGTGGTTAATTGTTCCCTACGTGTCAAATCTTAATGTTGTTAAACATTTTGTTAATATGTAAATGATGCTTCTTAAATGAAATGAGGAAAATCAATATTGAACAATCAGTAAAATACAAATTTAATAGAATGCTATATTTAGATTAATGTTAATACATTGTGATATAAGTTACAAATAAAACTTTCAAGGCAGCAAAAACTCCTGTGCTGTCCAAATCTGGTTGAGGTTAAGTCCTCATTTTAACAAAATTTGTAATATGCAATTTTATTTTGCAATATTATATACGTGTTATTCAATATTTAATTGTATTGGGAAGAAAACAGCTTTCAATCCAATACCGTCTCCCATATAACGATAGACAGAAAGAAAGAAAGAAAGAAAGAGAGAAAGAGAGAAAGGCACTTTATTTTGTCATTGTACAGGTTATAATGAATGTGTTCTTTGCATGTAATCACCCTATTGTATAGGAGCAGTGGGCAGCTGCAGCACCCGGGGACCAACTCCAATTCTTCTTTCCATTGCCTTGCTCAGGGGCAGAGACAGCAGTATTAACCCTAACATTTCTTTTTGATGGTGGGAGGAAACCAGAGCACCCATAGGAAACCCACGCAGAACATGCAAACTCCACACAGAAACGACCTGGTACGGCCTGGGGTTCGAACCCAGGACCTTCTTGCTGTGAGGAACAGTGCTAAACACTGGGCCACTGTGCTGCCCCAAACCCACCCATATGAGATGAATGGAGTAAATGAAGGCAGCAGCAGCAGCAGAAGAGCCATGTGGACATGCAGTAAAACAGCTGCTAGTGGGTCTAGTGAAGGACACAGAGGTTGGCTGGCATGGGAGGAGTAGTGAGGAGGTTGGTGTGAACAGTGGGTGAATAGGAGGAGCCAGACACACTATGAGGGGAGGACGTTAGCAGGAAGGACTGGTAAAGTCCACAGTGCAACTAAAGAGACAGCTGAACTAACAGCAGCATGCTGCTCCATCTCATCTGGTTCCTTTCTGTACTAACAGGTGAGTCTGCTGTCACCATGACACCCTGCTGCACACTGACTCTGACCATACAGGCTGACAAGCAGACACACATATTTACCATCACCAGCAGGCTCAATATGGACAACAACCAACACACAAAGCCCACACTAACTCACTGAATTACCACAACGACACCTTTTCACTGCAACACCTTCTTGGATATTTCCAAAATTTTCAGGTAGTAGTTTGGAAGAAGAAATCAAGCCCACGACCCTTTCAGTCCAAAGTGTAGAAGGAGCCAAAGTTATTCTATCCTGTATTTACACCGGCTCACCTTACAACCTTCATTGGTATCGTCAGTCACCAGGATCTACAGCCCAATTCCTCCTCTCTGCATCACCCAGCAGTCAGCAGTCAGTGGTCAGAGGACAACCTGAAGATCTCAGACTGTCAATCAGCTTCAACGGAGAACAGAAACGAGTGGATGTGGAGATGTCCTCTGCTGCAGTGACAGACTCTGCTGTGTACTACTGTGCTGTGAGGCCCACAGTGACAGGAAACCCAGAGTCACTGTACACAAACCTGACAGTGTCTGACAGAACATTTACACACTTCAGCTCAAGTTACAATTCAACTTTATTGTCATGTGTATTTAAACACAATTAAATCCTTGTGCTCGGGCTCTCTGCCTTAAAGAGTGTGGGTGTGATGTGCTAATAAACTGATGGAATCACAGCAAAGCTGATGGAGTGTTTGGAAAGAAATAAAGGTTTGTTTTTCCCTCATCATTTTAATTGTCGATGTCTGAAACCTAAAATCATCTTCAGACTGTTGATCTGTTTTCATAATTTGAAGAACTTTTAGCATCTCAGTGTATCTCTGAGGATTCAGCTGTGATTCCACTCAGCTCTACATGACTCTTCATCACTATGAAGAACCTGAATGGACTAAATGACAACAAGTAAACAAAGACATGAGTCCTGAAACCAGACTCCAGCCAACATGAAAACTAAAGTTAAAGGCTTGAAGTCAGTCATTCATATGATGTAACTAATGTCATAGGAAGGTGGAGGTCCAACCGTCTCCAAGTTAATGAGAAACATTGATCATGAACATTGTCAAATATGCTGGCTTGTAAGTAATGAGCATGTCTTTTATATAGTGTGGTGCAAGACTATTTAGCACTTTGTGGACAATTAACACAAGTTTAAAATGGATTCTAGTTTTGACGCGGAGCCAATACAGAGATGTAAGAACAGTGTAATTGCCTCATACTTTCTACTTCCGGTGAGAACACGTGCTGCCGCATTTTGAATTAATTGTGGTTGGCGTACAAGTGATTTTGGGAGGCCGGTGAATTTTCCAGTAAAGTAGTCTAGTCTACTTGTTATAAAAGCATGGGTTAATTTCTCACAGTCTGATTTTGAAAGAAAGCCCTTAGTTCTGAGATGTTGTTAAGATGGTGGAAGGCTGATCTTGTGAGATGATGGATGTGGCTCTTGACATTCAGATCCCTGTCTATGATTACACTGAGATTTCTAGCTTCACTTCTGCCCTCCAGAGACAGAGAGCTGAGACGAGCTGCCATTCTCTGTCTCTGAGTCTTTGCACCAAACATAAGCATTTCATCAAAGCATACAAAAATCTATCTATCTATCTATCTATCTATCTATCTATCTATCTATCTATCTATCTAACACACTTGTATTTCAATAACCACTCATTCCAAGATAGGTAAAAACTTCCAGTTTTGATTTCTGCCATTTACGTTCCAGTCTCCTGCAGGCCCACTTAAGAGCACGTGTCTCATCTTAAACCAGGGTGTAGGCCTCTTTAGTCACCTAGCTCTGGTAGTGAGAGGTGCAACTGAATCGAGGAGACTAGAGAGGGACACATTTAATTCACTAGTGAAATTTTCAAGAGTGACTCACTACGGTGAAAGGAGCCAAGACTTTAGGCAGCTGCTTGCTAAATGCAGCTACAGTGGAGGGACCAATGTGGCGAGTGGCAACTACATCTGTGCTGACATTACCTGGATGAGCCAATAATGCATGAAAAAATGATCTGACACAGCAGATGTGGTCTGCAAGTAATTCAGATCACAAACAGGTATCACTTTAGATAAAACCAAATCAAGGTTGTCACCAATGAGTCGACTCTTGAACAAACTGAGCGACCCCAACAGTATCAGCTCGTGCCAGAAAGGCTTTTCTTAGCGGATCAGCAGCCTTATTCAGATGAATATCTAAATCACCAAGAATTATAATCACATCATAATGAGTAACAAGCCCTGAGACAAATTCTTCATATTCTTTAAGAAACACTGAGTAGGTGTCCAGGTAGTGTAGCGGTCTATTCCGTTGCCTACCAACACGGGTTATCTCCGGTTCGAATCCCCGTTTCACCTCCGGTTTGGTCGGGCGTCCCTACAGACACAATTGGCTGTTTCTGCGGGTGGCAAGCCGGATGTGGGTATGTGTCCTGGTTGCTGCACTAGGACCTCCTCTGGTCGGTCAGGGCGTCTGTTCAGGGGGGAAGGAGAACTGGGGATAATAGCATGATCCTCCCACGTGCTACATCCTGCTGGTGAAACTCCTCACTGTCAGGTGAAAAGAAGCGGCTGGTGACTCCACATGTACCGGAGGAAGCATGTGGTAGTCTGCAGCTTTACCCGGGCCGGCAGAGGGGGTGGAGCAGTGACCGGGACGGCTCGTAAAATAGGGTAATTGGCAAAGTACAATTGGGGAGAAAAAAGAAGGGGGGGGGGTCCAAAAAGAAAAAAAGAAAAAGAAACAGTGAGTAAGAGCCAGGAGGTCGATAGAGTATCACAACCTGGACTGAGGTGAGTCTATTCATGGCTGAGAGAGATGAACCCACAAGGTCCTCAAATGATTGGAATTTAGATTCAAGAATAGAAGAAAGATTGAAAATAGATTTATATATGAGGGCGACACCCCCACCTTGGTTATTTGCGTGAGCTACATAGGCATATGTATAGTCGGGTGGAGAAGTTTCATATAAGGGAAGAAAAATATTTTGTTTCAGCAATGTTTTACATAAACCTACTACTACTACTACTTTCGGCTGCTCCCGTTAGGGGTCGCCACAGCGGATCATCCGTTTCCATTTCTTCCTGTCTTCTGCGTCTTCCTCTGTCACACCAGCCACCTGCATGTCTTCCCTCACCACATCCATAAACCTCCTCTTTGGCCTTCCTCTTCTCCTCTTCCCTGGCAGCTCCATATTCAGCATCCTTCTCCCAATATACTCAGCATCTCTCCTCCACACATGTCCAAGCCATCTCAATCTTGCCTCTCTTGCTTTGTCTCCAAACCGTCCAACCTGAGCGGTCCCTCTAATATAATCGTTCCTAATCCTGTCCTTCTTCGTTACTCCCAGTGAAAATCTTAGCATCTTCAACTCTGCCACCTCCAGCTCCGCCTCCTGTCTTTTCGTCAGTGCCACTGTCTCCAAACCATATAACATAGCTGGTCTCACAACCATCTTGTAAACTTTCCCTTTAACTCTTGCTGATACCCTTCTGTCGCAAATCACTCCTGACACACTTCTCCACCCACTCCAACCTGCCTGCACTCTCTTTTTCACCTCTCTACTGCACTCCCCGTTACTTTGGACAGTTGACCCCAAGTATTTAAACTCAAATGCCTTTGTCACCTCCACTCCTTGCATCCTGACCATTCCACTGTCCTCTCTCTCATTCACGCATAGGTATTCCGTCTTGCTCCTACTGACTTTCATTCCTCTTCTCTCCAGTGCATACCTCCACCTCTCCAGGCTCTCCTCAACCTGCACCCTACTCTCGCTACAGATCAGAATGTCATCCGCAAACATCATCGTCCATGGAGACTCCTGCCTGATCTTGTCTGTCAACCTGTCCATCACCATTGCAAACAAGGAAGGGCTCAGAGCCGATCCTTGATGTAATCCCACCTCCACCTTGAACCCATCTGTCATTCCAACCGCACACCTCACCATTGTCACACTTCCCTCATACGTATCCTGCACCACTCCTACATACTTCTCTGCAACTCCTGACTTCCTCATACAATACCAAACCTCCTCTCTCGGCACTCTGTCATAAGCTTTCTCTAAATCTACAAAGACACAATGCAACTCTTTCTGGCCTTCTCTATACTTCTCAATCAACATTCTCAAAGCAAACATCGCATCTGTGGTGCTCTTTCGTGGCATGAAACCATACTGCTGCTCGCTGATCATCACCTCTCCTCTTAACCTAGCTTCTATTACTCTTTACCAAATCTTCATGCTGTGGCTGATCAACTTTATACCTCTGTAGTTGTTACAGTTCTGCACATCGCCCTTGTTCTTGAAAATCGGTACCAGTATGCTTCTTCTCCACTCCTCAGGCATCCTCTCACTTTCCAGGATTGTGTTAAACAATCTAGTTAAAAACTCCACTGCCATCTCTCCTAAACATCTCCATGCCTCCACAGGTATGTCATCAGGACCAACTGCCTTTCCATTCTTCATCCTCTTCATAGCTGCCCTCACTTCCTCCTTGCTAATCCGCTGAACTTCCTGATTCACTATCCCTACATCATCCAACCTTCTCTCTCTCTCATTTTCTTCATTCATCAGCCCCTCAAAGTATTCCTTCCACCTTCTTAGCACACTCTCCTCGCTTGTCAGCACATTTCCATCTCTATCCTTGATCGCCCTAACTTGCTGCACATCCTTTGCAGCTTGGTCCCTCTGTCTAGCCAATCGGTACAAGTCCTTTTCTCCTTCCTTAGTGTCTAATCTGTCATACAACTCACCATACGCCTTTTCCTTTGCCTTTGCCACCTCTCTCTTTGCTTTACGCTGCATCTCCTTGTACTCCTGTCTACTTTCTTCATCTCTCTGACTATCCCACTTCTTCTTTGCCAACCTTTTCCTCTGTATAATTTGCTGTACTTCCTCATTCCACCACCAAGTCTCCTTGTCTTCCTTCCTCTGTCCTGATGACACACCAAGTACCTTCCTAGCTGTCTCCCTCACTATTTCTGCAGTGGTTTTCCAGCCATCTGGCAACCCTTCACTACCACCCAGTGCCTGTCTTAACTCCTGCCTGAACTCCACACAACAGTCTTCCTTCTTCAACTTCCACCATTTGATCTTCGGCTGTGTCTTCACTCGCTTCCTCTTCTTGGTCTCCAAAGTCATCCGACAGACCACCATCCGATGCTGCCTAGCTACGCTCTCCCCTGTCACCACCTTGCAGTCTCCAATCCCTTTTAGATGGTGCCTTCTACATAAGATATAGTCCACCTGTGTGCACTT
Source organism: Lampris incognitus (assembly GCF_029633865.1). Lineage (NCBI taxonomy): Eukaryota > Metazoa > Chordata > Actinopteri > Lampriformes > Lampridae > Lampris > Lampris incognitus. The sequence goes on from NC_079224.1 coordinate 46,851,962, forward strand.
TCCTCCACTCTTGTACGTCACCCTGTGTTCCTCCCTCTTCTTGAAATATGTATTCACCACAGCCATTTCCATCCTTTTCGCAAAATCGACCACCATCTGTCCTTCCACATTTCTCTTCTTGACTCCATACCTTCCCATCACCTCCTCATCACCTCTGTTCCCTTCACCAACATGTCCATTGAAGTCCGCTCCAATCACCACTCTCTCCTCCTTGGGTACCCTCTCCACCATGTCGTCCAACTCATTCCAGAATTCTTCTTTTTCATCCATCTCACACCCAACTTGCGGGGCATATGCGCTGATAACATTCAGCAATAAACCTTCAATTTCCAGCTTCATACTCATCACTCTGTCTGACACTCTCTTCACCTCCAGCACGCTCTTGACATACTCTTCCTTCAGAATTACCCCTACCCCATTTCTCCTCCCATTCACACCATGGTAGAAGAGTTTGAACCCACCTCCGATACTCCTGGCCTTACTCCCCTTCCACCTGGTCTCTTGCACACACAGTATGCCTACCTTTCTTCTTTCCATCATGTCAGCCAGCTCTCTCCCTTTACCAGTCATAGGGCCAACATTCAAAGTTCCAACTCTCACCTCCACATGCCTACCCTTCCTCCTCTCTAGCTGCCTCTGGACATGCTTTCCCCCTCTCCTTCTCCTTCGCCCAACAGTAGCATAGTTTCCACCGACACCCTGCTGGTTAACAGTACCGGTGGCGGTCGTTGGTAACCCGGGCCTCGACCGATCCGGTATGTAAGTCTTATTTATGATCCGCATATTTGATTTGGCAAAGATTTTACGCCGGATGCCCTTCCTGACGCAACCCTCCCTAATTGGCCGGGCTTGGGACTGGCACTAAGGATGTACTGGCTTGTGCATCCTCAGTGGCTGGGTTAATGTTTTACATAAACCAATCGTATCGAAACTATGTTCAAGAACCAGATCGTTTATTTGTAAGGCTTTGGTACACAGTGATCTGATACTTATGAAACCAAAGTTAAGCATCGTGTGGAAGTGATCAGTAGTAGGCAGGAGTTTAGATCTACCAATAGGTGAAATACTGTCTGAACCTGTCAGCAGCAGTAATAACAGGGGATTGGTCATCAGCCCTGTCACTCTGAACAAGCCCCGCCTTTGAATCTACCACTTAGTGTTGGAGCTAAAACAAGGTTCCACAGTGAGACACAGGAAGTCCTCTCTGGTCACTGGAGCTCATAGTTACTGAACAGAAGAGCTATGAGCTTTCTGCTCATCTCACTGCTGTTGGCTGCTATGTGCTTTGGTAGGACACAACTCTTTGTTTGCTTGTTATTAATCTGAACTTTGTCTTGTTGATTCTTTTCCTCACACTGACGCCGTCTGTTGTTGTCCCACAGAATGCAGAGCTCAAAAAGACAACGTGCTCCAACCCAAAGGAGGTGTGACTGTTAGTGAGGGAGAGACAGTAACACTGGACTGTCACTATAACACCAGTGACACAAGTGCATATCTTTTCTGGTACAGACAGGCTGCAGACGACAAGCCCACATTCATTCTGAGCCGCTTTACTTTTGGATCAGGGAACAAAGCGGACGGGTTCAAGGAGAGATTTGATTCCAGCCTGGATTCCAGCTCAAGATCAGTTCCTCTGAAGATCCAGAGTCTGCAGCTGTCTGACTCTGCTGTGTACTACTGTGCTCTGAGGCCCACAGTGACAGGAAACTGCAAGACCTACTACACAAACCTTTGGAGTGTATATCAAGAATCCAGAGACAAAACAATGTTAAACCACATCCACTAGAGGGCAGTATTCACATTTTAATCTCATCGGCTACTTGTTGAAGAAAACAGATTGGAAAGTTTGACAGGTCACCTTCCTACAACTGCTGATTTGTCCAATGTGTCAATCCAACATTCGAAAACATTTTAATCTGCGTTGAAACATTAAACTGTCTTGATGAAGAAAATTATTAATGTCTTATGTAGTTTTATTTAACAAATGGTACAGTCCTGTATTGATTCTAGTGTTAGGAGAAAAATAACTGTAAATCCCATACTGTCTCACATATAAACCAAAAGAAATAAAATTAAATTAAAATAAAAGAATAAACCAAAAAACTAAATGACGTAAAGACAAAACGGCCCATTTAAAGGTAATATAAAATATGAAATTATAATATTAATGCTATTCAATTCATTAAAGATTAGATTAACCTTAAACCAGGATATTTTGATTGTTTTATTTGTATATTCTTGCTAAACCGATCTGGCCAGTGAATTGTAATGAGCGATCAAAGGGAGAGATCAGGACCTAAACTCGAAGGCCTCACACAGGAAGGCAAGGCCTTCACGAGATACTTTACCGAACGAAGGATGGGTTTTGTTTTCAAGTGACTGGTGAGTCCTACTCTATTAATTATCTATAGAGTTCATTAAGATTGTTGTTGACAGTGCTTGAATTTGCGGCTGTGAGATTTATCACCTAATTTTTGCAGCATGCCCTACACACTTCTCTATGTGACTGACTGTTTAAATCCCTCATTTCCATCCCATAGCTTCTGTTTCCACCGATGGTTTCACCCCACAGGACTGTTTTGTGCGATAGCTCCCCCCACTGGCCTCATCAGTCATTAACCCTCTTACCAGGAGTTTTCCCCATACAGACTACTATTAGGCACCGGGCCTCTTATCCACATGACATATTACGACTTGACCTGGATGTGGACCACAGTGTGCTAACTCCACTAGTTAAATCAGGTGTTTATACGTGCACAACCTGTCAGAAGTTTGCCCTCTACAATATCTGATCTATTCCCAACAAAGCCCCTCAGGTCAATAACGCCATCACAGAGCACAAACTGGACTATGTATGTCTGACGGAAACCTGCCAGTCACAGAATGACTTTCTTGAGCTAAATTCAGCAAATTTGTTTACATATGCAAACCTCGGTCTTCAGGCAGAGGAGGCGGCCTTGTGCAGATTTATTGTGATAGTATAAAACCAACACCACTCTCTCTACTTGATCACTCTTCCTTTGAACTGCTGGCTGTTAAGCTCTATGGACCTTCACCCACCATTGTTGCTGCTCTGTACAGACCACCTAAGGCTGGAATATTTTTATCACTAAACACTCAACAGTTTTAACCACCCTTAGTACAACGTCTCCCTATTTAATCCTAATGGAGGGATTATAAATGTTCATTTTGATAACACTGCGTGGTGATGCTAAGGGACCACTCGAAGACACACGTCTGTTAGCATACACTTCTTTACTTGAACAACCCACGTCACAGTCCTCCTCCCCTCTTACAGTCACTTACATCCTATCTTGTCCTCTAGCTCCCCCTACTGTCCTCCAACTGCATCAACTTAAGACGTCACATATCCCCTTTGCAAAAGATAACATTTATATCATCACCAACTATACAATCACTGCGGTGCTTACGCTGAACTGCATTAGCTATAAACACTCTTACAATAACAACAGAATACCACCTTGACCATAAAACAAATAACAGTTTCGAAATAACAGTCTCATGCAGGCAATACTAGGTCATTAAAAAATAACAGATTTGAAATAACAGTTTCACACAGACAGTACTAGGTCTATAAGAAATAACAGTATCAAAATAACAGTTTCATACCAACAATAGGCTATTCTTGTTTTAGTTTACCGTCCCCACATAGCATAGCCCTGTGCCCAAGCAGGCGGCCTCCTGACCCTGACCTCTTGCAGAGGGGGCTGAGCATGTAGTGGGTCAGGCTGGACTCAGCTACAGTCTATGTCAGGCCCCTGACCCTGAAGGGGTAGGGCAGACACGAGATAGGATGCATTCCATGTGCGCCCATGAGACAGCCTGTAAGTGTACTGGCCTCTTTGCTCATGCATCTGAAGAGGGGAAGAGTACTTTGACTGTCTCTTGCGTAGTTTACCTGGTCTCCTAACTCTGACCCAAGACCCAGGAGGAAAGTGCACCGCTTTTGCTCCTCTCTTCATGTCTGCATACTCCTTCATCTTCCTCTGCTTCTCTTTCACTGTTTGTGCTGTGTTTTGTGCTTGTAGGGATGTGACAGGCTGTGGTTTGTGGAGGCCTGTCACATGGACTTTGGTGTGTGTCTGAAGTCCGTGCAACAGCTCTGCAGGGGAGCATTGAGTGGTGGCATGCCTGGTTGCCTTGCAGACCTGGAGAAAGTCTCTGGTTGATGCTGTCCACTCCTTTCCTTCTATTTTCGCAGTCAGTAGACTATACTTCAGACGTCGATTAAATCTCTCAATTTCCCCATTGGCCTGGGGGTAGTAGAGTGAGGAGTGTTTGCGTGCAATTCCCCTGTCCTTGTGAAAGGATTCCAATTCCTGTGAAATCAGTTGACTCCCATTGTATGAGATGAACTCTTTTGGGTTTCCTACCCTGCTGAACACTGTAGACAGGAAGTGGGTCACTGGATTAATGGCGTATGACACAGTGGCATGTAGAGTTCCACTCAGAGGAATAGGATTGCCTCCGTAACTCACAAGTTTCAGTGTCGGGTGTACTCAGTGGGGCGTTTGGGAAAAGTTGCATTAACATTGCACTTGGAAGGATTGAAACGGCAGAGCCCGTGTCCAGCAAAAGTTCCACATTTTGTGTTGTCTGCCCCTCAACAGCCATCTGTACTGTGCACATTATTTTATTCCCAGTGTGAGCTACAGTGTCTACATTTAATGTAGTCACTTCAGACACAGTGCTCTCTACTTGTTCCACATCATCTGTAATTCCACTTACTCTCTTTGCCCCCCTACACACCTTTGCAAAATGCCCCTGTTTCCTGCAGTTATTACAGCGGGCCGTCCTGGCGGGGCAAGATGGGTAGGAAGCTTTATGGTGGCGTGCTCCACATCTGAAGCATGTTAGCCCTTGTCTCGTGGCGTTGTCTCTCGTGGACACTGGCGGTCCCCTGGTTGTGTCCACCGGCTGCACACCCACAGCTGCCGCGGGCGGCGCTGCAGCCGCAGTTCCCCGGTCCATGATTTTAGCGTTCGATGTGACGGATTCAATTAGTCCAGCAATAGTCACAGCCTTTTCCAGAGTTAGGGGCACCTCCAGCAGCAAACGCTCTCTTATCTGATTGGAGTTAGTCTTTTCCACCAACTGGTCCCGTAGCACGTCATCCTCAAACGTTTTAGAGTCGCACGTAGCAGCAAGTTCTCTCAGCGCGGACACGTACTGTGCCACTGATTCTCCGTGATGCTGACTCCGTTGTCTAAACTTATATCTTTCAGCCACCACCTTAACAGCAGTGTAGCACTGTAGATGTTGACAGTTGACTAGGACCAGTTCTAGGTATGTAGGAGCAGTTTATAACTAGCATCAAATGATTGCAGACCACAGACCAGGGAATAAAGTTTGATCTGCCAGCTTGTTTTTATATAAAGAATTGTAAACATAGACAGAGAAACATACACAATTACACAATAACACAGTAAGAATGGATAAATTCCTTGAAACCTCTTGTTTTATGATTTAACCCTTATTAAACCACTATTTTGAGTTTCAGATATTTTAGATAGATATTTTAGTTCTAATTTAGGATCCTTTAATTCTAATTTGAAGTTATCGCTTGTTTGAGTTGACAAATTATGTTAATTTGTTTTATGTTCTATTTTTTTCCATTGGGCCTTTAAGTTTCAGATCTAATTTCCATTAACCTAAGTTACTTAACCAGTAAATCAGAATGCCAAAAGTAACAAACAATTGCATTACCCCATGAACAGTATGAATGAGTCATAAACTCAGCCGATACTGCGATTAACAATACAATATCAGATCAAAAATCAAAATCAATAATCAATGTAGGCTATAATCGGTCCTTTTTGGAAAGTCCGTTGTTGCTCCAATGAGCCCAACTACGTTTTGCAGTAACAAACTGGAAGTTTCTGTCCTACCACAATCCAGGTGCTCGAATCTGTAGGCTGCTGTCCTGAGAATGAGCTGCCTGCAGCCGCAGACAGACCACGTGGATCCAGCAGGGCTCCTATAGGTGGCTCGCCATCTTGTTTCCAGCTTGGGGTAAGAAACAGCAAGCGCGATCTTCCCAATCCAAGAAAAACCTGGCCTGCATTATAACAGGCGCATCACACACGCAAAGACGTTAGTTTACGTATCTCTCAATAAAATAATCAAAAGAAAACAACAGAAGTAGCGACTGACATGGTCAATCTACCCACCGCTAAAACGTGACGCAGTTTAATTTCTGTGCTAATACGCCATGCTGCTGCTGCTGCGGCCTAGCTGGAAGGAGCTAGCTTAGCAACTCGGTTTGCACAAAAGAAAAACACATTCTGAATTCGGTTCACAAAAGAAAAACACATTCTGAATTCGGTTCACAAAAGAAAAACACATTCTGAATTCGGTTCACAAAAGAAAAACGTGGCTCCTCAACAATCTTTACACAAATTATGATCCGCAACATAACGGAGCTACTTATAGCTTTAACTAGCCTATGCACACAGACATTGTAAACGGACAAGTTCGGCTAGTTAGCATCGGCTAGTTGGCATCGGCTAGTTAGCAGTTGACTCACCAAGTCCTGGACGACACTCGGACACAACACAAAACCCAGGGCCCGGAGGAGGACCAGACCAACAAAACACTCAGCTTGGATAAAGAAAGAACCAACTGTAGCTCGCTGCCATTTCAAAGCAGAATCTTCTATCTCTCGTTCCAGCGGCTTCTCTCAAGCGTCTGCCTGGCGTTCTGAAACCGGGCTGCTTCTGGGACGTCCTCCCTCTCGAGCAAGGCAGCTGATTGGCTAATCGGCACTGCACGCGCTGCGTTCAAGAAATAGCAATCTGAACCAACAATATGAATATGAATTTATCGGTACCACGAATTACTTATCTACTGTTCACTATTTATTTGCAAAATGAATAATTATGATTATTTATTATTGTAAACTACTAATAAGACACGTTAGCCCCCTAGCTAACGGGTCTGACCCTTTAGCCGAGCGGTTAGTGACGTCGCCTTGTGGTGCAGTACACCACAAGGCGACGTCATTATTTACTTTGTCTTATTGACATTTAGAGAGAGAGGTCGTTATCATGGCACCATATGGTTAAATCTTCCACTTCCCTCCTATAGGCCGTCTCATCACTGTCACTTATTACTCCAATCACTGTGGTGTCATCTGTGAATTCAATGATGCTGTTGTTGTCATATTTGGCTACACAGTCGTGTGTAAATAGACTGTACATTAGGGGGCCTAGACATCAGCCCTGAGGTGTGCCAGTCTGAAGAACTAATCTGGATGATTATGTTTTACCTATTCTCACAGTCTTGGACGGGCCTCTCAGGAAATCAGATGAGCAATTAGAGATAGAGTTGCCCATACCAAGACCTCTGAGTTTCAACACCAGTTTGGATGGTACAATGATATTGAAAGCAGAGCTGTAATCAATAACTTTGTCTACAACTTTATGGAGATGGTTTCACATAAACCCTTCATGTAACAATTGTTACATTACATGAACATTTGACTGGTTGACTACAAATCTTTAAGATTAGTTCTGAAGTTGGTTGGAGTTTGGTTTGATAACTCATGTCTTAGTTTGTTTCTGTCCAGATAATCCAGACATTTGCAAAAGGCAGCATTTTTCTTATAAAAATTTCACAACAACTTTATACACAGTGTTGACTGTACTTTTTTTAAATGTCCATGTTATTCACAACATATTGCACTTAGTTCACATCCACTCAAGTAAAAACAGACAACCAAACAACCCAATTCATGACTTAAAAAGATAGGTAGACAAATGTTTGATGCAACTGTAGAAGTTGAATATTAAGACGTGTTCATTGTTTTAAAGTCAATTCCCCTCAACAGGAATATGATCTAAAATGTGTTTACTGTCTGAACCTGTCAGCAAGCCCCTCCTTCAAATCTACCACTTAGTGTTGGAGCTAAAACAAGGTTCCACAGTGAGACACAGGAAGTCCTCTCTGGTCACTGGAGCTCATAGTTACTGAACAGAAGAGCTATGAGCTTCCTGCTCATCTCACTGCTGTTGGCTGCTATGTGCTTTGGTAGGACACAACTCTTTGTTTGTTTGTTATGAATCTGAACTTTGTCTTGTTGATTCCTTTCCTCACACTGACACCGTCTGTTGTTGTCCTACAGAATGCAGAGCTCAAAAAGACAACGTGCTCCAACCCAAAGGAGGTGTGACTGTTAGTGAGGGAGAGACAGTAACACTGGACTGTCACTATAACACCAGTGGCACAAATACATATCTTTTCTGGTACAGACAGGCTGCAGACGACAAGCCCACATTCATTCTGAGCCGCATTACTGCTGAATTAGGGAACACAGTGGACGGGTTCAAGGAGAGATTTGATTCCAGCCTGGATTCCAGCTCAAGATCAGTTCCTCTGAAGATCCAGAGTCTGCAGCTGTCTGACTCTGCTGTGTACTACTGTGCTCTGAGCCCCACAGTGACAGGAAACTGCAAAACCTACTACAAAAACCTTTAGAGCATCTATCAAGAATCCAGGGACAACGCAACGATAAACCAGATCCACTAGAGGGCAGTATTCACATTTTAAAGTATTTGGTTCCTTGCTGAAGAAAAACACATTGGACAGTTTGACAAGTCAGTTTCCTACAACTGCTGATTTGTCCAATGTGTCAATACAACATTCAAAAACATTTGATTCTGCATTGAAACGTTAAACTCTCTTGATAAAGAGAAGTATGAATGTCTTCTGTAGATTCGTTTAACAAATTCTGCATTGTAATCTAGTCTTAGAAGAAAAATAACTTGATGGAAGTCAGAGCTTGGTGGTTACTTGATGGAAGCGAGACTGCTTGACTAATCCATGGGACAAGTAGCAGTGTGTATGGTGACAGGTGAGTGGTGGTGTTTAGTCATGCTTATTTAACAGCTATTCTTTCAAGACTCATTATTTTAGCACCCTGTCTTACTTTCGAACATGCATACAAAACATTGTGTTCCCTGGTCGTCACTATAAATCGTTTACCACTGTGATGAGAGTCATGACTGAGCTGGACTGGTGCATTTTCTGCAAGGCAAATGTTTTGTTCCTGATTCATTTGGCTGCCCTGGAGGAGTCGTGTCGAGAAGGAAGGGAGAGGCGGGGAACACACTCTTCTGTCGAGCTGTCAGGTTGCTTGAAAGACGAAGCGATGACAGCAAGTAGGAGAAGAACAAGCGTGCTCCTGCTGTGAAAGCACAGAGGCCTGGCTGCAATGGAAGGAGCTGTGGAGTCAAGACAAATGACATTTCTCCCAAAACTAATAGACTTTTACCCCCCCCCCCTCTCTCCCTCTCTCTCTCTCCGCTTCTTCATCTGTGGATTGGGTACACAGAGTTTATAGCATATCGATAACATCCAGCAAAAACATGACTTTATCAATGACATTAGCACACAAAACAGATAATATATGATGCATATCAATAGAAGGTTGATTCTGCAACTGTATGACTGTATTATGAAAAATATACATTATTGATGTAAATGAACGGCACCTAATGTAAAATATCAGATAGAAGCATATTATGCTTAATCAGAAGCATATTCTGCATATTCGACTTGTGGCTGGGGGGGGGGCAGCAGGGGGGGGGCAGGAATAGTATCGGGGTGGCCGTGGCCACCCCTGGCCACCACTTGGGGGCGCCACTGTGCTAATTCTGTCCCCCCGTTGTTATTTCTTCGGAAAATATTACTGATGGCCGTTGTCTGTTTAAATAGAGGCATTTGATAAGGAGGACCTTTCTTTCCACAGTTTTTGTCTCTGTCATGGTTGGTGAGACTTATTGACTTTGGGTCATGTTCAGAAACCATTTAATAATTATAATGACTAATCTTATTCTATGTCGTCCTGTTTAGATCAACACATTTATCATTTCTTATAATGTAAGAATCCCCTTATTTATTTACTTTACCAAAACAAAGATTTCTGCATTGTTATTGTTAATTTTATTCATAACACAATGCAATTAGTCTTCAGGTTTTCTCCATAAAAGGCAAAAGAAAAACACAAAAACAAAAACAAAAAACGAAACTAATCAAAAACAAAAACAAAATCCAAATAATAAATAGCTCAAATTTTAAATATTTGAATATTAAGTGTCCTTCATTTTCAAAGATGAACCAAAATGGATTCAACTTTATAAGAATCACATAAATAAGAACAACATAATACGTGTTGATTGTTTTAAAGACAATTCCCCACAACAGGAATATGATGTAACTTATAAATTTTAACTTATTTTAGAGTTATTTTTAGCTGGGTCTTCATGTGTGTATATCTTATACTGTGTTTGCTGTGTTTGTCTGTGTCTGTCTTGCACTGTTTGGTGAAGCCACAGCCCTCATTTCATTTTTAACATGTAACTGCACATTGTGTTTAATGACAATAAAATTGAATTGAATTGAATTGAATGTAAAATGGGTTGTACTGTCTGAATCTGTCAGCAGCAGTAATAACAGGGGATTGGTCATTAGCCCTGTCACTCTAAACAAGCCCCTCCTTTAAATCTACCACTTAGTGTTGGAGCTAAAACCAGGTTCCACAGTGAGACACAGGAAGTCCTCTCTGGTCACTGGAGCTCATAGTTACTGAACAGAAGAGCTATGAGCTTCCTGCTCATCTCACTGCTGTTGGCTGCTATGTGCTTTGGTAGGACACAACTCTTTGTTTGCTTGTTATTAATCTGAACTTTGTCTTGTTGATTCTTTTCCTCACACTGACACCGTCTGTTGTTGTCCCACAGAATGCAGAGCTCAAAAAGACAACGTGCTCCAACCCAAAGGAGGTGTGACTGTTAGTGAGGGAGAGACAGTAACACTGGACTGTCACTATAACACCAGTGACTCAAGTCCATATCTTTACTGGTACAGACAGGCTGCAGACGACAAGCCCACATTCATTCTGATCCGCATTACTGCTGAATCAGGGAACACAGCGGACGAGTTCAAGGAGAGATTTGATTCCAGCCTGGATTCCAGCTCAAGATCAGTTCCTCTGAAGATCCAGAGTCTGCAGCTGTCTGACTCTGCTGTGTACTACTGTGCTCTGAGGCCCACAGTGACAGGAAACTGCAGAACCTACTACACAAACCTTAGAGTGTATATCAAGAATCCAGAGACAACGCAACTATAAACCTGATCCACTAGAGGGCAGTATTCAAATTTTAATCTCATTGTCACCTTGTTGAAGAAAAACTCATTGGACAGGTTGACAAGCCAGCTTCCTACAACTGCTGATTTGTCCAGTGTCACTGCCAACACTACAATAACACATCTTCATTTGCACTCCAGCTTCAAAGATGAGCTGTGGTTAATTGTTCCCTACGTGTCAAATCTTAATGTTGTTAAAACATTTTGTTATTATGTAAATGATGCTTCTTAAATGAAATGAGGAAAATCAATATTGAACAATCAGTAAAATACAAATTTAATAGAATGCTATATTTAGATTAATGTTAATACATTGTGATATAAGTTACAAATAAAACTTTCAAGGCAGCAAAAACTCCTGTGCTGTCCAAATCTGGTTGAGGTTAAGTCCTCATTTTAACAAAATTTGTAATATGCAATTTTATTTTGCAATATTATATACGTGTTATTCAATATTTAATTGTATTGGGAAGAAAACAGCTTTCAATCCAATACCGTCTCCCATATAACGATAGACAGAAAGAAAGAAAGAAAGAAAGAAAGAGAGAAAGGCACTTTATTTTGTCATTGTACAGGTTATAATGAATGTGTTCTTTGCATGTAATCACCCTATTGTATAGGAGCAGTGGGCAGCTGCAGCACCCGGGGACCAACTCCAATTCTTCTTTCCATTGCCTTGCTCAGGGGCAGAGACAGCAGTATTAACCCTAACATTTCTTTTTGATGGTGGGAGGAAACCAGAGCACCCATAGGAAACCCACGCAGAACATGCAAACTCCACACAGAAACGACCTGGTACGGCCTGGGGTTCGAACCCAGGACCTTCTTGCTGTGAGGAACAGTGCTAAACACTGGGCCACTGTGCTGCCCCAAACCCACCCATATGAGATGAATGGAGTAAATGAAGGCAGCAGCAGCAGCAGAAGAGCCATGTGGACATGCAGTAAAACAGCTGCTAGTGGGTCTAGTGAAGGACACAGAGGTTGGCTGGCATGTGAGGAGTAGTGAGGAGGTTGGTGTGAACAGTGGGTGAACAGGAGGAGTCAGACACACTATGAGGGGAGGACGTTAGCAGGAAGGACTGGTAAAGTCCACAGTGCAACTAAAGAGACAGCTGAACTAACAGCAGCATGCTGCTCCATCTCATCTGGTTCCTTTCTGTACTAACAGGTGAGTCTGCTGTCACCATGACACCCTGCTGCACACTGACTCTGACCATACAGGCTGACAAGCAGACACACACATTTACCATCACCAGCAGGCTCAATATGGACAACAACCAACACACAAAGCCCACACTAACTCACTGAATTACCACAACGACACCTTTTCACTGCAACAACTTCTTGGATATTTCCAAAATTTTCAGGTAGTAGTTTGGAAGAAGAAATCAACCCCACGACCCTTTCAGTCCAAAGTGTAGAAGGAGCCAAAGTTATTCTATCCTGTATTTACACCGGCTCACCTTACAACCTTCATTGGTATCGTCAGTCACCAGGATCTACAGCCCAATTCCTCCTCTCTGCATCACCCAGCAGTCAGCAGTCAGTGGTCAGAGGACAACCTGAAGATCTCAGACTGTCAATCAGCTTCAACGGAGAACAGAAACGAGTGGATGTGGAGATGTCCTCTGCTGCAGTGACAGACTCTGCTGTGTACTACTGTGCTGTGAGGCCCACAGTGACAGGAAACCCAGAGTCACTGTACACAAACCTGACAGTGTCTGACAGAACATTTACACACTTCAGCTCGAGTTACAATTCAACTTTATTGTCATGTGTATTTAAACACAATTAAATCCTTGTGCTCGGGCTCTCTCTGCCTTAAAGAGTGTGGGTGTGATGTGCTAATAAACTGATGGAATCACAGCAAAGCTGATGGAGTGTTTGGAAAGAAATAAAGGTTTGTTTTTCCTCATCATTTTAATTGTCGATGTCTGAAACCTAAAATCATCTTCAGACTGTTGATCTGTTTTCATAATTTGAAGAACTTTTAGCATCTCAGTGTATCTCTGAGGATTCAGCTGTGATTCCACTCAGCTCTACATGACTCTTCATCACTATGAAGAACCTGAATGGACTAAATGACAACAAGTAAACAAAGATATGAGTCCTGAAACCAGACTCCAGCCAACATGAAAACTAAAGTTAAAGGCTTGAAGTCAGTCATTCATATGATGTAACTAATGTCATAGGAAGGTGGAGGTCCAACCGTCTCCAAGTTAATGAGAAACATTGATCATGAACATTGTCAAATATGCTGGCTTGTAAGTAATGAGCATGTCTTTTATATAGTGTGGTGCAAGACTATTTAGCACTTTGTGGACAATTAACACAAGTTTAAAATGGATTCTAGTTTTGACGCGGAGCCAATACAGAGATGTAAGAACAGTGTAATGGCCTCATACTTTCTACTTCCGGTGAGAACACGTGCTGCCGCGTTTTGAATTAATTGTGGTTGGCGCACAAAGGAATTTGGGAGGCCGGTGAATTGTCCACTACAGTAGTCTAGTCTACTTGTTATAAAAGCATGGGTTAATTTCTCACAGTCTGATTTTGAAAGAAAGCCCTTAGTTCTGAGATGTTGTTAAGATGGTAGGAGGCTGATCTTGTGAGATGATGGATGTGGCTCTTGACATTCAGATCCCTGTCTATGATTACACTGAGATTTCTAGCTTCACTTCTGTACTCCAGAGACAGAGAGCTGAGACGAGCTGCCATTCTCTGTCTCTGAGTCTTTGCAACAAACATAAGCATTTCATTAAAGCATACAAACATCTATTTGTCTATCTATCTATCTTACACACTTGTATTTCAATAAACACTCATTCCAAGATAGGTAAAAACTACCAGTTTTGATTTCTGCCATTTACGTTCCAGTCTCCTGCAGGCCCACTTAAGAGCACGTGTCTCATCTTAAACCAGGGTGTAGGCCTCTTTAGTCACCTAGCTCTGGTAGTGAGAGGTGCAACTGAATCGAGGACACTAGAGAGGGCCACATTTAATTCACTAGTGAAATCTTCAAGAGTGACTCACTACGGTGAAAGGATCCAAGACTTTAGGCAGCTGCTTGCTAAATGCAGCTCCAGTGGAGGGACCAATGTGGCGAGTGGCAACTACATCTGTGCCGACATTACCTGGATAAGCCAATAATGCATGAGAAAATGATCTGACACAGCAGATGTGGTCTGCAAGTAATTCAGATCAGAAACAGGTATCACTTTAGATAAAACCAAATCAAGGGTGTCACCAATGAGTCGACTCTTGAACAAACTGAGCGAACCCAACAGTATCAGCTCGTGCCAGAAAGGCTTTTCTTAGCGGATCAGCAGCCTTATTCAGATGAATATCTAAATCACCAAGAATTATAATCACATCATAATGAGTAACAAGCCCTGAGACAAATTCTTCATATTCTTTAAGAAACACTGATTAGGCGTCCAGGTAGTGTAGTGGTCTATTCCGTTGCCTACCAACACGGGTTATCTCCGGTTCGAATCCCCGTTTCACCTCCGGTTTGGTCGGGCGTCCCTACAGACACAATTGGCTGTTTCTGCGGGTGGCAAGCCGGATGTGGGTATGTGTCCTGGTTGCTGCACTAGCACCTCCTCTGGTCGGTCAGGGCGTCTGTTCAGGGGGGCAGGAGAACTGGGGATAATAGCATGATCCTCCCACGTGCTACATCCTGCTGGTGAAACTCCTCACTGTCAGGTGAAAAGAAGCGGCTGGTGACTCCACATGTACCGGAGGAAGCATGTGGTAGTCTGCAGCTTTACCCGGGCCGGCAGAGGGGGTGGAGCAGTGACCGGGACGGCTCGTAAAATAGGGTAATTGGCCAAGGACAATTGAGGAGAAAAAAGAAGGGGGGGGGGTCCAAAAAGAAAAAAAGAAAAAGAAACAGTGAGTAAGAGCCAGGAGGTCGATAGAGTATCACAACCTGGACTGAGGTGAGTCTATTCATGGCTGAGAGAGATGAACCCACAAGGTCCTCAAATGATTGGAATTTAGATTCAAGAATAGAAGAAAGATTGAAAATAGATTTATATATGAGGGCGACACCCCCACCTTGTTTATTTGCCCGAGCTACATAGGCATATGTATAGTCGGGTGGAAAAGCTTCATATAAGGGAAGGAAACTGTTTTGTTTCAGCAATGTTTTACATAAACCAATCATACCGAAACTATGCTCAAGAACCATATCGTTTATTTATAAGGCTTTGGTACACAGTGATCTGATACTTATGAAACCAAAGTTAAGCATCGTGTGGAAGTGATCAGTAGTAGGCAGGACTTTAGATCTACCAATAGGTGAAATACTGTCTGAACCTGTCAGCAGCAGTAATAATAGGGGATTGGTCATCAGCCCTGTCACTCTGAACAAGCCCCGCCTTTGAATCTACCACTTAGTGTTGGAGCTAAAACAAGGTTCCACAGTGAGACACAGGAAGTCCTCTCTGGTCACTGGAGCTCATAGTTACTGAACAGAAGAGCTATGAGCTTCCTGCTCATCTCACTGCTGTTGGCTGCTATGTGCTTTGGTAGGACACAACTCTTGGTTTGCTTGTTATTAATCTGAACTTTGTCTTGTTGATTCTTTTTCTCGCACTGACACCGTCTGTTGTTGTCCCACAGAATGCAGAGCTCAAAAAGACAACGTGCTCCAACCCAAAGGAGGTGTGACTGTTAGTGAGGGAGAGACAGTAACACTGGACTGTCACTATAACACCAGTGGATCAAGTCCATATCTTTACTGGTACAGACAGGCTGCAGACGACAAGCCCACATTCATTCTGAGCCGCTTTACTTTTGGATCAGGGGACACAGCGGACGGGTTCAAGGAGAGATTTGAGTCCATCCTGGATTCCAGCTCAAGATCAGTTCCTCTGAAGATCCAGAGTCTGCAGCTGTCTGACTCTGCTGTGTACTACTGTGCTCTGAGGCCCACAGTGACAGGAAACTGTAAGACGTACTACAAAAACCTTTGGAGTGTCTATCAAGAATCCAGAGACAACACAATGTTAACCCACGTCCACTAGAGGGCAGTATTCACATTTTAATCTCATCGACTCCTCGTTGAAGCAGAAAACATCAAATTTCTTAATGAAGTTGTGAAAACGGTGATTGTCAAATAAGTTGAAGTAAATGAATACTGAATAAATAGTTAACTACTTATTGAATTGAATGAGGTGTATCAAAATTAATGATACTATTATATGATAGCAAACAACAACTAACAGTTATGAAGAAAGAACATATTCATGTGTTCCAAGTCAGAATGAGGTGAATTTCTCCTTTTAACAAACTTGGTAACTGTGTGTTAAAATATCATATACATGTTAGTGAAGATTCAATTGTACTGGGAATAAAACAGGTTTAATAATAAAACATTATATACTGTACCATCTAACCCTAAATAAACCATCTGAAGTGCACCATCACACCATCCCATCCTACCAGCATGGAAACCTGTCCAGGTCCAGGATTGGGACTCTGGCTTCATCTGTGGCTCCTCCCCTTGACTACAGAGGAAGCTGCAGGCAGAGAGCTGTTTATTCCAACCTGTAAAGATCTGACCCATCACAGCTCATCAGAGACACCACTACTTTCACATCACAACATTCATCCATTAGATTTTCTCTGAACAACCACGATGACGCTCATCACAATTTTACTGTTCTCAGCTCTTGTCAGTATGCAAACACTTCCATAATAAATCAGGGAGCTATGTGTTTTCTTCATGTGTTTTTTAACGTTATTTCTTCATGGTGTTTTTGTGAATGTAATCAGTCTGGTGTCTGGTAGGTGACACCTATGAAGACGCCTCACTGCCACCAGTTCTGAGCTGTTTTCAGTGGAGGGTCACAGTGTTATTCTCCCCTGTAATTATACACTTCAAACTGATAATATTCAGTGGTACCAACAGAAAGCTGGATCTATTCCCACTTTCCTTCTCCTGGTCACAGACACAGCAGTACCTTCTGTAGTCGAAGCAACACCTCCTCATCCTCGACTTGCTGTTAGACTGAATGAAAGGAGAAACCGAGTAGAAGTGGAGATGTCCTCTGCTGCAGTGACGGACTCTGCTCTGTACTACTGTGCTGAGGCCCACAGTGACAGGAGACCCAGAGTCACTGTAATAAAACAGCACATCACCAGAGACTCCAAACACAACAACTCACATATGTATTTGGTTATACTGCCACCTGCTGGACTCTCCTGAACGACGACAGCATTTCCTGATGTTTTCAGGATACTGATTTAAGACAAGAGGAGGAGCAAAGTTCCCCCTCAGTGCTTATGACTGAATTTTTACTTTGAATCTTTAAAAGGAGATTCATTCCTGTCCAGCTTCCTCTCACCTTCTACTCTTCCTCAAGTTAGCTTTGGTGATGCTCTCTTCTGTTATTTTATTGTGTGCCATATGGGGTAAGATATCCTGTCATATTTTTCTCAAAACCTAAGGTCACGTTTGATCTGATTATTTTTTTTTCTTATTGTTTTAAACAACAATAAACAACAAATATACAAGCATGTTGCAAAATTTGACACGCTGAACCAAAATGTCTCTGACATACTGATGATTGTCACTTGTCTTTGAGTTTGTGTATGGTCTGGGTAGATTGGAACACTGAACTGTCCTTCTGCAATAGATAAAGTTGTCTGAATCTGAATCTGAATCTGAATGAAAATGCTTGAATTCTGTGTTTCACCTTTTTCTTCCAGCTCAGAGTTCTGCAGACACCATCAGACCAGATAAGAATACTGAAGATGTAACTGAGGGTGATGAGGTTAAACTCTCCTGTAGATACAACAGTTCTAGGGTTGACACCTTGTTATGGTACCGCCAGTATCCTGGATCAGCTCCACAGTTTCTCACAATGGACTCCTCAGGATACAAAACCAACGCAATATCAGGAGTGAACATCCAGCATGACAAAGAAGAGAAGCGAGTGGATTTAGAGATGTCCTCTGCTGCAGTGACAGACTCTGCTGTGTACTACTGTGCTGTGAGGCCCACAGTGACAGGAAACCCAGAGTCACTGTACACAAACCTGACAGTGTCTGACAGAACATTTACACTCTTCAGCTCAAGGCCAAGCTGAAGTTCAACATTGTTGTCATGTGTATTTAAATACAATGAAATTCGTGTGCTTTGTGCTCTCTCTGTCTTAACACAAAGGACACAAGGACACCCCCCCAAACCCCCCCCCACAATACAGACCTACATAGACTATGTACACAGAATTCATACATTATATACACAATATACAGTACACAATAACAAAAGAGTGTAAGGTGCATATGGGTGCGCCAACTGTTCAGCAACTTCACTGCCTGTGGAAAGAAACGATTACTGAGACGGGTGGTGTGTGATTTGATGCTTTTACATGGAAGGAGTGAGAACAGAACATTAGTGGTGTGGTTGGTGTCCTTAATGATTTTTGGGCTTTCGTTTTGCAGCTAGTGGTGTGAATATTATCAAGTTGTGGTAGTTCCCTGCCAATGATATTTGCTGCTGTTGTTTCAGTCCTTTGCAGCAGTCTGCAGTCCTGAGCAGTCAGGTTACCAAACCACACTGTGGTACAGCCTGTGAATATGCACTCCGTGGTATTGAGATAAAAGTTAATAAGAGTTTATATATTCATACCAAATGTGTGCCAATGTGACGCCTCCAAAAAGATGGTCTCTGCTGTGCCTTCTTGAGGATGCAATTGGTGTTGACAGACCATGTGCTTGTGTCAGTGATGTGTAAACTGAGAACTCTAAAACTGTCCACAATTTCAACATATTATCCATTGATGGAAATAGGAACGTGATTTCCTTCAGTCTTTCTAAAGGCAACAATGATTTATTTTGTCTTACTGACATTGAGAGAGAGAGGTCGTTATCATGGCTCCATATGGTTAAATCTTCCACTTCCCTCCTATAGGCCGTCTCATCACTGTCACTTATTACTCCAATCACTGTGGTGTCATCTGTGAATTCAGTGACGCTGTTGTTGTCATATTTGGCTACACAGTCGTGTGTAAACAGACTGTACATTAGGGGGCCTAGACATCAGCCCTGAGGTGTGCCAGTCTTAAGAACTAATGTGGATGATTATGTTTTACCTATTCTCACAGTCTTGGACGGGCCTCTCAGGAAATCAAATGACCAATTACAGATAGAGTTGCCCAGACCAAGACCTCTGAGTTTCAACACCAGTTTGGATGGTACAAATGGTATTGAAAGCAGAGCTGTAATCAATAACTTTGTCTACAACTTATGGAGATGGTTTCACATAAACCCTTCATGTAACAATTGTTACATTACATGAACATTTGACTGGTTGACTACAAATCTTTAAGATTAGTTCTGAAGTTGGTTGGAGTTTGGTTTGATAACTCATGTCTTAGTTTGTTTCTGTCCAGATAATCCAGACATTTGCAAAAGGCAGCATTTTTCTTATAAAAATTTCACAACAACTTTATACACAGTGTTGACTGTACATTTTTTTAAATGTCCATGTTATTTACAAAATATTGCACTTAGTTCACATCCACTCAAGTAAAAACAGACAACCAAACAACCCAATTCATGACGTCAAAAGATAGGTAGACAAATGTTTGATGCAACTGTAGAAGTTGAATATTAAGACGTGTTCATTGTTTTAAAGGGCAATTCCCCTCAACAGGAATATGATCTAAAATGTGTTGTACTGTCTGAACCTGTCAGCAAGCCCCTCCTTCAAATCTACCACTTAGTGTTGGAGCTAAAACAAGGTTCCACAGTGAGACACAGGAAGTCCTCTCTGGTCACTGGAGCTCATAGTTACTGAACAGAAGAGCTATGAGCTTCCTGCTCATCTCACTGCTGTTGGCTGCTATGTGCTTTGGTAGGACACAACTCTTTGTTTGCTTGTTATTAATCTGAACTTTGTCTTGTTGATTCTTTTCCTCACACTGACACCGTCTGTTGCTGTCCCACAGAATGCAGAGCTCAAAAAGACAACGTGCTCCAACCCAAAGGAGATGTGACTGCTAGTAAGGGAGAGACAGTAACACTGGACTGTCACTATAACACCAGTGGATCAAGTCCATCTCTTTACTGGTACAGACAGGCTGCAGATGACAAGCCCACATTCATTCTGAGCCGCTTTACTGTTGGATCAGGGACCACAGTGGACGGGTTCAAGGAGAGATTTGATTCCAACCTGGATTCCAGCTCAAGATCAGTTCCTCTGAAGATCCAGAGTCTGCAGCTGTCTGACTCTGCTGTGTACTACTGTGCTCTGAGGCACACAGTGACAGGAAACTGCAAGACGTACTACAAAAACCTTTAGTGTCTATCAAGAATCCAGAGACAACGCAACGATAAACCAGATCCACTAGAGGGCAGTATTCACATTTTAAAGTCTTTGATTCCTTTCTGAAGAAAAACACATTGGACAGTTTGACAAGCCAGCTTCCTACACCTGCTGATCTTTCCAATGTGTCAATACAACATTCAAAAACAGTTTATTCTGCATTGAAACGTTAAACTGTCTTGATAAAGAAAAGTATTAATGTCTTCTGTAGATTCATTTAACAAATTCTGCATTGTATTCTAGTCTTAGAAGAAAAATAACTTGATGGAAGTCAGAGCTTGGTGGTTACTTGATGGAAGCGAGACTGCTTGACTAATCCATGGGACAAGTAGCAGTGTCTATGGTGACAGGTGAGTGGTGGTGTTTAGTCATGCTTATTTAACAGGTATTCTTTCAAGACTCATTATTTTAGCACCCTGTCTTACTTTTGAACACGCATACAAAACATCATGTTCCCTGGTCGTCACTATAAATCGTTTACCACTGTGATGAGAGTCATGACTGAGCTGGACTGGTGCATTTTCTGCAAGGCAAATGCTTTGTTCCTGATTCATTTGGCTGCCCTGGAGGAGTTGTGTCGAGAAGGAAGGGAGAGGCGGGGAACACACTCTTCTGTCGAGCTGTCAGGTTGCTTGAAAGACGAAGCGATGACAGCAAGTAGGAGAAGAACAAGTGTGCTCCTGCTGTGAAAGCACAGAGGCCTGGCTGCAATGGAAGGAGCTGGGGAGTCAAGACAAATGACATTTCTCCCAAAACTAATCGACTTTTCCCTCTCCCTCCCCCCCCCCCCCCCCTCTCTCTCTCCGCTTCTTCATCTGTGGATTGGGTACACAGAGTTTATAGCATATCGATAACATCCAGCAAAAACATGACTTTATCAATGACATTAGCACACTAAACAGATAATATATGATGCATATCAATAGAAGGTTGATTCTGCAACTGTATGACTGTATTATGAGAGATATACATTATTGATTTAAATGAACGGCACCTAATGTAAAATATCAGATAGAAGCATATTATGCTTAATCAGAAGCATATTCTGCATATGCGACTCGTGGCTGGGGGGGGGGGGCAGCAGGGGGCCCAGGAATAGTATTGGGGTGGCCGTGGCCACCCCTGGCCGACCCTTGGGGGCGCCATTGTGCTAATTCTGTCCCCCCGTTGTTATTTCTTCGGAAAATATTACTGATGGCCGTTGTCTGTTTAAATAGAGGCACTTGATAAGGAGGACCTTTCTTTCCACAGTTTTTGTCTCTGTCATGGTTGGTGAGACTTATTGACTTTGGGTCATGTTCAGAAACCATTTAATAATTATAATGACTAATCTTATTCTATGTCGTCCTGTTTAGATCAACACATTTATCATTTGTTATAATGTAAGAATCCCCTTATATATATATATATATATAATATTTTAGTAAAGAGAACAAAGAGGTGAAGGGTCCATCATGACATTAATTTTTAAATCTCCACCACCACAACACTACACAGACCAAGACAAGGGGAGGAGTTAGAGAACTGAATGTTAAAGACTTCATGTTGGAACTGAAGAGCAGCTGAGTTCTTTTCACTTGGTGATTCAATACACTTCAGTCACAATGTTACTCCATTTAATCTGGCTGATGATATCTACCTTTCATTCTGGTAAATATGAGATGGAAGAACATACGTCCTATTATTATCCATAAGGTGTTTCCATGAACTATTGTGTTTGTAAAAATCCATGTGTCTATCTAGGGTTCTCTGAGGATTCAGTTACACCATTTCATGATAGAATTCTGGCTTTGGAAGGAGACAGGGTCACTCTCTCCTGCAACTACTCTGTCTCTACAAACAACCTCTACTGGTATCGACAGTACTCCAGCTCACCTCCACAGCTTCTCATCATGGAATATTCAGAGAAAGTACCAGGGTTGACTCTTAAGCATGAGAGAGAAAGAAAAGCGTTTCATCTGGAGATGTCCTCTGCTGCAGTGACAGACTCTGCTGTGTACTACTGTGCTGTGAGGCCCACAGTGACAGGAAACCCAGAGTCACTGTACAAAAACCTGACAGTGTCTGACAGAACATTTACAAACTTCAGCTGCTTGTCATTTAACAGCAGATCAATCAAGTAGAGTTTTCATACCCACATAATGGAAATAATGTATCAGAGTTCATAACTGGACTAATGTTTTTGCACTTTGTGCAAATATAGTTATCTTTATATTTAAGTTTAATTAAATATAACTTCTTGTTCATTCAGTGGAACTGGATTAGTGTTTTCTTTCCCTCCTCTTTGTATTTTTTTACTATAACTGTGGATGAGATGTGGTCATGGCTTTGATGCATCTTCAGGACACCATCAGGATACTATTTGACAATGTTCATGATCAATGTTTCTCATTAACTTGATAGAGACGGTTGGACCTCCACCTTCCTATGACATTAGTTACATCACATGAATGACTGACTTCAAGCCTTTAACTTTAGTTTTCATGTTGGCTGGAGTCTGGTTTCAGGACTCATGTCTTTGTTTACTTGTTGTCATTTAGTCCATTCAGGTTCTTCATAGTGATGAAGAGTCATGTAGAGCTGAGTGGAATCACAGCTGAATCCTCAGAGATACACTGAGATGCTAAAAGTTCTTCAAATTATGAAAACAGATCAACAGTCTGAGGATGATTTTAGGTTTCAGCCATCTACAATTAAAATGATGAGGGAAAACAAACCTTTATTTCTTTCCAAATACTCCATCAACTTTGCTGTGATTCCATCAGTTTATTAGCACATCACACCCACACTCTTTAATGAAACAGGATGAATGTGCTTTTCCAAAATAATGATTTCCACATTTTTGTTTATTTTCAATATTCTTCATAACACAATGCAATTCTTCTTCAGGTTTCCTCCATAAAAGACAAACAACCAAACCACCACCATATTAAATGTGTTATTTATATGCAAAGATTCACCAAAATGGAATCACACAAATAATAATAACATAACACTTGTTCATTGTTTTAAAGACAATTCCCCTCAACAGGAATATGATGTAAAATGTGTTGTACAGTCTGAACCTGTCAGCAGCAGTAATAACAGGGGATTGGTCATCAGCCCTGTCACTCTGAACAAGTCCCCCCTTCAAATCTACCACTTAGTGTTGGAGCTAAAACCAGGTTCCACAGTGAGACACAGGAAGTCCTCTCTGGTCACTGGAGCTCATAGTTACTGAACAGAAGAGCTATGAGCTTCCTGCTCATCTCACTCCTGTTGGCTGCTATGTGCTTTGGTAGGACACAACTCTTTGTTTGCTTGTTATTAATCTGAACTTTGTCTTGTGGATTCTTTTCCTCACACTGACACCGTCTGTTGTTGTCCCACAGAATGCAGAGCTCAAAAAGACAACGTGCTCCAACCCAAAGGAGATGTGACTGTTAGTGAGGGAGAGACAGTAAAACTGGACTGTCACTATAACACCAGTCAATCAAGTCCATATCTTTTCTGGTACAGACAGGCTGCAGACGACAAGCCCACATTCATTCTGAGCCGCTTTACTTTTGGATCAGGGAACACAGCGGACGGGTTCAAGGAGAGATTTGATTCCAGCCTGGATTCCAGCTCAAGATCAGTTCCTCTGAAGATCCAGAGTCTGCAGCTGTCTGACTCTGCTGTGTACTACTGTGCTCTGAGGCCCACAGTGACAGGAAACTGCAAGACGTACTACAAAAACCTTTGGAGTGTCTATCAAGAATCCAGAGAAAACGCAACGATAAACCAGATCCACTAGAGGGCAGTATTCACATTTTAATCTCATAGTCACCTTGTTGAAGAAAAACTCATTGGACAGGTTGACAAGCCAGCTTCCTACAACTGCTGATTTGTCCAGTGTCACTGCCAACACTACAATAACACATCTTCATCTGCACTCCAGCTTCCAAGATGAGCTGTGGTTAATTGTTCCCTACGTGTCAAATCTTAATGTTGTTAAACATTTTGTTATTATATAAATGATGCTTCTTAAATGAAATGAAGAAAATCAATATTGAACAATTAGTAAAATACAAATTTAATAGAATGCTATATTTAGATTAATGTTAATACATTGTGAAATAAGTTACAAATAAAACTTTCAAGGCAGCAAAAACTCCGTGCTGTCCAAATCTGGTTGAGGTTAAGTCCTCATTTTAACAAAATTTGTAATATGCGATTTTATTTTGCAATATTATATACGTGTTATTCAATATTTAATTGTTTTGGGAAGAAAACAGCTTTCAATCCAATACCGTCTCCCATATAATGATAGACAGAAAGAAAGAAAGAAAGAAAGAAAGAGAGAAAGGCACTTTATTTTGTCATTGTACAGGTTATAATGAATGTGTTATTTGCATGTAATCACCCTATTGTATAGGAGCAGTGGGCAGCTGCAACACCCGGGGACCAACTCCAATTCTTCTTTCCATTGCCTTGCTCAGGGGCAGAGACAGCAGTATTAACCCTAACATTTCTTTTTGATGGTGGGAGGAAACCAGAGCACCCATAGGAAACCCACACAGAACATGCAAACTCCACACAGAAACGACCTGGTACGGCCTGGGGTTCGAACCCAGGACCTTCTTGCTGTGAGGCACAGTGCTAAACACTGGGCCACTGTGCTGCCCCAAACCCACCCATATGAGATGAATGGAGTAAATGAAGGCAGCAGCAGCAGCAGAAGAGCCATGTGGACATGCAGTAAAACAGCTGCTAGTGGGTCTAGTGAAGAACAAAGAGGTTGGCTGGCATGTGAGGAGTAGTGAGGAGGTTGGTGTGAACAGTGGGTGAATAGGAGGAGCCAGACACACTATGAGGGGAGGACGTTAGCAGGAAGGACTGGTAAAGTCCACAGTGCAACTAAAGAGACAGCTGAACTAACAGCAGCATGCTGCTCCATCTCATCTGGTTCCTTTCTGTACTAACAGGTGAGTCTGCTGTCACCATGACACCCTGCTGCACACTGACTCTGACCATACAGGCTGACAAGCAGACACACACATTTACCATCACCAGCAGGCACAGTATGGACAACAACCAACACACAAAGCCCACACTAACTCACTGAATTACCACAACGACACCTTTTCACTGCAAAGACTTCTTGGATATTTCCAAAATTTTCAGGTAGTAGTTTGGAAGAAGAAATCAACCCCATGACCCTTTCAGTCCAAAGTGTAGAAGGAGCCAAAGTTATTCTATCCTGTATTTACACCGGCTCACCTTACAACCTTCAGTGGTATCGTCAGTCACCAGGATCTACAGCCCAATTCCTCCTCTCTGCATCACCCAGCAGTCAGCAGTCAGTGGTCAGAGGACAACCTGAAGATCTCAGACTGTCAATCAGCTTCAACGGAGAACAGAAACGAGTGGATCTGGAGATGTCCTCTGCTGCAGTGACAGACTCTGCTGTGTACTACTGTGCTGTGAGGCCCACAGTGACAGGAAACCCAGAGTCACTGTACACAAACCTGACAGTGTCTGACAGAACATTTACACACTTCAGCTCGAGTTACAATTCAACTTTATTGTCATGTGTATTTAAACATAATTACATCCTTGTGCTCGGCTCTCTCTGCCTTAAAGTGATTTCTGAGATATTGTTAAGATTGTAGAAGGCTGATCTTGTGAGATGATGGATGTGGCTCTTGACATTCAGATCCCTGTCTATGATTACACTGAGATTTCTAGCTTCACTTCTGCCCTCCAGAGACAGAGAGCTGAGACGAGCTGCCATTCTCTGTCTCTGAGTCTTTGCACCAAACATAAGCATTTCATCAAAGCATACAAAAATCTATCTATCTATCTATCTATCTATCTATCTATCTATCTATCTATCTATCTATCTATCTATCTATCTATCTATCTATCTATCTACACTGCTCAAAAAAATAAAGGGAACACATAAGCAATGCAATGTAGCTCCAAGTCAATCACACTTTTGAGATATCAACCTGTCCAGTTAGGAAGCAACACTGATTTGTGAATCAATTTCACCTGTTGGTAAATTGTCTAATTTCCACCTGGTGGAAATTAGACAATTTGCAAGACAACCCCTATAAAAGGAATGGATTTGCAGGTGGTGGCCACAGACCATTTGCCTGTCCTCATCTTTTCTGGCCGATCTTTGGTTAGTTTTTCATTGTGCTAGTGCCCTCACCACTAGAGGTGGCATGAGGCGGTATCTGCAACCTACAGAAGTTGCTCAGGTAGTGCAGCTCATCCAGGATGGCACATCAATGCGTGCTGTGGCAAGAAGATTTGATGTGTCTCCCAGCACAGTGTCCAGAGCATGGAGGAGGTACCAGGAGACAGGCCAGTACACCAGGAGACGTGGAGGGGGCCGCAGGAGGACAACAACCCCGCAGCAGGACCGCTATCTGGTCCTTTGTGCAAGGAGGAACAGGAGGAGCACTGCCGGAGCCCTACAAAACGACCTTCAACAGGCCACTAATGTGCAGGTTTCTGCTCAAACAGTGAGAAACAGAATGCATGAGGATGGTATGAGGGCCCGACGTCCACAATTGGGGCCTGTGCTCACAGCCCAACACCGTGCAGCCCGATTGACCTTTGCCAGAGAACATCTTGGTTGGCAGATTCGCCATTGGCGCCCTGTGCTCTTCACAGATGAGAGCAGGTTCACACTGAACACATGTGACAGACGTGAGAGAGTCTGGAGACGCTGTGGAGAACGTTCTGCTGCATGCAACATCCTCCAGCATGACCGGTTTGGCGGTGGGTCAGTGATGGTCTGGGGAGGCATATCCTTGGAGGGCCGCACAGACCTGTACGTGCTAGCCAGAGGTACCATGACTGCCATTAGGTACCGGGATGAGATCCTCAGACCCATTGTCAGACCATATGCTGGTGCAGTGGGCCCTGGGTTCCTGCTCATGCATGACAATGCTCGTCCTCATGTGGCCAGAGTGTGTCAGCAGTTCCTGTATGTCGAGGGCATTGATGCTATGGACTGGCCTGCACGTTCCCCAGACCTGAATCCAATCGAGCACCTCTGGGACATCATGTCTCGTACCATCCGCCAACGCGATGTCGCACCACAGACTGTCCAGGAGTTGACCGATGCCCTGATCCAGGTCTGGGGGGAGATCCCTCAGGAGACCATCCGTCGTCTCATCAGGAGCATGCCCAGACGTTGTAGGGAGTGCATACAGGCACGTGGAGGCCACACACACTACTGAGCCTCATTTTGAATCGTCTTGAAGAATTTCCACAGAAGTTGGATCAACCTATGTTCTCATTTTCCACTTTGATTTTGAGTATGATTCTGAATCCAGACCTTAATAAGCTAATGATTTTGATTTCCATTGATCATTCTTAGGTTATTTTGCTCTAAACACATTCCTCTGTCTAATAAATAAAGATTTTCAGCTGAAATATTTCATTCATCGAGGTCTATATTGTGTTTTTAGGTGTTTTTTGAGCAGTATATTTAACACACTTGTATTTCAATAAACACTCATTCCAAGATAGGTAAAAACTTCCAGTTTTGATTTCTGCAATTTACGTTCCAGTCTCCTGCAGGCCCACTTAAGAGCACGTGTCTCATCTTAAACCAGGGTGTAGGCCTCTTTAGTCACCTAGCTCTGGTAGTGAGAGGTGCAACTGAACCGAGGAGACTAGAGAGGGCCACATTTAATTCACTAGTGAAATCTTCAAGAGTGACTCACTACGGTGAAAGGAGCCAAGACTTTAGGCAGCTGCTTGCTAAATGCAGCTACAGTGGAGGGACCAATGTGGCGAGTGGCAACTACATCTGCGCCGACATTACCTGGATAAGCCAATAATGCATGAGAAAATGATCTGACACAGCAGATGTGGTCTGCAAGTAATTCAGATCAGAAACAGGTATCACTTTAGATAAAACCAAATCAAGGGTGTCACCAATGAGTCGACTCTTGAACAAACTGAGCGAACCCAACAGTATCAGCTTGTGCCAGAGAGGCTTTTCTTAGCGGATCAGCAGCCTTATTCAGATGAATATCTAAATCACCAAGAATTACAATCACATCATAATGAGTAACAAGCCCTGAGACAAATTCTTCATATTCTTTAAGAAACACTGAGTTGGTGTCCAGGTAGTGTCGCGGTCTATTCCGTTGCCTACCAACACGGGTTATCTCCGGTTCGAATCCCCGTGTTACCTCCGGATTGGTCGGGCGTCCCTACAGACACAATTGGCTGTTTCTGCAGGTGGCAAGCCAGATGTGGGTATGTGTCCGGGTTGCTGCACTAGCACCTCCTCTGGTCGGTCAGGGCGTCTGTTCAGGGGGGAAGGAGAACTGGGGATAATAGCGTGATCCTCCCACATGCTACATCCTGCTGGTGAAACTCCTCACTGTCAGGTGAAAAGAAGCGGCTGGTGACTCCACATGTACCGGAGGAAGCAGGTGGAGTAAGAGCCAGGAGGTCGATAGAGTATCACAACCTGGACTGAGGTGAGTCTATTCATGGCTGAGAGAGATGAAACCACAAGGTCCTCAAATGATTGGAATTTAGATTCAAGAAACGAAGAAAGATTGAAAATAGATTTATATATGAGGGCGACACCCCCACCTTGTTTATTTGCCTGAGCTACATGGGCATATGTATAGTCGGGTGGAGAAGTTTCATATAAGGGAAGGAAAATGTTTTGTTTCAGCAATGTTTTACATAAACCAATCATATCGAAACTATGTTCAAGAACCAGATCGTTTATTTGTAAGGCTTTGGTACACAGTGATCTGATACTTATGAAACCAAAGTTAAGCATCGTGTGGAAGTGATCAGTAGTAGGCAGGACTTTAGATCTACCAATAGGTGAAATACTGTCTGAACCTGTCAGCAGCAGTAATAACAGGGGATTGGTCATCAGCCCTGTCACTCTGAACAAGCCCCGCCTTTGAATCTACCACTTAGTGTTGGAGCTAAAACAAGGTTCCACAGTGAGACACAGGAAGTCCTCTCTGGTCACTGGAGCTCATAGTTACTGAACAGAAGAGCTATGAGCTTCCTGCTCATCTCACTGCTGTTGGCTGCTATGTGCTTTGGTAGGACACAACTCTTTGTTTGCTTGTTATTAATCTGAACTTTGTCTTGTTGATTCTTTTCCTCACACTGACACCGTCTGTTGTTGTCCCACAGAATGCAGAGCTCAAAAAGACAACGTGCTCCAACCCAAAGGAGGTGTGACTGTTAGTGAGGGAGAGACAGTAACACTGGACTGTCACTATAACACCAGTCAATCAAAT
Organism: Lampris incognitus; assembly: GCF_029633865.1. Taxonomy (NCBI): domain Eukaryota; kingdom Metazoa; phylum Chordata; class Actinopteri; order Lampriformes; family Lampridae; genus Lampris; species Lampris incognitus. Next base: position 46,881,739 of record NC_079224.1, read on the forward strand.
CCATCTCTTTACTGGTACAGACAGGCTGCAGACGACAAGCCCACATTCATTCTGAGCCGCTTTACTGTTGGATCAGGGAACACAGCGGACGGGTTCAAGGAGAGATTTGATTCCAGCCTGGATTCCAGCTCAAGATCAGTTCCTCTGAAGATCCAGAGTCTGCAGCTGTCTGACTCTGCTGTGTACTACTGTGCTCTGAGGCCCACAGTGACAGGAAACTGCAAGATGTACTACACAAACCATTGGAGTGTCTATCAAGAATCCAGAGACAAAACAATGTTAAACCACATCCAATAGAGGGCAGTATTCACATTTTAATCTCATCGGCTCCTCGTTGAAGAAAAACACATTGGACAGTTTGACAGGTCACCTTCCTACAACTGCTGATTCATCCAATGTGTCAATCCAACATTCAAAAACATTTTAATCTGCATTGAAACATTAAACTGTCTTGAAGAAAATTATTAATGTCTTATGTAGTTTTATTTAACAAATGGTACAGTCCTGTATCGTATTCTAGTGTTAGAAGAAAAATAACTGTAAATCCCATACTGTCTCACATATAAACCAAAAGAAATAAAATAAAAGAATAAACCAAAAAACTAAATGACGTAAAGACAAAACGGCCCATTTAAAGGTAATATAAAATATGAAATTATGATATTAATGCTATTCAATTCATTAAAGATTAGATTAACCTTAAACCAGGATATTTTGATTGTTTTATTTGTATATTCTTGCTAAACCGATCTGGCCAGTGAATTGTAATGAGCGATCAAAGGGAGAGATCAGGACCTAAACTCGAAGGCCTCACACAGGAAGGCAAGGCCTTCACGAGATACTTTACTGAACAAAGGATGGGTTTTGTTTTCAAGTGACTGGTGAGTCCTACTCTATTAATTATCTATAGAGTTGATTAAGATTGTTGTTGACAGTGCTTGAATTTGCAGCTGTGAGATTTATCACCTAATTTTTGCAGCACGCCCTACACACTTCTCTATGTGACTGACTGTTTAAATCCCTCATTTCAATCCCATAGCCTCTGTTTCCACCGGTGGTTGCACCCCACAGTACTGTTTTCTCCGATAGCTCCCCCCACTGGCCTCATCAGTCATTAACCCTCTTACCAGGAGTTTTCCCCATACAGACTACTATTAGGCACCGGGCCTCTTATCCACATGACATATTACGACTTGACCTGGATGTGGACCACAGTGTGCTAACTCCACTAGTTAAATCAGGTGTTTATACGTGCACAACCTGTCAGAAGTTTGCCCTTTACAATATCCCATCTATTCCCAACAAAGCCCCTCAGGTCAATAACGCCATCACAGAGCACAAACTGGACTATGTATGTCTGACGGAAACCTGCCAGTCACAGAATGACTTTCTAGAACTAAATTCAGCAAATTTGTTTACATATGCAAACCTCGGTCTTCAGGCAGAGGAGGCGGCCTTGTGCAGATTTATTGTGATAGTATAAAACCAACACCACTCTCTCTACTTGATCACTCTTCCTTTGAACTGCTGGCTGTTAAGCTCTATGGACCTTCACCCGCCATTGTTGCTGCTCTGTACAGACCACCTAAGGCTGGAATGTTTTTATCACTAAACACTCAACAGTTTTAACCACCTTAGTACAACGTCTCCCTATTTAATCCTAATGGAGGGTTTATAAATGTTCATTTTGATAACACTGCGTGGTGATGCTAAGGGACCACTCGAAGACACACGTCTGTTAGCATACACTTCTTTACTGGAACAACCCACGTCACACTCCTCCTCCCCTCTTACAGTCACTTACATCCTATCTTGTCCTCTAGCTCCCCCTACTGTCCTCCAACTGCATCAACTTAAGACGTCACATATCCCCTTTGCAAAAGATAACATTTATATCATCACCAACTATACAATCACTGTGGTGCTACGCTGAACTGCATTAGCTATAAACACTCTTACAATAACAACAGAATACCACCTTGACCATAAAACCAATAACAGTTTTGAAATAACAGTCTCATGCAGGCAATACTAGGTCATTAAAAAATAACAGATTTGAAATAACAGTTTCACACAGACAGTACTAGGTCTATAAGAAATAACAGTCTCAAAATAACAGTTTCATACCAACAATAGGCTATTCTTGTTTTAGTTTACCGTCCCCACATAGCATAGCCCTGTGCCCAAGCAGGCGGCCTCCTGACCCTGAACTCTCGCAGAGGGGGCTGAGCATGTAGTGGGTCAGGCTGGACTCAGCTACAGTCTATGTCAGGCCCCTGACCCTGAAGGGGTAGGGCAGACACGAGATAGGATGCATTCCATGTGCGCCCATGAGACAGCCTGTAAGTGTACTGGCCTCTTTGCTCATGCACCTGAAGAGGGGAAGAGTACTTTGACTGTCTCTTGCGTAGTTTACCTGGTCTCCTAACTCTGACCCAAGACCCAGGAGGAAAGTGCACTGCTTTTGCTCCTCTCTTCATGTCTGCATACTCCTTCATCTTCCTCTGCTTCTCTTTCACTGTTTGTGCTGTGTTTTGTGCTTGTAGGGATGTGACAGGCTGTGGTTTGTGGAGGCCTGTCACATGGAGTTTGGTGTGAGTCTGAAGACCGTGCAACAGCTCTGCAGGGGAGCATTGAGTGGTGGCATGCCTGGTTGCCCTGCAGACCTGGAGAAAGTCTCTGGTTGATGCTGTCCACTCCTTTCCATCTATTTTCGCAGTCAGTAGACTATACTTCAGACATCGATTAAATCTCTCAATTTCCCCATTGGCCTGGGGGTAGTAGAGTGAGGAGTGTTTGTGTGCAATTCCCCTGTCCTTGTGAAAGGATTCAAATTCCTGTGAAATCAGTTGACTACCATTGTATGAGATGAACTCTTTTGGGTTTCCTACCCTGCTGAACACTGTAGACAGGAAGTGGATCACTGGATTAATGGCGTATGACACAGTGGCATGTAGAGTTCCACTCAGACACAGTGCTCTCTACTTGTTCCACATCATCTGTAATTCCACTTACTCTCTTTGCCCCCCTACACATCTTTGCAAAATGCCCCTGTTTCCCGCAGTTATTACAGCGGGCCAACCTGGTGGGGCAAGATGGGTAGGAAGCTTTATGGTGGCGTGCTCCACATCTGAAGCATGTTAGCCCTTGTCTCGTGGCATTGTCTCTCGTGGACACTGGCGGTCCCCTGGTTGTGTCCACCGGCTGCACACCCACAGCTGCCGCGGGCGGCGCTGCAGCCGCAGTTCCCCGGTCCATGATTTTAGCGTTCGATGTGACGGATTCAATTAGTCCAGCAATAGTCACAGCCTTTTCCAGAGTTAGGGGCACCTCCAGCAGCAAACGCTCTCTTATCTGATTGGAGTTAGTCTTTTCCACCAACTGGTCCCGTAGCACGTCATCCTCAAACGTTTTAGAGTCGCACGTAGCAGCAAGTTCTCTCAGCGCGGACACGTACTGTGCCACTGATTCTCCGTGATGCTGACTCCGTTGTCTAAACTTATATCTTTCAGCCACCACCTTAACAGCAGTGTAGCACTGTAGATGTTGACAGTTGACTAGGACCAGTTCTAGGTACGTAGGAGCAGTTTATAACTAGCATCAAATGATTGCAGACCACAGACCAGGGAATAAAGTTTGAACTGCCGGCTTGTTTTTATATAAAGAATTGTAAACATAGACAGAGAAACATACACAATTACACAATAACACAGTAAGAATGGATAAATTCCTTGAAACCTCTTGTTTTATGATTTAACCCTTATTAAACCACTATTTTGAGTTTCAGATATTTTAGATAGATATTTTAGTTCTAATTTAGGATCCTTAATTCTAATTTGAAGTTATCGCTTGTTTGAGTTGACAAATTATGTTAATTTGTTTTATGTTCTATTTTTCTCCATTGGGCCTTTAAGTTTCAGATCTAATTTCCATTAACCTAAGTTACTTAACCAGTAAATCAGAATGCCAAAAGTAACACACAACTGCATTACCCCATGAACAGTATAATGAGCAATAAACTCAGCCGATACTGCGATTAACAATACAATATCAGATCAAAAATCAAAATCAATAATCAATGTAGGCTATAATCGGTCCTTTTTGGAAAGTCCGTTGTTGCTCCAATGAGCCCAACTACGTTTTGCTGTAACAAACTGGAAGTTTCTGTCCTACCACAATCCAGGTGCTCGAAACTGTAGGCTGCTGTCCTGAGAATGAGCTGTGTGAAGCCGCAGACAGACCACGTGGATCCAGCAGGGCTCCTATAGGTGGCTCGCCATCTTGTTTCCAGCTTGGGGTAAGAAACACCAAGCGCGATCTTCCCAATCCAAGAAAAACCTGGCCTGGATTATAACAGGCGCATCACACACGCAAAGACGTTAGTTTACATATCTCTCAATAAAAGAATCAAAAGAAAACAACAAAAGTACCGACTGACATGGTCAATCTACCCACCGCTAAAACGTGACGCAGTTTAATTTCTGTGCTAATACGCCATGCTGCTGCTGCTGCGGCCTAGCTGGAAGGAGCTAGCTTAGCAACTCGGTTTGCACAAAAGAGAAACACATTCTGAGTTCGGTTCACAAAAGAAAAACACATTCTGAATTCGGTTCACAAAAGAAAAACACATTCTGAATTCGGTTCACAAAAGAAAAACACATTCTGAGTTCGGTTCACAAAAGAAAAACACATTCTGAATTCGGTTCACAAAAGAAAAACGTGGCTCCTCAACAATCTTTACACAAATTATGATCCACAACATAACGGAGCTACTTATAGCTTTAACTAGCCTATGCACACAGACATTGTAAACGGACAAGTTCGGCTAGTTAGCATCGGCTAGTTAGCATCGGCTAGTTAGCAGTTGACTCACCAAGTCCTGGACGACACTCGGACACAACACAAACCCAGGGCCCGGAGGAGGACCAGACCAACAAAACACTCAGCTTGGATAAAGAAAGAACCAACTGTAGCTCGCTGCCATTTCAAAGCAGAATCTTCTATCTCTCGTTCCAGCGGCTTCTCTCAAGCGTCTGCCTGGCGTTCTGAAACCGGGCTGCTTCTGGGACGTCCTCCCTCTCGAGCAAGGCAGCTGATTGGCTAATCGGCACTGCACGCGCTGCGTTCATGAAATAGCAATCTGAACCAACAATATGAATATGAATTTATCGGTACCATGAATTACTTATCTGCGGTTTACTATTTATTTGCAAAATTAATAATTATGATTATTTATTATTGTAAACTACTAATAAGACACGTTAGCCCCCTAGCTAACGGGTCTGACCCTTTAGCCGAGAGGTTAGTAACGTCGCCTTGTGGTGCAGTACACCACAAGGCGACATCATTATTAATTTTGTCTTAATGACATTGAGAGAGAGGTCGTTATCATGGCACCATATGGTTAAATCTTCCACTTCCCTCCTATAGGCCGTCTCATCACTGTCACTTATTACTCCAATCACTGTGGTGTCATCTGTGAATTCAATGATGCTGTTGTTGTCATGTTTGGCTACACAGTCGTGTGTAAACAGACCGTACATTAGGGGGCCTAGACATCAGCCCTGAGGTGTGCCAGTCTGAAGAACTAATGTGGATGATTATGTTTTACCTATTCTCACAGTCTTGGACGGGCCTCTCAGGAAATCAAATGAGCAATTAAAGATAGAGTTGCCCAGACCAAGACCTCTGAGTTTCAACACCAGTTTGGATGGTACAATGATATTGAAAGCAGAGCTGTAATCAATAACTTTGTCTAAAACTTCATGGAGATGGTTTCACATAAACCCTTCATGTAACAATTGTTACATTACATGAACATTTGACTGGTTCACTACAAATCTTTAAGATTAGTTCTGAAGTTGGTTGGAGTTTGGTTTGATAACTCATGTCTTAGTTTGTTTCTGTCCATATAATCCAGACATTTGCAAAAGGCAACATTTTTCTTATAAAAATTTCACAAAAACTTTATGCACAGTGTTGACTGTACTTTTTTTTAAATGTCCATGTTATTCACAACATATTGCACTTGGTTCACATCCACTCAAGTAAAAACAGACAACCTACTCTACTACTTTCGGCTGCTCCCGTTAGGGGTCGCCACAGCGGATCATCCGTTTCCATTTCTTCCTGTCTTCTGCGTCTTCCTCTGTCACATCAGCCACCTGCATGTCTTCCCTCACCACATCCATAAACCTCCTCTTTGGCCTTCCTCTTCTCCTCTTCCCTGGCAGCTCCATATTCAGCATCCTTCTCCCAATATACTCAGCATCTCTCCTCCACACATGTCCAAGCCATCTCAATCTTGCCTCTCTTGCTTTGTCTCCAAACCGTCCAACCTGAGCGGTCCCTCTAATATAATCGTTCCTAATCCTGTCCTTCTTCGTTACTCCCAGTGAAAATCTTAGCATCTTCAACTCTGCCACCTCCAGCTCCGCCTCCTGTCTTTTCGTCAGTGCCACTGTCTCCAAACCATATAACATAGCTGGTCTCACAACCATCTTGTAAACTTTCCCTTTAACTCTTGCTGGTACCCTTCTGTCGCAAATCACTCCTGACACACTTCTCCACCCACTCCAACCTGCCTGCACTCTCTTTTTCACCTCTCTACTGCACTCCCCGTTACTTTGGACAGTTGACCCCAAGTATTTAAACTCAGATGCCTTTGTCACCTCCACTCCTTGCATCCTGACCATTCCACTGTCCTCTCTCTCATTCACGCATAGGTATTCCGTCTTGCTCCTACTGACTTTCATTCCTCTTCTCTCTAGTGCATACCTCCACCTCTCCAGGCTCTCCTCGACCTGCACCCTACTCTCGCTACAGATCACAATGTCATCCGCGAACATCATCGTCCATGGAGACTCCTGCCTGATCTTGTCCGTCAACCTGTCCATCACCATTGCAAACAAGAAAGGGCTAAGAGCCGATCCTTGATGTAATCCCACCTCCACCTTGAACCCATCTGTCATTCCAACCGCACACCTCACCATTGTCACACTTCCCTCATACGTATCCTGCACCACTCCTACATACTTCTCTGCAACTCCTGACTTCCTCATACAATACCACACCTCCTCTCTCGGCACTCTGTCATAAGCTTTCTCTAAATCTACAAAGACACAATGCAACTCTTTCTGGCCTTCTCTATACTTCTCAATCAACATTCTCAAAGCAAACATCGCATCTGTGGTGCTCTTTCGTGGCATGAAACCATACTGCTGCTCGCTGATCGTCACCTCTCCTCTTAACCTAGCTTCTATTACTCTTTCCCAAATCTTCATGCTGTGGCTGATCAACTTTATACCTCTGTAGTTGTTACAGTTCTGCACATCGCCCTTGTTCTTGAAAATCGGTACCAGTATGCTTCTTCTCCACTCCTCAGGCATCCTCTCACTTTCCAGGATTGTGTTAAACAATCTAGTTAGAAACTCCACTGCCATCTCTCCTAAACATCTCCATGCCTCCACAGGTATGTCATCAGGACCAACTGCCTTTCCATTCTTCATCCTCTTCATAGCTGCCCTCACTTCCTCCTTGCTAATCCGCTGAACTTCCTGATTCACTATCCCTACATCATCCAACCTTCTCTCTCTCTCATTTTCTTCATTCATCAGCCCCTCAAAGTATTCCTTCCACCTTCTTAGCACACTCTCCTCGCTTGTCAGCACATTTCCATCTCTATCCTTGATCGCCCTAACTTGCTGCACATCCTTTGCAGCTTGGTCCCTCTGTCTAGCCAATCGGTACAAGTCCTTTTCTCCTTCCTTAGTGTCTAACCTGTCATACAACTCACCATACGCCTTTTCCTTTGCCTTTGCCACCTCTCTCTTTGCTTTACGCTGCATCTCCTTGTACTCCTGTCTACTTTCTTCATCTCTCTGACTATCCCACTTCTTCTTTGCCAACCTTTTCCTCTGTATAATTTGCTGTACTTCCTCATTCCACCACCAAGTCTCCTTGTCTTCCTTCCTCTGTCCTGATGACATACCAAGTACCTTCCTAGCTGTCTCCCTCACTATTTCTGCAGTGGTTTTCCAGCCATCTGGCAACTCTTCACTACCACCCAGTGCCTGTCTTAACTCCTGCCTGAACTCCACACAACAGTCTTCCTTCTTCAACTTCCACCATTTAATCTTCGGCTGTGTCTTCACTCGCTTCCTCTTCTTGGTCTCCAAAGTCATCCTACAGACCACCATCCGATGCTGCCTGGCTACGCTCTCCCCTGTCACCACCTTGCAGTCTCCAATCCCTTTTAGATGGTGCCTTCTACATAAGATATAGTCCACCTGTGTGCACTTTCCTCCACTCTTGTACGTCACCCTGTGTTCCTCCCTCTTCTTGAAATATGTATTCACCACAGCCATTTCCATCCTTTTCGCAAAATCGACCACCATCTGTCCTTCCACATTTCTCTTCTTGACTCCATACTTTCCCATCACCTCCTCATCACCTCTGTTCCCTTCACCAACATGTCCAGTAAAAACAGACAACCAAACAACCCAATTCATGACTTAAAAAGATAGGTAGACAAATGTTTGTTGCAACTGTAGAAGTTGAATAATAAGACGTGTTCATTGTTTTAAAGGCAATTCCCCTCAACAGGAATATGATCTAAAATGTGTTTACTGTCTGAACCTGTCAGCAAGCCCCTCCTTCAAATCTACCATGTTAGTGTTGGAGCTAAAACAAGGTTCCACAGTGAGACACAGGAAGTCCTCTCTGGTCACTGGAGCTCATAGTTACTGAACAGAAGAGCTATGAGCTTCCTGCTCATCTCACTGCTGTTGGCTGCTATGTGCTTTGGTAGGACACAACTCTTTGTTTGCTTGTTATTAATCTGAACTTTGTCTTGTTGATTCTTTTCCTCACACTGACACCATCTGTTGTTGTCCCACAGAATGCAGAGCTCAAAAAGACAAAGTGCTCCAACCCAAAGGAGATGTGACTGTTAGTGAGGGAGAGACAGTAACACTGGACTGTCACTATAACACCAGTGCATCAAGTGCATCTCTTTACTGGTACAGACAGGCTGCAGACGACAAGCCCACATTCATTCTGAGCCGCTCTACTTTTGGATCAGGGGACACAGCGGACGGGTTCAAGGAAAGATTTGATTCCAGCCTGGATTCCAGCTCAAGATCAGTTCCTCTGAAGATCCAGAGTCTGCAGCTGTCTGACTCTGCTGTGTACTACTGTGCTCTGAGGCCCACAGTGACAGGAAACTGCAAGACGTACTACAAAAACCTTAGAGTGTCTATCAAGAATCCAGAGACAACGCAACGATAAACCAGATCCACTAGAGGGCAGTATTCACATTTTAAAGTCATTGGTTCTTGTTGAAGATAAACACATTGGACAGTTTGACAAGCCAGCTTCCTATAACTGCTGATTTGTCCAATGTTTCAATCCAACATTCAAAAACATTTGATTCTGCATTGAAACGTTAAACTGTGTTGATAAAGAAAATTATTTATGTCATATGTGGTTTTGTTTAACAAATGGTACATTCCTGTATCGTACTCTAGTGTTAGAAGAAAAATAACTGTAAATGCCATACGGTCTCACATAAAAAAAAAAAACCCGAAAAAACTAGGTGACTAAAGGAGAAAAAGGCCCATTTAAAGGTAATACAAAATATTAACTTATAATTTGCTATTCAATTCATTAAAGATTAGATTAACCTTAAACCAGGATATCTTGATTGTTTTATTTGTATATTCTTGCTAAACCGATCTGGCCAGTGAATTGTAATGAGCAATCAAAGGGAGAGATCAGGACCTAAACTCGAAGGCCTCACACAGGAAGGCAAGGCCTTCACGAGATACTGTACTGAATGAAGGATGGGTTTTGTTTTCAAGTGACTGGTGAGTCCTACTCTATTAATTATCTATAGAGTTGATTAAGATTGTTGTTGACAATGCTCAAATTTGTAGCTACGAGATTTATCACCTAATTTTTGCAACATGCAGTACAGACTTCTGTACGTGACTGATGATTTACACCCCACATTTCCCTCCCAGAGCCTTTGTTTCCGCCTACAGTGGAACCCCACAGTATTGTTTTGTCCGATAGCTCCCCCCACTGGCCTCATCTGTCATTAACCCTCTTACCAGGAGTTTTCCCCATACAGACTACTATTAGGCACCGAGCCTCTTATCCACACGACATATTACGACTTGACCTGGATGTGGACCACAGTGTGCTAACTCCACTAGTTAAATCAGGTGTTTATACGTGCAAAACCTGTCAGAAGTTTGCCCTCTACAATATCCGATCTATTACCAACAAAGCCCCTCAGGTCAATAACGCCATCACAGAGCACAAACTGGACTATTTATGTCTGACGGAAACCTGCCAGTCACAGAATGACTTTCTACAGCTAAATTAAACAAATGTGTTTAATATCCAAACCTTGGTCTTCGGGCAGAGGAGGCGGCCTTGTGCAGATTTATTGTGATAGTATAAAACCAACACCACTCTCTCTACTTGATCACTCTTCCTTTGAACTGCTGGCTGTTAAGCTCTATGGACCTTCACCCACCATTGTTGCTGCTCTCTACAGACCGCCTAAGGCATCGGATATTTTTATCATTGAACGCTCAACAGTTTTAACCACCCTTAGTACAATGTCTCCCTATATAATCCTAATGGTGGATTTAAATATTAATTTTCACAACACTGACAAGATATTCACCACATGTTTTAACGTGATGTTAGATTGCTTTGATCTAATGAAATATGGCAACTTTGCAACCCACACCAAGGGTCATATCTTTGACTTGGTTTGCTGTTCCGGCATCGCACCATATAACATCACCTCTGCTGAACTACCCACCTCCTGTCCTTCGGAAGAGATTTTAAACTGAGGTCCTGACTCACTGTGGTCATTAAAGATCCCATGGCACTTATCGGAAGAGTAGGGTTCCTCGGGGTCCTGGCAAAATTCCCAAACTGGCTCTTTATCTGGCCACCTAATCACCCCCCCATGTAATTGACTGAATGATTCCTCCCTCTCCTGCTCAAGCTGGTCAGTAGAGGCACCTGATAAGGAGATCCTTTCTCTCCACTGTTTTTGTCTCTGTCATGGTTGATGAGACTTATCGATATCGGGTCATGTTCAGAAACCATTTAATAATTATAATGATTAATCTTATTCATAGTCATGCTGTTGAGATCAACACATTTATCATTTCTTAAAATGTAATAATACCATTGTTTCTATTTTTTCTGAGTAAATAGAACAAAGAGATGATACATCATGACAATCGTTTCTAAACCTCCATCTCCATAAAAGTAAACAGACCAAGACAAGGGGAGGAGTTAGAGAACTGAATGTCAAAGACTTCATGTTGGAACTGAAGAGGTGCTGAGTTATTTTCACTTGGTGATTCAACACACTTCAGTCATGATGTTACTCCATTTAATCTGGCTGATGATATGTACATTTCAACCTGGTAAATATGAAGTGGAAGAACATACATCATAATATTATCCATAAGGTATTTCCATGAACTATTGTGTTTGTAAAAACCCATGTGTCTATCTAGGGCTCTCTGAGGATTCAGTTACACCATTTCATGATAGTATTCTGGCTTTGGAAGGAGACAGGGTCACTCTCTCCTGCAACTACTCTGTCTCTACAGAGAACCTCTACTGGTATCGACAGTACTCCAGCTCACCTCCACAGCTTCTCATCACGGACTATTCAGAGAAAGTACCAGGGTTGACTCTTAAGCATGAGAGAGAAAGAAAAGCGTTTCATCTGGAGATGTCCTCTGCTGCAGTGACAGACTCTGCTGTGTACTACTGTGCTGTGAGGCCCACAGTGACAGGAAACCCAGTCACTGTACAAAAACCTGACCGTGTCTGACAGAACATTTACACACTTCAGCTGCTTCTGTCATTTAACAGCAGAACAATCAAGTAGAGTTTTCATACCCACATAATGAAAATAATGTATCAGAGTTCATAACTGGACTAATGTTTTGCCCTTTGTTAAAATACAACCATCTTTATATTTAAGTTTAACTAAATATAACTTCTTGTTCATTCAGTGGGATTGGATTAGTGTTTTCTTTCCCTCATCTATGTATTTTGTTACTATAACTGTGGATGAGATGTGGTCATGGCTTTGATGCATCTTCAGGACACCATCAGGATACTATTTGACAATGTTCCTGATAAATGTTTCTCATTAACTTGATAGAGACGGTTGGACCTCCACCTTCCTATGACATTAGTTACATCACATGAATGACTGACTTCAAGCCTTTAACTTTAGTTTTCATGTTGGCTGGAGCCTGGTTTCAGGACTCATATCTTTGTTTACTTGTTGTCATTTAGTCCATTCAGGTTCTTCATAGTGATGAAGAGTCATGTAGAGCTGAGTGGAATCACAGCTGAATCCTCAGAGATACACTGAGATGCTAAAAGTTCTTCAAATTATGAAAACAGATCAACAGTCTGAGGATGAGTTTAGGTTTCAGCCATCTACAATTAAAATGATGAGGGAAAAACAAACCTTTATTTCTTTCCAAATACTCCATCAACTTTGCTGTGATTCCATCAGTTTATTAGCACATCACACCCACACTCTTTAATGAAGCAGGATGAATGTACTTTTGCAAAATAACGATTTCTGCATTGTTATTATCAATGTTATTCATAAGACAATGCAATTATTCTTCAGGTTTTCTCCATAAAAGGCAAAAGAAAAAAAAAACAAAAACAAAAACAAAACAAAACAAAAGCAAAAACAAAATCCAAATAATAAATAGCTCAAATTTTAAATATTTGAATATTAAATGTCTTTCATTTTCAAAGATGAACCAAAATGGATTCAACTTTATACGAATCACATAAATAATATTAACATAACACTTGTTCATTGTTTTAAAGACAATTCCCCTCAACAGGAATATGATGTAAAATGTGTAAACAGAACGTATGTTAGGGGACCTAGACATCAGCCCTGAGGTGTGCCAGTCTGAAGAGCTAATGTGGATGAATCTGTTTTAGCTATTCTCACAGTCTTGGGCGTGTATCTCAGGAAATCAAATGACCAATTACAGATAGAGTTTCCCAGACCAAGAACTCTGAGTTACCACACCAGTTTAGTTGGTACAGTTGTATTGAAAGCAGAGCTATAATCAATAAACCACATTCTGACATAGGTATCCATGCTGATGTAACCTGCACTTTGTGTTCGGCCGTCGTCTCCCTACACGCCCTGGGACTCTGCGTTGTGTTTGTTGTAGTATGATGTTTGCGTGGAAAAGGAAGGAGGCGGAGGCTTGGGATCGTGGCTGAGACCTGGACACTTTACTGGCACTCGCTTACACTTCACCTCTCATCAATCAGCTGGCCGCTGGCCTCATCATACTCACAGCTTCCGGCAGACAAACAAAAAACATTTCTTTCTTTCTCAATAAAATTAAAATAAAAAGTGCAAATAAACACATCTCATATCAAAATGCTACCTTATGGCAAAACCACAGCAAATGTCATCCATTATAAATTAAATAAGGCACTTATTACCCATAAAATTAAACAAAAAAACCATGGATAATCTGCTCAAATAATACTGCATCCTGCGTTATATGCCATACTAATGCTCAACAGGCTAGCCAACACTTTTTGTCACATTTCTCTTGCCAAATACAATGTTCGACATCAAACTTTAACTAGGTTATAAGCAAACTTGTCTATTAACACCACAGAATAAACAGTTAGACAATATGTGCGATATAAATCAATATTTTTATGATAATGCAGACCGCCAGTAACACTGCTCACCTTCCGGCAGACAAACAAAAAACATTTGATCAACGTAGCCTTTTGCCCAGGACAAGAACTAGGGGTACGGTGTTGCAAGAGGGACAAACATCGCCATTTGCGGCATTCCCAGGGGAACATACAGCGTAACAGTGCCACCCTGTGGCGGATTTACATTACTACCTTACACTGACATAGATCCTTCTGTCATTTAACATAAGATTCATCAAATAAGGTTTCATATATAAATAATGACAATATTGTATCAGCGGTAATAATCAGTTTGATGTATTTGCCCTTTGTAAAAATACGCGACGACCCATTTTAAAATTTCACAAAACTTTATGACTTGTTCAATCAGAGGAGGTGGATAACTTTGTCGACAGCTTTATGGACATGGTTTCACATAAACCCTTCATGTAACAATAGTTACATTACATGAACATTTGACTGGTTGACTACAAATCTTTAAGATTAGTTGTGATGTTGGTTGGAGTTTGGTTTGATAACTCATGTCTTAGTTCCCTCTTCATTTATGTCCGTTTGTTTCTGTCCAGATAATCCCGACATTTGCAAAAGGCAGCATTTTTCTTATAAAAATTTCACAACAACTTTATGCACAGTGTTGACTGTACTTTTTTTTAAATGTCCATGTTATTCACAACATATTGCACTTAGTTCACATCCACTCAAGTAAAAACAGACAACCAAACAACCCAATTCATGACTTAAAAAGATAGGTAGACAAATGTTTGATGCAACTGTAGAAGTTGAATAATAAGACGTGTTCATTGTTTTAAAGGCAATTCCCCTCAACAGCAATATGATCTAAAATGTGTTTTACTGTCTGAACCTGTCAACAAGCCCCTCCTTCAAATCTACCATCTTAGTGTTGGAGCTAAAACAAGGTTCCACAGTAAGACACAGGAAGTCCTCTCTGGTCACTGGAGCTCATAGTTACTGAACAGAAGAGCTACGAGCTTCCTGCTCATCTCACTGCTGTTGGCTGCTATGTGCTTTGGTAGGACACAACTCTTTGTTTGCTTGTTATTAATCTGAACTTTGTCTTGTTGATTCTTTTCCTCACACTGACACCGTCTGTTGTTGTCCCACAGAATGCAGAGCTCAAAAAGACAACGTGCTCCAACCCAAAGGAGGTGTGACTGTTAGTGAGGGAGAGACAGTAACACTGGACTGTCACTATAACACCAATGACCCAAATCCATATCTTTTCTGGTACAGACAGGCTGCAGACGACAAGCCCACATTCATTCTGAGCCGCTCTACTTTTGGATCAGGGGACACAGCGGACGGGTTCAAGGAGAGATTTGATTCGAGCCTGGATTCCAGCTCAAGATCAGTTTCTCTGAAGATCCAGAGTCTGCAGCTGTCTGACTCTGCTGTGTACTACTGTGCTCTGAGGCCCACAGTGACAGGAAACTGCAAGACGTACTACAAAAACCTTTAGAGTGTATATCAAGAATCCAGAGACAACGCAACGATAAACCAGATCCACTAGAGGGCAGTATTCACATTTTAAAGTCTTTGGTTCTTGTTGAAGAAAAACACATTGGACAGTTTGACAAGCCAGCTTCCTACAACTGCTGATTTGTCCAAATGTGTCAATCCAACATTCAAAAACATTTTATTCTGCATTGAAACGTTAAACTGTCTTGATAAAGAAAAGTATGAATGTCTTCTGTAGATTCGTTTAACAAATTCTGCATTGTATTCTAGTCTTAGAAGAAAAATAACTTGATGGAAGTCAGAGCTTGGTGGTTACTTGATGGAAGCGAGACTGCTTGACTAATCCATGGGACAAGTAGCAGTGTGTATGGTGACAGGTGAGTGGTGGTGTTTAGTCCTGCTTATTTAACAGCTATTCTTTCAAGACTCATTATTTTAGCTCCCTGTCTTACTTTTGAACACGCATACAAAACATGGTGTTCCCTGGTCGTCACTATAAACCGTTCACCACTGTGATGAGAGTCATCACTTCTGTTCACTTGACAGTGAGGAGTTCCACCAGGGGGAGTTAGTGCGTGGGAGGATCACGCTAATCCCCCCCGACCAGGCGCCCCGATCGACCAGAGGGGGCGCTAGTGCAGCGACCAGGACACATACCCACATCCGGCTTCCCACTCGCAGACACGGCCAATTGTGTCTGTAGGGAGCAAGCCGGAGGTAACACGGGGACTCGAACCGGCGATCCCCGTGTTGCTAAGCAACGGAATAGTCCGCTACGCTACCCGGATGCCCTGAGAGTAGTCATTTTAAATGAAGGCTTGATTTGGTTTTAAACCACAATAGTTGGTTTCTACCTTGTCTGTTCTTCACATGGCTTGTGGGCCTGTACGTTCACTGAATGTTGTGCTGGAATGTAACGTGCAATGTCTCTTAGGATGCTTTATTTGTTTGTTTGTTTATTTGTTTCTTCATTTATTTCTTCTTTTAATTTGTAATTTGTGATATTGGGCTATACAAACCAAATTGACTTGACTTGACTGTGCATATTTATCTTTCGCCTGGTCCTCGTGTGAGTCTGCTTGGATGGCCACACGATGGCGCCAGTGTGCATCTCTTGCCCATGTACTGTTCTGTCTCTTGTCTCTGACATACTGCTGCTTGCTGCTTGTGTGTGAGCTTGTGTATGGTCTGGGTAGATTGTGGAACTGAATTGTCCTTCTGGGGGAATAAAGTTGTCTGAATGTGAATCTGAAGTACACAGTGCAGACAAACCTTATGGCTCTGCTGAGAGTGAGCATCAGGTATTTTAAGTACACATTGGGTCAGCACATGTTCAACAGGTTGATTTTACACTTGGCCCAGCAAATGCCCCCATTCATAATGTACCCCCCACCCCCAAAACAGAAGAAAAAAGAAAAAGAAGAGTGGCTGATAACACTGGAGGGTGAACATTTTCAGCATGATGGGGGAGATGTTGGGGGAGGAGAGGGGGGAGAGTAAGTCAGCAGGTCTGCTGTTTCATCTGATAGTGAAAAAACGTGTGATTCAGTGTAGATATGCAACTGCATCCACTTTGGACATCAGCCGGTTGGTTTCTTCAGTCATGACGTCATCAAAGTGACTTCGTCAGCCTCTGAGACAAAGAGACTGACAGTCTCCTAGATGAATGATGACACGTTTCTCCCATGAAACCTTGTGTCCAGATGAACTGATTCAACTTTTCTGGGATTCTACACCTGGATGATTGAGCAGGCATCAACATATTCATGTGTAGTATTCTAGTTTTAGAAGAAACACAACAATAAATCCCATACTGTCTCACATATAAACCCAACCACAAAGATAAACTACATGATGACAGGAGAAGAAAGCCAACCTGAAGGTAATATAAAATATTTAATGATAATAACTCTATTCTATCAACATTCCTTTAAGGTGAGATTATCCTTAAACCATGATTAATTGATAGTTTTATTTGAATATTCTTGCTAAACCTATCTGGACAGTGACTTGTAATAAGCTGTCAGAGTTGATCCAGTCATTGTTTCCTCTTCAGCAGGAAGTGGAGTTTGACAGACAGGGAAACAGATCAGATCTCTGAAACCAGCACATCTTTAACTAGGTGATTGTTGCTGTGCCACAGTTTCTGTTTGACGTCTGACATCAGCCATGCAGTTCCTCCTACCACTTGTTTTATTCACTGGCTTTACTGGTAAGAAACACTTTGGCAGCTCAGTATTTGTTAACCTATGAATCCCTTTTTAACAGAAATAATAATGAGATAGATTCAATATATGACATGATTATTGACTTTTTAATCATTTCTTCCCATCTGCAGGTTCCAGTTATCAGCAAACCATCCAGTCCCTCCAAGACAGAGTACATGGTCTAGAAGGTTCCAAAGTTACTCTCTCCTGTAAATACTCCTCAGCAGACTACTTATTTTGGTATCGCCAGGACGCAGGAGAACCACCACAGTTTCTAATATCCTCCTATAAATCAGGTTCATCAATAAACAGAGCAGATACAGAGTCCAGACTGTCTGTTAAAGTGAATGAGACTCAAATGGACGTGGAGATGTCCTCTGCTGCAGTGACAGACTCTGCTGTGTACTACTGTGCTGTGAGGCCCACAGTGACAGGAAACCCAGAGTCACTGTACACAAACCTGACAGTGTCTGACAGAACATTTACACACTTCAGCTGCTTCTGTCCTTTAACAGCTGATCAATCAAGTGGAGTTTTCATACCCACATAATGAAAATAATGTATCAGAGTTCATAACTGGACTAACGTTTTTGGACTTTGTTAAAATGTAGCCGTCTTTATTTTTAAGTTTAATTAAATATAATTTAATGTTATGGAACTGGATTAGTGTTTTCTTTCCCTCCTCTATGTATTTTGTTACTATAACTGTGGATGAGATGTGGTCATGGCTTTGATGCATCTTCAGGACACCATCAGGATACTATTTGACAATGTTCATGATCAATGTTTCTCATTAACTTGATAGAGACGGTTGGACCTCCACCTTCCTATGACATTAGTTACATCACATGAACAACTGACTTCAAGCCTTTAACTTTAGTTTTCATGTTGGCTGGAGTCTGGTTTCAGGACTCATGTCGTTGTTTACTTGTTGTCATTTAGTCCACTCAGGTTCTTCATAGTGATGAAGAGTCATGTAGAGCTGAGTGGAATCACAGCTGAATCCTCAGAGATACACTGAGATGCTAAAAGTTCTTCAAATTATGAAAACAGATCAACAGTCTGAGGAGGATTTTAGGTTTCAGCCATCTACAATTAAAATGATGAGGAAAAACAAACCTTTATTTCTTTCCAAATACTCCATCAGCTTTGCTGTGATTCCATCAGTTCATTAGCACATCACACCCCACACTCTTTAATGACACAGGATGAATGTACTTTTCCAAAATAACGATTTCTGCATTTTTGTTTATTGTCAATGTTATTCATAACACAATGCAATTCTTCTTCAGTTTTTCTCCATAAAAGTAAAAAAAAAAACATGAACAAATAGTAAAAATCTCCAATATTAAATGTGTGATTCATTTGCAAAGACGAACAAAGATGAAATCACTCAAATAATAATAACGTAACACTTGTTCATTGTTTTAAAGACAATTCCCCTCAGCAGGAATATGATGTAAAATGTGTTGTACTGTCTGAATCTGTCAGCAGCAGTAATAACAGGGGATTGGTCATCAGCCCTGTCACTCTGAACAAGCCCCTCCTTCAAATCTACCACTTAGTGTTGGAGCTAAAACCAGGTTCTACAGTGAGACACAGGAAGTCCTCTCTGGTCACTGGAGCTCATAGTTACTGAACAGAAGAGCTATGAGCTTCCTGCTCATCTCACTGCTGTTGGCTGCTATGTGCTTTGGTAGGACACAACTCTTGGTTTGCTTGTTATTAATCTAAACTTTGTCTTGTTGATTCTTTTCCTCACACTGACACCGTCTGTTGTTGTCCCACAGAATGCAGAGCTCAAAAAGACAACGTGCTCCAACCCAAAGGAGATGTGACTGTTAGTGAGGGAGAGACAGTAACACTGGACTGTCACTATAACACCAGTGGCTCAAATACATATCTTTACTGGTACAGACAGGCTGCAGACGACAAGCCCACATTCATTCTGAGCCGCTCTAGGTTTGGATCAGGGAACACAGCGGACGGGTTCAAGGAGAGATTGGATTCCAGCCTGGATTCCAGCTCAAGATCAGTTCCTCTGAAGATCCAGAGTCTGCAGCTGTCTGACTCTGCTGTGTACTACTGTGCTCTGAGGCCCACAGTGACAGGAAACTGCAAAACGTACTACAAAAACCTTTAGAGAGTCTATCAAGAATCCAGAGACAGCGCAATGATAATCCAGATCCACTAGAGGGCAGTATTCACATTTTAAAGACTTTGGTTCCTTGCTGAAGAAAAACACCTTGGACAGTTTGACAAGCCAGCTTCCTACAACTGCTGATTTGTCCAATGTGTCAATACAACATTCAAAAACATTTTATTCTGCATTGAAACGTTAAACTGTGTTGATAAAGAAAAGTATGAATGTCTTCTGTAGATTCGTTTAACAAATTCTGCATTGTATTCTAGTGTTAGAAGAAAAATAACTTGATGGAAGTCAGAGCTTGGTGGTTCCTTGATGGAAGCGAGACTGCTTGACTAATCCATGGGACAAGTAGCAGTGTGTATGGTGACAGGTGAGTGGTGGTGTTTAGTCCTGCTTATTTAACAGCTATTCTTTCAAGACTCATTATTTTAGCTCCCTGTCTTACTTTTGAACACGCATACAAAACATGGTGTTCCCTGGTCGTCACTATAAATCGTTCACCACTGTGATGAGAGTCATCACTTCTGTTCACTTGACAGTGAGGAGTTCCACCAGGGGGAGTTAGTGCGTGGGAGGATCACGCTAATCCCCCCCCCCCCGACCAGGCGCCCCGATCGACCAGAGGAGGCGCTAGTGCAGCGACCAGGACACATACCTGTAATGATCTGTGCCCTCTGGCTATGTTAACTTATAACATTAATGAAGCAAGGACGACTTCTCTCGTGCTGGGTGTTTATTCACCGACCGGATTCCCACTGACGTTGTTACGTACATCACGTGACTTTGTTGTGGCGCTACGGAAAGCCGTAAGGGACATTAGCAAATCAAATATTACTAGCAAATATTACATCTCCCTTTTTCTGAAAAGTGCTGCTTTCTCTGCAGAGATACAGACCACGTTGAGCACGTTTATAAACGAATACAATCTTAATAAGAAAGAATATGAAAATGGAACTCTTATATAACTGGACTGCAACAAAGTAGTGTAAAACATTTCCTTCCCTGTCTAAATGTGACACCGTAATAACATTTCATCTTTTTTTTTTTTTTTTTTTTACATTCATAAGTCAAGGATTTGTCTTGGTTTGACCGTGCGACCTGACCTCGTGGTGTAACCAGGCTGTGTGTCTGGTTGTCGCTGATTGTTCGTGTCTGGAGGTTCAGCATGCTCTTGCTGATGGGCTTGTGTGTTGTTGTTAGCGCTGGTAACAGTCTGCTGTGAAGTGTGTGTGTGTGTAGTGTGAGTGTTCACTCTGCTTTGTCGCAGGTGTTGACGGTTGCGTCGGTAGATCTGACCTTCTTTGGTTTGGATGTGGTAGCTCCTGTCTGTGTTCGCTGGTCTTTCCACAGTTGCAGGTCTCCAGGATCCATCCTCCTGCCGGAAGCGGATTGGTGTGCCTGCGGGCAGGTGGGGCAGAGGTTTGGCTGTTCGGTTGTAGTATGCCTGCTGGCGCTGTTGACATACCTCTCTCCTTTTGTGAACATCCTCCTGACTGGCGATCTGTGGCTGCAGGTGTTTTGCTGTTGATGGGAGAATGGACCGCAGCCTCCGACTCATCAGTAGCTGTGCCGGTGATTTCAGGTTGTCCACCGGTGTGTTGCGATACTCCAGTAAGCTCATGTAGGGGTCTTTGTTCTCAGCTTTGGCTTTGTCCAGGATGCGTTTGGCCGTCTGGACAGTCTTCTCGGAGAGGCCGTTGCTCTGTGGGTAGTGGGGGCTTGTGGTGGTGTGTGAGAAACCCCATGTCTGTGAGAAGTTGCGGAACTCACCAGAGCTGTAGCACGGACCGTTGTCGCTGATGATAGTCTCGGGGATTCCGTGTCGAGCCATTGCTGCTTTCAGCTTCATGATGACGGCAGATGAGGTGCAGCTGTAAAGTCTTTCTAGCTCGAAGAATCTGGAGTAGTAGTCCACAGTGACTATGAAGTCCTGTGAGTTCCATGTGAATAGGTCTGTGCCTATCACTTGCCACGGCCGCTCGGGTATGGCGTGTGACCTCATTGGTTCCTTTGCATTTGCGCTGCGCCGTTCTTGGCATATGCTGCAGTCTGCTACCGCATCCTCGATCTGTTTCCCCATGCCAGGCCAGAACAGTAAGTCTCTTGCTCGGCATTTGCTTTTTTCCACGCCAAGGTGGCTGGCATGGATGCGCTGTATCATGTCCTTGCGAAGCTTTTGGGGGACAATGATTCTCTCACCTTTGAACAGGATACCGTCCATTTCTGAGATTTCTGCTCTGTGGTTCCAGTATTCCTGGATGCTGGGCGGGCACTTTTTCTTTGTGTCTGGCCAGCCAGTGAGTGTGGCTCGTCTGAGTGCGGTGAGCTGTGGATCTTGCGCTGTTTCCTGCTTGATTTCTGTGAGTCTTGTGTCGCTCACAGGGATGTTGCTGAGGACTGTGTGCACTTGGGCCTCCATCCCTTCCTGTAGGTCACTGTCGTGGTGTTCTATTGACTTGCGTGACAGTGTGTCGGCCACCGGTATGTCCTTACCGGGGCGGTGGATGATTTGGATGTCGTATTTTTGGAGCGCCAGGATCATCCGTTGCAGCCGGGGTGGTGCTGCTGCCAGTGGCTTTTTTAGTATTGCCTCCAGAGGCTTGTGGTCTGACTCCACAATCACTTTTCGTCCATACATGTACTCGTGGAACCTCTTGCAGCCGAAGACCACAGCGTAGAGCTCCTTCTCTATCTGTGCGTAGTTTTCTTCAGTGCTGTTGAGTGACTTGGACGCATAGGCAATTGGTTTGCCATCTTGGAGCATGACAGCCCCAAGGCCACTTTTGGATGCATCCACTTGGAGTCGCAGCTCTTTCTGCGGGTCGAAATATGAGAGTACTGGACCTGGGTGCTGTGTAATGAGATTCTTCATCTCTTGGAACGCCTTGTCGTGGACTGCATCCCACACAAACTCACTGTCCTGTTTCAGAAGCTGTCTGAGGGGTGAGTTTATCTGTGAGAGGTGTGGAGCAAATCTGGCGAGGTAGTTGATCATGCCGAGGACTGTCTCCAGCTCTGCTTTGTTCTGTGGGGGTTGCATGTCCTTGACCGCCTTCACCTTGTGTGGGTCTGGTTTGATGCCTTCGTGTGAGAGCGTGTGGCCGAAGTAGCTTACCTCGGACACGCATATGTGACACTTGTCGGGGTTGAGCCTCACCCCTCGCTCCCTTGTGCGCTTCAGCATCGCTCTGAGACGCTGGTCATGTTCCTCTTTAGTCTTGCCGAACACTAGTATATCGTCCACTATGGCCGTCACACCGTCCAATCCTTCATATGTTTCATCCACGCGTCTCTGGAACTCGTCTTGAGCGGACACGATTCCGAATGGCAGTCTGAGGAAACGATACCTGCCAAACACTGTGTTAAATGTCGTCAACATTGAGGATTCAGTGCTCAGTTTGATGGCCCAATAGCCTGACCGCGCGTCTAACACGCTAAAGTACTCAGCTCCAGCAAGCTTTGTGGTGGCGTCCTCCAGCGTGGGGAGGGGGTAGTGAGGTCGTTGTATCACTTTGTTAAGAGCTCTGGGGTCTAAACACACTCTAAGTTTGCCTGTCTTTGGCTTCTCAACAATGACGAGTGCGTTCACCCATTCTGTGGGTTCTGTTACCTTACAGATTATGCCGCCTTTCTCCATGCTGTCAAGCTCGTCCCTCAGTTTGCTGCGTAGGGCGATGGGGATTCTGCGTGGCGGGCAGACGACCGGCGTTGCATCTGGTGTGACGCGGAAGGTGCACTCGCCTGGGAACTCTCCTATTCCTTGGAAAACATCTGCATACTCATCCATTATGCTCTGTGATGTGACATTGTTTTCCTCGCTCACAGCCATCACTATTTTTACCAAGTTTAGGTCACGGCATGTTTTCATTGCCATGACTGGTGGGGCGTTTGTGTCAATGACGTAAAAGTCCAGCATCATTGCATTGTCTCTGTACTTACATTTGAGTTTGCATGTGCCTTTCACGCTCAGCGCGCCTCCTCCATATTCAGTGAGTCTGTGTATTGCTGGTTTCAGTGTCACATTTTTGAACAGCGCCTGGAACAGGTTGGTGGGAATAGTATTGGCCTGTGCCCCAGTGTCTAGTTTAAACTTTACCTTCTGTGGAGGTGTGCCAATTCCAACCTCTACGTAAGCCTGCTCGTTGCTTTTTCCGTTGTTCTCTATTGAGATGCAGTCTATGTACAGCTCTGTCTGTTCTCCCACAGCGGTGCTCTCCACTGTAATGTTGTCGAAGTACAGTTCTTCCTGCTCTCTGTCAGTGGTGTACTCTTCTGGGTTCTCTCCGACGGCATGTACTGTGCCGCGGTAGTACTTTGTCTGTCCCTGGGAGCTAGACTTGCATACTTTAGCAAAATGATTGAGCTTCTTGCATTTAATGCATTGTTTACCCTTAGCTGGGCAAGTGGCTTTAGCGCCGTGTAGCCCTCCACAATAGCTACACGCCCTGGCGGCGGTGCTAACGTCCCTTTGTCTGAAGTTAGCGTTAGCTGCTTTGGGTGCGTTCGGTTTGTAAGTCTTTCTGCCTATTGCGTGCACCGTTTCATGTGTGCTGCCCTGGCCCATAAACGTTAGCTGTTGCTTTGCTAGCTCGTGTGAGCGGGCTACATCTATGGCTTTTTCTAGCGTTAGCTCAGCTCCCTGGCTAAGTAGCTTTTCTCTCACTCTGGGTGAGTTGGTGGCAAACACGATGCGGTCCCTGACCATCTCGTCGGCATTTGGGTAGCCACAGTCTTTGACTAGGAGCTTTAGCTCAGTTACAAATCGTTCGAAGGATTCACTCTCTCCCTGCATCTTTTCATGAAATTTATATCTGGCATAAATCGGGTTTGCTTTGGGGGTGATGTACTCAGTGTACTTATCGTAGTACGTTTCTAGCTTCTTGGCTTGTTCTCCGCTGAGTGTCCAAGTGTTGTGCACATCTCGCCCTTTTTCCCCTATCCAGAGCAGGAGGTAGCTGCATTTCTCCTCTTCGTTCTTCCCGCGCAGGGGGCCCGTGAACATTAGCTCCGTTGTTTGTCGAAATCGTCTCCATGCTTCAGGTAAGTTCGCCGATTCCCAGTCCATCCGTGGAGCTGGAACGCCGTACGAATCCATATTGGGTATTTAAACTCCGCTACTCTGACACCATGTAATGATCTGTGCCCTCTGGCTATGTTAACTTATAACATTAATGAAGCAAGGACGACTTCTCTCGTGCTGGGTGTTTATTCACCGACCGGATTCCCACTGACGTTGTTACGTACATCACGTGACTTTGTTGTGGCGCTACGGAAAGCCGTAAGGGACATTAGCAAATCAAATATTACTAGCAAATATTACAATACCCACATCCGGCTTCCCACTCGCAGATACGGCCAATTGTGTCTGTAGGGAGCAAGCCGGAGGTAACACGGGGACTCGATCCGGCGATCCCCGTGTTGCTAAGCAACGGAATAGTCCGCTACGCTACCCGGACGCCCCGAGAGTAGTCATTTTAAATGAAGGCTTTATTTGGTTTTAAACCACAATAGTTGGTTTCTACCTTGTCTGTTCTTCACATGGCTTGTGGGCCTGTACGTTCACTGAATGTTGTGCTGGAATGTAACGTGCAATGTATCTTAGGATGCTCTATTTATTTATTTGTTTGTTTGTTTCTTCATTTATTTCTTCTTTTAATTTGTAATTTGTGATATTGGGCTATACAAACCAAATTGACTTGACTGTGCATTTTTATCTTTCGCCTGGTCCTCGTGTGAGTCTGCTTGGATGGCCACACGATGGCGCCAGTGTGCATCTCTTGCCCATGTACTGTTCTGTCTCTTGTCTCTGACATACTGCTGCTTGCTGCTTGTGTGTGAGCTTGTGTATGGTCTGGGTAGATTGTGGAACTGAATTGTCCTTCTGGGAGAAATAAAGTTGTCTGAATGTGAATCTGAAGTACACAGTGCAGACAAACCTCATGGCTCTGCTGAGAGTGAGCATCAGGTATTTTAAGTACACATTGGGTCAGCACATGTTCAACAGGTTGATTTTACACTTGGCCCAGCAAATGCCCCCATTCATAATGTACCCCCCCACCCCCAAAACAAAAGAAAAAAGAAAAAGAAGAGTGGCTGATAACACTGGAGGGTGAACATTTTCAGCATGATGGGGGAGATGTTGGGGGAGGAGAGGGAGGAGAGTAAGTCAGCAGATCTGCTGTTTCATCTGATAGTGAAAAAACGTGTGATTTAGTGTGGATATGCAACTGCATCCACTTTGGACATCAGCCGGTTGGTTTCTTCAGCCATGACGTCATCAAAGTGACTTCGTCAGCCTCTGAGACAAAGAGACTGACAGTCTCCTAGATGAATGATGACACGTTTCTCCCATGAAACCTTGTGTCCAGATGAACTGATTCAACTTTTCTGGGATTCTACACCTGGATGATTTAGCAGGCATCACAATATTCATGTGTAGTATTCTAGTTTTAGAAGAAACACAACAATAAATCCCATACTGTCTCACATATAAACCCAACCACAAAAGATAAACTACATGATGACAGGAGAAGAAAGACAACCTGAAGGTAATATAAAATATTTAATAATAATAACTCTATTCTATCAACATTCCTTAAAGATTAGATTATCCTTAAACCATGATTAATTGATTGTTTTATTTGAATATTCTTGCTAAACCTATCTGGAGAGTGGATTGTAATAAGCTGTCACAGTTGATCCAGTCATTGTTTCCTCTTCAGCAGGAAGTGGAGTTTGACAGACAGGGAAACAGATCAGATCTCTGAAACCAGCACATCTTTAACTAGGTGATTGTTGCTGTGCCACAGTTTCTGTTTGACGTCTGACATCAGCCATGCAGTTCCTCCTACCACTTGTTTTATTCACTGGCTTTACTGGTAAGAAACACTTTGGCAGCTCAGTATTTGTTAAACTATGAATCCCTTTTTTAACAGAAAATAATAATGAGATAGATTCAATATATGACATGATTATTGACTTTTTAATAATTTCTTCCCATCTGCAGGTTCCAGTTATCAGCAAACCATCCAGTCCCTCCAAGACAGAGTACATGGTCTAGAAGGTGCCAAAGTTACTCTCTCCTGTAAATACTCCTCAGCAGAATACTTATATTGGTATCGCCAGGACGCAGGAGAACCACCACAGTTTCTAATATCCTCCGCTAAATCAGGTTCAATAATGAACAGAGCAGATACAAACTCCAGACTGTCTGTTAAAGTGAATGAGACTCAAATGGAAGTGGAGATGTCCTCTGCTGCAGTGACAGACTCTGCTGTGTACTACTGTGCTGTGAGGCCCACAGTGACAGGAAACCCAGAGTCACTGTACACAAACCTGACAGTGTCTGACAGAACATTTACACACTTCAGCTGCTTCTGTCCTTTAACAGCAGAACAATCAAGTAGAGATTTAATATCAGCTCATTAGAAACAAGGTGAGATATTTAGTATCTCTAATCATAGCATGGCCATGGAGGATCCTTGTTTCTGGTTGATGGAAGGTTTGCGTCAAAACCTGTTAAAGCACACATAGTTCAGCTCAAGGTTAAATATTGTTATATATTCACACGCAGGACAAGAAGTTGCTGCACAACATGTTGATTTAGTATTGAGCCCAATTAACATTCAACATTTTAGCTTAACGGCTAACTTTTTGTTCATAATATTTTACTGCTGAGTTCAAAACATTCATTACAAAAAATGAAATGTTTTTCTTCTAATATCTTGCCAATTGATCATTGTATAAGCAGAATATTTCAATCCAAGTTGTGTGATAAAGAAATTTTACATTCTCCGCTTTGTGTCATGTGGTTCTTTATTTTGTATTGTAGTTTAAAATACTTTCACGCATAACTTGACATGGATTATGTCTTGCTAATTCTGTCCCCCCTTTGTTATATCTTAGGAAAATATTACTGATGGCCATTGTCTATTTAAATAGGGGCACCCGACAAGGAGGACCTTTCTTTCCACAGTTTTTGTCTCTGTCATGGTTGGTGAGACTTATTGACTTTGGGTCATGTTCAGAAACCATTTAATAATTATAATGACTTATCTTATTCTATGTCGTCCTGTTTAGATCAACACATTTATCATTTCTTAAAATGTAAGAATCACCTTATTTATTTTTTTATTTATTTTTTTAGAAAAGAGAACAAAGAGGTGAAGGGTCCATCACGACATTAATTTCTAAATCTCCACCACCACAACACTACACAGACCAAGACAAGGGGAGGAGTTAGAGAACTGAATGTCAAAGACTTCATGTTGGAACTGAAGAGGTGCTGAGTTATTTTCACTTGGTGATTCAATACACTTCAGTCATGATGTTACTCCATTTAATCTGGCTGATGATATCTACATTTCATACTGGTAAATATGAAATGGAAGAACATATATCCTAATATTATCCATAAGGTATTTCCATGAACTATTGTGTTTGAAAAAGTCCATGTGTCTATCTAGGGCTCTCTGAGGATTCAGTTACACCATTTCATGATAGAATTCTGGCTTTGGAAGGAGACAGGGTCACTCTCTCCTGCAACTACTCTGTCTCTACAGAGAACCTCTACTGGTATCGACAGTACTCCAGCTCACCTCCACAGCTTCTCATCACGGACTATTCAGAGAAAGTACCAGGGTTGACTCTTAAGCATGAGAGAGAAAGAAAAGCGTTTCATCTGGAGATGTCCTCTACTGCAGTGACAGACTCTGCTGTGTACTACTGTGCTGTGAGGCCCACAGTGACAGGAAACCCAGAGTCACTGTACAAAAACCTGACAGTGTCTGACAGAACATTTACACACTTCAGCTGCTTCTGTCATTCAACAGCAGAACAATCAAGTAGAGTTTTCATACCCACATAATGGAAATAATGTATCAGAGTTCATAACTGGACTAATGTTTTTGGACTTTGTTAAAATATAGCCATCTTTATATTTAAGTTTAACTAAATATAACTTCTTGTTCATTCAGTGGAACTGGATTAGTGTTTTCTTTGCCTCCTCTATTTATTTTGTTACTATAAATGTGGATGAGATGTGGTCATGGCTTTGATGCATCTTCAGGACACCATCAGGATACTATTTGACAATGTTCATGATCAATGTTTCTCATTAACTTGATAGAGACGGTTGGACCTCCACCTTCCTATGACATTAGTTACATCACATGAATGACTGACTTCAAACCTTTAACTTTAGTTTTCATGTTGGCTGGAGTCTGGTTTCATGACTCATATCTTTGTTTACTTGTTGTCATTTAGTCCATTCAGGTTCTTCATAGTGATGAAGAGTCATGTAGAGCTGAGTGGAATCACAGCTGAATCCTCACAGATACACTGAGATGCTTAAAGTTCTTCAAATTATGAAAACAGATCAACAGTCTGAGGATGATTTTAGGTTTCAGACATCTACAATTAAAATAATGAGGGAAAAACAAACCTTTATTTCTCTCCAAATACTCCATCAGCTTGGCTGTGATTCCATCAGTTTATAGGCACATCACACCCACACTCTTTAATGAAGCAGGATGAATGTACTTTTCCAAAACAATGATTTCTGCATTTTTGTTTATTGTCAATGTTATTAATAACACAATGCAATTCTTCTTCAGGTTTTCTCCATAAAAGACAAAAAAAACAACCAAACAAATAGTAAAAATCTCCAATATTAAATGTGTGATTCATTTGCAAAGATGAACAAAGATGAAATCACACAAATAATAATAACATTACACTTGCTCATTGTTTTAAAGACAATTCCCCTCTACAGGAATATGATGTAAAATGTGTTGTACTGTCTGAACCTGTCAGCAGCAGTAATAACAGGGGATTGGTCATCAGCCCTGTCACTCTGAACAAGCCCCTCCTTCAAATCTACCACTTAGTGTTGGAGCTAAAACAAGGTTCCACAGTGAGACACAGGAAGTCCTCTCTGGTCACTGGAGCTCATAGTTACTGAACAGAAGAGCTATGAGCTTCCTGCTCATCTCACTGCTGTTGGCTGCTATGTGCTTTGGTAGGACACAACTCTTTGTTTGCTTGTTATTAATCTGAACTTTGTCTTGTTGATTCTTTTCCTCACACTGACACCGTCTGTTGTTGTCCCACAGAATGCAGAGCTCAGAAAGACAATGTGCTCCAACCCAAAGGAGATGTGACTGTTGGTGAGGGAGAGACAGTAACACTGGACTGTCACTATAACACCAGTCAATCAAGTCCATCTCTTTTCTGGTACAGACAGGCTGCAGATGACAAGCCCGCATTCATTCTGAGCCGCTTTACTTTTGGATCAGGGAACACAGCAGACGGGTTCAAGGAGAGATTTGATTCCAGCCTGGATTCCAGCTCAAGATCAGTTCCTCTGAAGATCCAGAGTCTGCAGCTGTCTGACTCTGCTGTGTACTACTGTGCTCTGAAGCCCACAGTGACAGGAAACTGCAGAACCTACTACAAAAACCTTAGAGTGTATATCAAGAATCCAGAGACAACGCAATGTTAACCCACATCCACTAGAGGGCAGTATTCACATTCTAATCTCATCGGCTCCTCGTTGAAGCAGAAAACATCAAATTTCTTAATGAAGTTGTGAAAACGGTGATTGTCAAATAAGTTGAAGTAAATGAATACTGAATTGAATGCGGTGTATCAAAAATAATGATACTATTATATGATAGCAAACAACAACTAAGTTTTGAAGAAACAAAATACTCATGTGTTCCAAGTCAGAATGAGGTGAATTTCTCCTTTTAACAAACTTGGTAACTGCGTGTTAAAATATCATATACATGTTAGTGAAGATTCAATTGTACTGGGAATAAAACAGGTTTAATAATAAAACATTATATACTGTACCATCTAACCCTAAATAAACCATCTGAAGTGCACCATCACACCATCCCATGCTACCAGCATGGAAACCTGTCCAGGTCCAGGATTGGGACTCTGGCTTCATCTGTGGCTCCTCCCCTTGACTAGAGAGGAAGCTGCAGGCAGAGAGCTGTTTATTCCAACCTGTAAAGATCTGACCCATCACAGCTCATCAGAGACACCACTACTTTCACATCACAACATTCATCCATTAGATTTTCTCTGAACAACCACGATGACGCTCATCACAATTTTACTGTTCTCAGCTCTTGTCAGTATGCAAACACTTCCATAATAAATCAGGAAGCTATGTCTTTTCTTCATGTGTTTTTTCAGGTTATTTCTTCATGGTGTTTTTGTGAATGTAATCAGTTTGGTGTCTGGTAGGTGACACCTATGAAGACGCCTCACTGCCACCAGTTCTGAGCTGTTTTCAGTGGAGGGTCACAGTGTTATTCTCTCCTGTAATTATACACTTCAAACTGATAATATTCAGTGGTACCAACAGAAAGCTGGATCTATTCCCACTTTCCTTCTCCTGGTCACAGACACAGCAGTACCTTCTGTGGTCGAAGCAACACCTCCTCATCCTCGACTTGCTGTTAGACTGAATGAAAGGAGAAACCGAGTAGAAGTGGAGATGTCCTCTGCTGCAGTGACGGACTCCGCTCTGTACTACTGTGCTGAGGCCCACAGGGACAGGAGACCCAGAGTCACTGTAATACAACAGCACATCACCAGAGACTCCAAACACAACAACTCACATATGTATTTGGTTATAGTGCCACCTGCTGGACTCTCCTGAACGATGACAGCATTTCCTGATGTTTTCAGGATGCTGATTTAAGACAAGAGGAGGAGCAAAGTTCCCCCTCAGTGCTTATGACTGAATTTTTACTTTGGATCTTGAAAAGGAGATTCATTCCTGTCCAGTTTCCTCTCACCTTCTACTCTTCCTCAAGTTAGCTTTGGTGATGCTCTCTTCTGTTATTTTATTGTGTGCCGTATGGGGTAAGATATCCTGTCATATTTTTTCTCAAAATCGAAGGTCACGTTTGATCTGATTATTTTTTTCTTATTGTTTTAAATAACAATAAACAACAAATATACAACCATGTTGCAAAATTTGACACGCTGAACAAAAATGTCTCTGGCATACTGATGATTGTCACTTGTCTTTGAGTTTGTGTATGGTCTGGGCAGATTGGAACACTGAACTGTCCTTCTGCAACAGATAAAGTTGTCTGAATCTGAATCTGAATCTGAATGAAAATGCTTGAATTCTGTGTTTCACCTTTTTCTTCCAGCTCAGAGTTCTGCAGACACCATCAGACCAGATAAGAATACTGAAGATGTAACTGAGGGTGATGAGGTTAAACTCTCCTGTAGATACAACAGTTCTAGGGTTGACACCTTGTTATGGTACCGCCAGTATCCTGGATCAGCTCCACAGTTTCTCACAATGGACTCCTCAGGATACAAAACCAACGCAATATCAGGAGTGAACTTCCATCATGACAAAGAAGAGAAGCGAGTGGATTTAGAGATGTCCTCTGCTGCAGTGACAGACTCTGCTGTGTACTACTGTGCTGTGAGGCCCACAGTGACAGGAAACCCAGAGTCACTGTACACAAACCTGACAGTGTCTGACAGAACATTTACACACTTCAGCTCAAGTTCAAGTTGAAGTTCAACATTGTTGTCATGTGTGTTTAAATACAATGAAATTCTTGTGCTTTGTGCTCTCTCTGTCTTAACACAAAGGTCACAAGGACACCCCCCCCCAAAAAAAACACAATACAGATCTACACAGACTATGTACACAGAATTCATACATTATATACACAAAGACAGTACACAATAACAAAACAGTGTAAGGTGCATATGGGTGCGCCAACTGTTCAGCAACTTCACTGCCTGTGGAAAGAAACGATTACTGAGACGGGTGGTGTGTGATTTGATGCTTTTACATGGAAGGAGTGAGAACAGAACATTAGTGGTGTGGCTGGTGTCCTTAATGATTTTTGGGCTTTCGTTTTGCAGCAAGTGGTGTGAATATTATGAAGTTGTGGTAGTTCCATGCCAATGATATTTGCTGCTGTTGTTTCAGTCCTTTGCAGCAGCCTGCAGTCCTGAGCAGTAAGGTTACCAAACCACACTGTGGTACAGCCTGTGAATATGCACTCCATGGTATTGAGATAAAAGTTAATAAGAGTTTATATATTCATACCAAATGTGTGCCAATGTGACGCCTCCAAAAAGATGGTCTCTGCTGTGCCTTCTTGAGGATGCAATTGGTGTTGACAGACCATGTGCTGGTGTCAGTGATGTGTAAACTGAGAACTCTAAAACTGTCCACAATTTCAACAGATTATCCACTGATGCAAATAGGAATGTGATTTCCTTCAGTCTTTCTAAAGGCAACAATGATTTATTTTGTCTTACTGACATTTAGAGAGAGGTTGTTATCATGGCACCATATGGTTAAATCTTCCACTTCCCTCCTATAGGCCGTCTCATCACTGTCACTTATTACTCCAATCACTGTGGTGTCATCTGTGAATTCAGTGATGCTGTTGTTGTCATATTTGGCTACACAGTCGTGTGTAAACAGACCGTACATTAGGGGACCTAGACATCAGCCCTGAGGTGTGCCAGTCTGAAGAACTACTGTGGATGATTATGTTTTACCTATTCTCACAGTCTTGGGCGTGCATCTCAGGAAATCAAATGAGCAATTACAGATAGAGTTGCCCAGACCAAGACCTCCGAGTTTCCACACCAGTTTAGATGGTACAATGGTATTGAAAGCAGAGCTGTAATCAATAAACCACATTCTGACATAGGTATCCATGCTGACATAGATCCTTCTGTCATTTAACATACGATTAATCAAATAAGGTTTCATATCTAAATAATGACAATATTGTATCAGCGGTAATAATCAGTTTGATTTATTTGCCCTTTGTAAAAATACATGACGACCCATTTTAAAATTTCACAAAACGTTATGACTTGTTCAATCAGAGGAGGTGGATAACTTTGTCGACAGCTTTATGGAGATGGTTTCACATAAACCTTTCATGTAACAATAGTTACATTACATGAACATTTGACTGGTTGACTACAAATCTTTAAGATTAGTTGTGATGTTGGTTGGAGTTTGGTTTGAAAACTCATGTCTTAGTTCCCTCTTCATTTATGTCCGTTTGTTTCTGTCCAGATAATCCAGACATTTGCAAAAGGCAGCATTTCTCTTATAAAAATTTCACAACAACTTTATACACAGTGTTGACTGTACTGTTTTTTAAATATCCGAGTTATTCACAACATATTGCACTTAGTTCACATCCACTCAAGTAAAAACAGACAACCAAACAACCCAATTCATGACTTAAAAAGATAGGTAGACAAATGTTTGATGCAACTGTAGAAGTTGAATAATAAGACATGTTCATTGTTTTAAAGGCAATTCCCCTCAACAGGAATATGATCTAAAATGTGTTGTACTGTCTGAACCTGTCAGCAAGCCCCTCCTTCAAATCTACCACTTAGTGTTGGAGCTAAAACAAGGTTCCACAGTGAGACACAGGAAGTCCTCTCTGGTCACTGGAGCTCATAGTTACTGAACAGAAGAGCTATGAGCTTCCTGCTCATCTCACTGCTGTTGGCTGCTATGTGCTTTGGTAGGACACAACTCATGGTTTGCTTGTTATTAATCTGAACTTTGTCTTGTTGATTCTTTTCCTCACACTGACACCGTCTGCTGTCGTCCCACAGAATGCAGAGCTCAAAAAGACAACGTGCTCCAACCCAAAGGAGGTGTGACTGTTAGTGAGGGAGAGACAGTAACACTTGACTGTCACTATAACACCAGCGGATCAAGTCCATATCTTTTCTGGTACAGACAGGCTGCAGACGACAAGCCCACATTCATTCTGAACCTCTCTACTTTTGGATCAGGGGACACAGCGACAGGTTCAAGGAGAGATTTGATTCCAGCCTGGATTCCAGCTCAAGATCAGTTCCTCTGAAGATCCAGAGTCTGCAGCTGTCTGACTCTGCTGTGTACTACTGTGCTCTGAGGCCCACAGTGACAGGAAACTGCAAGACGTACTACACAAACCTTTAGAGTGTTTATCAAGAATCCAGAGACAACGCAACGATAAACCAGATCCACTAGAGGGCAGTATTCACATTTTAAAGACTTTGGTTCCTTGCTGAAGAAAAACACATTGGACGGTTTGACAAGCCAGCTTCCTACAACTGCTGATTTGTCCAATGTGTCAATACAACATTCAAAAACATTTGATTCTGCATTGAAACGTTAAACTGTCTTGATAAAGAAAAGTATTAATGTCTTCTGTAGATTCGTTTAACAAATTCTGCATTGTATTCTAGTCTTAGAAGAAAAATAACTTGATGGAAGTCAGAGCTTGGTGGTTCCTTGATGGAAGCGAGACTGCTTGACTAATCCATGGGACAAGTAGCAGTGTGTATGGTGACAGGTGAGTGGTGGTGTTTAGTCCTGCTTATTTAACAGCTATTCTTTCAAGACTCATTATTTTAGCTCCCTGTCTTACTTTTGAACACGCATACAAAACATGGTGTTCCCTGGTCGTCACTATAAATCGTTCACCACTGTGATGAGAGTCATCACTTCTGTTCACTTGACAGTGAGGAGTTCCACCAGGGGGAGTTAGTGCGTGGGAGGATCACGCTAATCCCCCCCCCCCGACCAGGCGCCCCGATCGACCAGAGGGGGCGCTAGTGCAGCGACCAGGACACATACCCACATCCGGCTTCCCACTCGCAGACACGGCCAATTGTGTCTGTAGGGAGCAAGCCGGAGGTAACACGGGGACTCGATCCGGCGATCCCCGTGTTGCTAAGCAACGGAATAGTCCGCTACGCTACCCGGACGCCCTGAGAGTAGTCATTTTAAATGAAGGCTTTATTTGGTTTTAAACCACAATAGTTGGTTTCTACCTTGTCTGTTCTTCACATGGCTTTTGGGCCTGTACGTTCACTGAATGTTGTGCTGGAATGTAACGTGCAATGTCTCTTAGGATGCTTTATTTATTTATTTATTTGTTTATTTGTTTATTTGTTTGTTTCTTCATTTATTTCTTCTTTTAATTTGTAATTTGTGATATTGGGCTATACAAACCAAATTGACTTGACTTTGCATTTTTATCTTTCGCCTGGTCCTCGTGTGAGTCTTATTGGATGGCCACACGATGGCGCCAGTGTGCATCTCTTGCCCATGTACTGTTCTGTCTCTTGTCTCTGACATACTGCTGCTTGCTGCTTGTGTGTGAGCTTGTGTATGGTCTGGGTAGATTGTGGAACTGAATTGTCCTTCTGGGAGAAATAAAGTTGTCTGAATGTGAATCTGAAGTACACAGTGCAGACAAACCTTATGGCTCTGCTGAGAGTGAGCATCAGGTATTTTAAGTACACATTGGGTCAGCACATGTTCAACAGGTTGATTTTACACTTGGCCCAGCAAATGCCCCCATTCATAATGTACCCCCCCACCCCCAAAACAAAAGAAAAAAGAAAAAGAAGAGTGGCTGATAACACTGGAGGGTGAACATTTTCAGCATGATGGGGGAGATGTTGGGGGAGGAGAGGGAGGAGAGGGAGCAGAGTAAGTCAGCAGGTCTTCTGTTTCATCTGATAGTGAAAAAACGTGTGATTCAGTGTAGATATGTAACTGCATCCACTTTGGACATCAGCCGGTTGGTTTCTTCGGTCATGACGTCATCAAAGTGACTTCGTCAGCCTCTGAGACAAAGAGACTGACAGTCTCCTAGATGAATGATGACACGTTTCTCCCATGAAACCTTGTGTCCAGATGAACTGATTCAACTTTTCTGGGATTCTACACCTGGATGATTGAGCAGACATCACAATATTCATGTGTAGTATTCTAGTTTTAGAAGAAACACAACAATAAATCCCATACTGTCTCACATATAAACCCAACCACAAAAGATAAACTACATGATGACAGGAGAAGAAAGACAACCTGAAGGTAATATAAAATATTTAATAATAATAACTCTATTCTATCAACATTCCTTTAAGGTGAGATTATCCTTAAACCATCATTAATTGATTGTTTTATTTGAATATTCTTGCTAAACCTATCTGGAGAGTGGATTGTAATAAGCTGTCAGAGTTGATCCAGTCATTGTTTCCTCTTCAGCAGGAAGTGGAGTTTGACAGACAGGGAAACAGATCAGATCTCTGAAACCAGCACATCTTTAACTAGGTGATTGTTGCTGTGCCACAGTTTCTGTTTGACGTCTGACATAAGCCATGCAGTTCCTCCTACCACTTGTTTTATTCACTGGCTTTACTGGTAAGAAACACTTTGGCAGCTCAGTATTTGTTAAACTATGAATCCCTTTTTAACAGAAATAATAATGAGATAGATTCAATATATGACATGATTATTGACTTTTTAATCATTTCTTCCCATCTGCAGGTTCCAGTTATCAGCAAACCATCCAGTCCCTCCAAGACAGAGTACATGGTCTAGAAGGTGCCAAAGTTACTCTCTCCTGTAAATACTCCTCAGCAGAATACTTATATTGGTATCGCCAGGACGCAGGAGAGCAACCACAGTTTCTAATATCCTCCTATAAATCAGGTTCAATAATGAACAGAGCAGATACCAACTCCAGCCTGTCTGTTAACGTGAATGAGACTCAAATGGATGTGGAGATGTCCTCTGCTGCAGTGACAGACTCTGCTGTGTACTACTGTGCTGTGAGGCCCACAGTGACAGGAAACCCAGAGTCACTGTACACAAACCTGACAGTGTCTGACAGAACATTTACACACTTCAGCTGTTTCTGTCATTTAACAGCAGATAAATCAAGTAGAGTTTTAATATCAGCTCATTAGAAACAAGGTGAGATATTTAGTATCTCTAATCATAGCATGACCATGGAGGATCCTTGTTTCTGGTTGATGGAAGGTTTGCGTCAAAACCTTTTAATGCACACATAGTTCAGCTCAAGGTTAAATATTGTTATAAATTCACACGCTGGATAAGAAGTTGCTGCACAACATGTTGAATTAGTATTGAGCCCAATTAACATTCAACATTTTAGCTTAACGGCTAACTTTTTGTTCATAATATTTTACTGCTAACTTCAAAACATTCATTACAAAAAATTAAATGTTTTTCTTCTAATATCTTGCCAAGTGATCATTCTATAAGCAGAATAATTCAACCGAAGTTGCGTGATAAAGAATTTTTACATTCTCCGCTTTGTGTCATGTGGTTCTTTATTTGGTATTGTAGTTTAAAATACTTTCACACATAACTTGACATGGGTTACCACTTGCTAATTCTGTCCCTCCTTTGTTATTTCTTAGGAAAATATTACTGATTGCCATGGTCTGTTTAAATAGAGGCACTTGACAAGGAGGACCTTTCTTTCCACAGTTTTTGACTCTGTCATGGTTGGTGAGACTTATTGACTTTGGGTCATGTTCAGAAACCATTTAATAATTATAATGACTTATCTTATTCTATGTCGTCCTGTTTAGATCAACACATTTATCATTTCTTAAAATGTAAGAATCCCCTTATTTATTTATTTATTTTTTTAGTAAAGAGAACAAAGAGGTGAAGGGTCCATCATGACATTAATTTCTAAACCTCCACCACTATAACACTACACAGACCAAGACAAGGGGACACAAATCACACAAATAATAATAACGTAACACTTGTTCATTGTTTTAAAGACAATTCCCCTCAACAGGAATATGATGTAAAATGTGTTGTACTGTCTGAACCTATCAGCAGCAGTAATAACAGGGGATTGGTCATCAGCCCTGTCACTCTGAACAAGCCTCTCCTTCAAATCTACCACTTAGTGTTGGAGCTAAAACCAGGTTCCACAGTGAGACACAGGAAGTCCTCATTGGTCACTGGAGCTCATAGTTACTGAACAGAAGAGCTATGAGCTTCCTGCTCATCTCACTGCTGTTGGCTGCTATGTGCTTTGGTAGGACACAACTCTTTGTTTGCTTGTTATTAATCTGAACTTTGTCTTGTTGATTCTTTTCCTCACACTGACACCGTCTGTTGTTGTCCCACAGAATGCAGAGCTCAAAAAGACAACGTGCTCCAACCCAAAGGAGGTGTGACTGTTAGTGAGGGAGAGACAGTAACACTGGACTGTCACTATAACACCAGTGACACAAGTCCATCTCTTTACTGGTACAGACAGGCTGCAGACGACAAGCCCACATTCATTCTGAGCCACTTTACTTTTGGATCAGGGGACACAGCGGACGGGTTCAAGGAGAGATTTGTTTCCAGCCTGGATTCCAGCTCAAGATCAGTTCCTCTGAAGATCCAGAGTCTGCAGCTGTCTGACTCTGCTGTGTACTACTGTGCTGTGAGGCCCACAGTGACAGGAAACTGCAAGACGTACTACAAAAACCTTCGGAGTGTCTATCAAGAATCCAGAGACAACACATTGTTAAGCCACTCCCACTAGAGGGCAGTATTCACATTCTAATCTCATCGGCTCCTTGTTGAAGCAGAAAACACACTGGACAGGTTGACAAGCCAGCTTCCTACAACTGCTTATTTGTCCAATGTGTCAATACAACATTCAAAAACATTTTAATCTACATTGAAACGTTAAACTCTCTTGATAAAGAAAATTATTTATGTCATATGTGGTTTTGTTTAACAAATGGTACATTCCTGTATCGTATTCTAGTGTTAGAAGAAAAATAACTGTAAATGCCATACGGTCTCACATTAAAAAAAAAAAAACCCGAAAAAACTAAGTGACTAAAGGAGAAAAAGGCCCATTTAAAGGTAATACAAAATATTAACTTATAATTTGCTATTCAATTCATTAAAGATTAGATTAACCTTAAACCAGGATATTTTGATTGTTTTATTTGTATATTCTTGCTAAACCGATCTGGCCAGTGAATTGTAATGAGCAATCAAAGGGAGAGATCAGGACCTAAACTCGAAGGCCTCACACAGGAAGGCAAGACCTTCACGAGATACTTTACTGAACGAAGGATGGGTTTTGTTTTCAAGTGACTGGTGAGTCCTACTCTATTAATTATCTATAGAGTTGATTAAGATTGTTGTTGACAATGCTCAAATTTGTAGCTACGAGATGTATCACCTAATTTTTGCAACATGCAGTAGACTTCTGTACGTGACTGATGATTTACATCCCACATTTCCCTCCCAGAGCCTTCGTTTCTGCCTACAGTGGAACCCCACAGGACTGTTTTGTCCGATAGCTCCCCCCACTGGCCTCTTCTGTCATTAAACCTCTTACCAGCAGTTTTCCCCATACAGACTACTATTAGGCACCGAGCCTCTTATCCACACGACATATTACGACTTGACCTGGATGTGGACCACAGTGTGCTAACTCCACTAGTTAAATCAGCTGTTTATACGTGCACAACCTGTCAGAAGTTTTCCCTCTACAATATCCGATCTATTACCAACAAAGCCCCTCAGGTCAATAACGCCATCACAGAGCACAAACTGGACTATTTATGTCTGACGGAAACCTGCCAGTCACAGAATAACTTTCTACAGCTAAATTAAACAAATGTGTTTAATATCCAAACCTTGGTCTTCGGGCAGAGGAGGCGGCCTTGTGCAGATTTATTGTGATAGTATAAAACTAACACCACTCTCTCTACTTGATCACTCTTCCTTTGAACTGCTGGCTGTTAAGCTCTATGGACCTTCACCCACCATTGTTGCTGCTCTCTACAGACCACCTAAGGCATCGGATATTTTTATCATTGAACGCTCACCAGTTTTAACCACCCTTAGTACAATGTCTCCCTATATAATCCTAATGGAGGATTTAAATATTAATTTTCACAACACTGACAAGATATTCACCACATGTTTTAACGTGATGTTAGATTGCTTTGGTCTAATGAAATATGGCAACTTTGCAACCCACACCAAGGGTCATATCTTTGACTTGGTTTGCTGTTCCGGCATCGCACCATATAACATCACCTCTGCTGAACTACCCATCTCCTGTCTGTAGCCCGTGGAATTAGATACCACACAGGACACAATTACTTCCGGGGTTCTTGTAGCTTTAATTTTATTGTTTGAACCTTCGAATGCAGATCGTTTTACTGAGTGCATACATTCCTGTGTCTTTCGAGCAAACAGCTCATAAATGTTCACAGATGTGGCAAGTTTAACAGAAAAGATTTTAAAAAGGGAAATAATAAATACAAAATACGGTGCAAAATACGGCAGTGGACTATGTACGTTAAACAGGGTTTAACAAAGACATGTGGAACTTCCTGAAGATCGCGCAACTTCTCACTCTGTCAGTTACCTTTAAACAGAATTAAAATGCATATAAAACCTTTACATCCCAAATACAATGGCATGGTGTGGCTTTATTCACGCCAACATTACCTTGTCATGCCTGCAATGGCGAACAGCGGTCGACGGCTCGCGCCCAAAATCACCGAACATCAACTCCAGTAGCGTCTAAATCAAACCATCTTGTCAAATTACCGACATACAATATTGTTTGGAATAATGTTACAGGTATATTTCACAAGATATTTACCCTTACTTACTACGGAGTCAGAGCCTCGTCACACCGCAATCTTCAGGCGCTCCACACAAGAAAAAAAGAAAGAATACCCAAGATGCACTTGGATAACTTGCACGGAGTTACAATAAAAGTCCGCCACTGCCACTTACTGGTCAAAACATGCAATGACAACCAAAACTATAAAAATACACTCACAATCTGCCTCACAATTTAAATACATCAAATGACATTTTACATGGCTTGACAGTGTAACAATTACATATATTAACAGTTAAACTATACTAAATTTAAGTGGAAAATCATTTAACATATTTAACAGATTTACCACCCGGCTACATACTCCCCTGCAAATATAGTCAACGTCCTCGGTGACTACGAAACATGAACTGACTCAAATACTCCCTGCAAGGCCTTTTCAAAGAGAGCAGCACCCAAGCTTGTCAAAACCGTAGAGACCATGTCTGTGCTGACTGAGACTGCATTACAGGCTGACTTTGGCAGATGAAATGGGTTTGAATGAGATCCAGCCATTTCCCGCTTGCTTTTCCTAATGGCAGGTTTAGGTGCATAGGTTCTACGTCCTGCTCCACCTGCATCCTCTGTTAGTGCGGGCCTGTCCCTGTTTTCAATATTGGGCAAGTCACTGTCGCTAACGTTTGGATGCACATCATTAACACATTCTGTTTCTGTGCCACAATTTCTCATATCTGAATAACCTTCCTCAGGTCCTTCACCGTCACTCTCATCTGTGGGTGCTGTCACAGGTAAACTAACACTTTCTGCTGCAAGAGGCAGGTTAGGTACTTGCACAAGCCGGCGAGGGATGACTTCCTCAACAATAACAAAATCAGCCTCAGGTGACTCAGGCTCATCCTCAGCTACAGGCTGTGTAGTGGTCTGTAACCTAGTTCTAGTTCTTGGTTTGGGAACTGGTTTCGCACAAGGTCGCAACTCTGACCTATGAACTCTTTTAATGGGACCTCCCTCAAAAGGTTCAACAGTGTGTGTGGTACCCTGGATGTCAACTACCTTGTAGACTGTTGAGGTCCATGTGTCCTGAATCTTATGTCTACCTGGGGGTCTGTGACGTAGGAAAACCAACTGACCAATGTCCACAGGAGGACAATACACCTTCTCATTTTGCAGTGAGATCCTCTCAGCTGCCTTCTGCTCTGAGTACTCTCTGGCTCTCTCATGTGCCTGTCGGAGTCTCTCCTGATGAACAGACAACCAATCCTGTTTCCTGTCTGACACACACTCACGCCCTAATAAAGCATCTACTGGGAGATGTGGCTGTACCCCGAAAAGCAAATAATAAGGCGAGTACCCTGTGGTGGAATGAGGAGTGACATTATAGGCATATACTACTTCAGACAGATGCTCTGGCCAACGCTTTTTTTTCTCTGGTGGGAGTGTCCTTAACAAGTCATGGAGTGTGCGATTGTATCTTTCACACTGACCGTTTCCCTGTGGCCTGTAGGGAGTTGTCCGTGTCTTTTTAACCCCATAGAGTTTGCACAGCTCTGCTATAATTTCACTCTCGAAATTTCGACCTTGGTCTGAGTGCAGTCTCTCTGGGACCCCATATTTCATGAACCACTCCCTGAGCAAAACTTTAGCTGTAGTGTCAGCCTTCTGGTCTTTGGTAGCATACGCTTGTGTGAACTTTGTAAACACATCGGTCACAACAAGGACATTTTCACGGCCATCTGAAGCTGCCTCCAACACTGTAAAATCAACAGCCACCACTTCTAGAGGTCGGGAGGCCAGGAATGCCTGAACTGGAGCATGGATTTTTGGCTGAGGCATCTTGGTCAAAATGCACCGCTCGCAGTTTTTAACCCAGCTTTCAACATCCTCGCATAGCCCTACCCAAAAACACCTCCCTCTTAGCAAGTTTACAGTGCGCTCTATGCCCTGATGTCCCATGTTGTTATGTACATTTTCTAGAACTTGGTCCCTCAAACAACTAGGCACAAGTAACTGCCACACTTCTCCATGACGTGGGTCTGTGATAACCCTGTACAACAACCCTTCTCGTTGTTGTATGCATCTCCATTGTTTCAACAATCTTTTCACTTGACTAGACAGGGCTGCTCTCTCTCTGGGACATGGCCTCCTCCCCCGATCCCAAAATGCCCTAAACTCTTTTAGGGTGGGGTCACCGGCCTGAAAACCTACCAGCTCCTCTCTGGTATAACCTGGCAGTGTGGGGGTGTTGCCCTGTTTAGTACCTGTCTCACCAGACCTCGACTCCCCAGCACGGATCTGTCTCACTTTGTAACACTCCAGACCTCTAGAGACAAGACCAGGATCCAGAACTGTTCCTCGCTCAATCAGGTTACACACAGTGATACAGTCGTCAAAATCCGAGTCAGGGTCTGTTTCAGGCTCCCCTGCAAACTCCTGCCTAGAGAGAGCATCTGCGGCGGCATTACTGCAACCAGGACGGTACTTAACCTCGAAATCAAAAACAGACAGTTGCGCTACCCACCTCTGCTCTATAGCACCTAACTTGGCTGTCTTGAGGTGGCAGAGGGGATTGTTATCAGTCAGGACAACAAACTTTGAACCAAGCAAGTAACCCCTGAATTTTTCAGCAACTGCCCATTTTAAGGCAAGCAACTCCAACTTCATGCTACTATAATTTCGGTCATTCTTCTCAGCCTGGCGTAGTCTGCGGCTAGCATATGCTAGGACACGTCTGGTGTCAC
Source organism: Lampris incognitus (assembly GCF_029633865.1). NCBI lineage: Eukaryota > Metazoa > Chordata > Actinopteri > Lampriformes > Lampridae > Lampris > Lampris incognitus. The sequence goes on from NC_079224.1 coordinate 46,925,534, forward strand.
CTTGCTGCTGACACAATACAGCGCCTAATCCATGCTGACTAGCATCTGTCTCAACTACAAATGGTTGTGTGAAATCGGCAAAACCCAAAATGGGAGCAGAGGTAAGTTTTTCCTTTAACTGCTCAAAGGAAGAGTCACACTCTGGTGTCCACATATTACAAAACTGGTGACCTACTTTCCCTGTTTTTTTCACACCTGAACATTTGTTGACTAGGTCATGCAGTGGCCCGGCAATCTGTGAGAAGCCTCGAATGAATCTCCTGTAGTAACTACAGAAACCCAAGAACGACTGCAGCTCTTTGGCAGTGGTTGGGACCTTCCAGTTCTTAACAGCAGAGACCTTGGAGGGGTCAGTTCCTATACCTTCTGCTGACACCTGATGACCCAAAAACTTTACTGACTGTTGTAGAAAAGCACACTTCTGCAACTTCACCTTAAGGCCCGTCTCTGCCAGTCTCTTAAACACAGTCTCAAGTCTCTCCAAATGCTGCTCAAATGTCTCTGAAAAAACCAAGATGTCATCTAGGTAGACCAGGAGTATCTGAAAAATGAGATCATTCATAGTAACTTGCATAAGTCTCTGAAATGTAGCTGGACCGTTACAAACACCAAAAGGCATTCTCACGTACTCATACAGACCAAACGGTGTAGTAAATGCAGTCTTAGTCCGATCCCTCTCATGCATAGCTACCTGGTGGTATCCGCTCGCCAGATCTATGGTCGAAAAGAACTTTGCCCCTCTCAGCGCATCAAAACTCTCATCAATTCTCGGGAGCGGGAATGCATCACGTCTTGTCTTTGAGTTGAGTTTCCTGTAATCAACACATAGCCTCAGACTACCATCTGCCTTTCTCACTAGTACTATGGGCGAAGCATAAGCACTAGAGCTTTCTTGAATGACCCCTTTTTTAAGCAGCTTGCCAATATGTTCCCTGACTTCACTGTACTGTGTGGGTGGGATTCGTCTGTATGGCTGTGTTACAGGTATGTCATCTGTCAGATGGATCTCATGTTGTACTTTGTCAGTGTGGCCTAGATCTTCATCTTCTGTTGCAAACACAAAAGAGTACTTCTCCAGTAACAAAGTCAGCTGTGCTTGCTGTTCTGGGCTACCACAAAAATTGAGCTTGCCGAGAATTTCCTGCACATCTGTCTGTGTTTCGGGGTGTTCACTGATACTCACTTGTTCAGTGTCAGCTGAGATTCTCTGGAACTGTACCTCACAAAGCTCATCACTTTTCACACAGTCTACCTGAGTCAAAACCCCTAGCCTAGTCCGTGGCCCTAGCCAGATATCTTCATCAGACATGTTCATGACTCGGACTGGAAAAATGTGATTGCCCGATGAAACCAAAGTAGGCACAACAACCAAACCTCCAGGAACGGGGACACCCACAGACTCCAGCAACAAAAAAGAACCATCCTCACTCACGGTCCTGAGTCCCCTGGCCATAACTGTAGCAGCAGATGAAGCAGGTACATGGACTACATCCTTACCAGCTACCCTAGCGAAAGAGAGTCTGTCTGTTGCATGTACTGCATGAAGATGATTAAAAGCCTCTCTCCAGTTTGAGTCAAACCTCTCCTGCAGTGTGGTGTCAAACTCAGTGTGTACTAGCTCTCTGCATTTTTTGACAATGTTCATCCCTATTAGACCTGGAACAGAGGAAGAGTGTTCAGAATCTTTAACTATCAGAAAACCTCGCTCTGGGATAGTCAGACCCATGGCTTCTACATCAAGCTCCACATAGCCCATATAGGGTATGTCTAATCCATTAGCTGCAGTGATCTTTAACCACTCAAATGCCGGGTGAATGTCTTCACCTTTCACTGACAGGTGTTCCCTGAAAAAACTCTCAGAAATTGTACTGACCTGGCTACCAGTGTCAAGTAAGCAGGACACTGTAACACCTCGTAGTTTCACCTCAACAGTTTTACATTCTCCGACTGCACGCTCTAAGATCCTGCTTCTGTCTGGAGTCTCTTTTGGTGAGCCAGCTTCCTCCCCTCGAGTTGTGTGGCTCATGACAACTGAGGGTGCGAGTTTTCCTGCACTACATAAGAACTAGGTGTTGCGTCCCCTTGACCCCCTCTGGCCTGTGAGCATTTTCTTGCAATGTGACCTAAGCCTCTACACTTGAAACAGATAGGCTGACCATCTGGTGTGAACTTTGGCTGGGGTCTAGGTCGTGGCTTGGGCTCTAGGAATGTCTGTTGAGTGCTGCGCTTACTCAGTTCACCTACAGCAAAGGCTAGATCAGCGAGTGTTTTGCCTAACTCTGCTAGCTGTTTTTCTTGATGGGCTACTGCTCTCCGAACATCATTTAATGCAATACCTTGGTCATTGTTTGTTTTAATAATAGAGCACTGGGTTTCCGGAACCTCTAATGTAACTTGGTTGCTCTTTATGACCCTGGGACGATGAGACCTGCTGTCCTCCATCTCCCACAGGAGGGCCTCGTTCCTCACATCTAGAAGACTGCTCTCTGGTTTGTCCCTAACCATTTTCCTGAGTTCACGCCTGAGTGCTGCTTCTCTTAAACCCTCAATAAACCGGTCTCTGAGCAGTTTTCTCATTAGGTATTACATCTGTGGACTGTTTCACTACAGAGCTCAAAATCTGGGATAGTGCATGGGAGTAGTCACGGAGGTCTTCTCCATCAGTTTGGTTACGGTTGTAAAAGGTCTGCAAAAGCTGTGTGGAACTGCGCTTTTCCCCAAATGCATTGCTCAGGTAAGAGTATAAATCACTGGGCCCCACTGACTCACCCCTCATGCATAGTCGCACCTCTTCCAATGCAGGGCCATGCAATAGAGATAGTATATAGTCACATTGTTCCTCTGTTGTTTGCTCTCTGTATCTTAAAACCCTTTCAACCTCTTCAATAAACTCTTCGACAGATCTCCTGTCTGTACCACACTCCCCACTAAATGCTTGGATCTGGCGTTCTCTTGGAACGTAGATGTATGAACGTGTGGGTGCACTGTTATCACTTGCTCTCTGAGCCCTTGCTTCACCATTTAACCTGGTGAGCTCATCTCGCAGTCTGGCAAGCTCTTGCATGGTGGTCTGCATTTCTTTTGTAGCACCTTCACCTATACCCATTATGCCACCTGAGGTGTGGCCATTATCATTACGTGAACTCCCTTCATCACCAGAATCACTAGACATAATGATATATTAATCTTTACTCAGTCCAGTATAAATGAGGATATTTAGTTCAAAACCTGGTTCAAGGATACTACAAGGACAGTCTTTAACTTGGAGCCTTGCTGGATCTTGGTCTTTGTAGCTGAAGTTAGCGCTGGAGTCCTCTGCGCTGGTACGGCTGAGTCGTGTGAAACAGGAAGCACCAGAACCTCTTAGATGCCCTCACGTCGTCTCTCGCTGGTCACCACCTCCACAGCAGGATGGCTTCAGACTCAACACCAACGGACGTCACCAGCAATCTTCACCACTGCCGTATTTTTTTTTTTTTAAGTAAAAATAAGCCACTCTGTTGCCAATTTTAAAAAAAAATGTTTTAGCTACACCCCACTCCTGGTACCAAAATTATGTAGCCCGTGGAATTAGATACCACACAGGACACAATTACTTCCGGGGTTCTTGTAGCTTTAATTTTATTGTTTGAACCTTCGAATGCAGATCGTTTTACTGAGTGCATACATTCCTGTGTCTTTCGAGCAAACAGCTCATAAATGTTCACAGATGTGGCAAGTTTAACAGAAAAGATTTTAAAAAGGGAAATAATAAATACAAAATACGGTGCAAAATACGGCAGTGGACTATGTACGTTAAACAGGGTTTAACAAAGACATGTGGAACTTCCTGAAGATCGCGCAACTTCTCACTCTGTCAGTTACCTTTAAACAGAATTAAAATGCATATAAAACCTTTACATCCCAAATACAATGGCATGGTGTGGCTTTATTCACGCCAACATTACCTTGTCATGCCTGCAATGGCGAACAGCGGTCGACGGCTCGCGCCCAAAATCACCGAACATCAACTCCAGTAGCGTCTAAATCAAACCATCTTGTCAAATTACCGACATACAATATTGTTTGGAATAATGTTACAGGTATATTTCACAAGATATTTACCCTTACTTACTACGGAGTCAGAGCCTCGTCACACCGCAATCTTCAGGCGCTCCACACAAGAAAAAAAGAAAGAATACCCAAGATGCACTTGGATAACTTGCACGGAGTTACAATAAAAGTCCGCCACTGCCACTTACTGGTCAAAACATGCAATGACAACCAAAACTATAAAAATACACTCACAATCTGCCTCACAATTTAAATACATCAAATGACATTTTACATGGCTTGACAGTGTAACAATTACATATATTAACAGTTAAACTATACTAAATTTAAGTGGAAAATCATTTAACATATTTAACAGATTTACCACCCGGCTACATGTCTTTCGGATGAGATGTTAAACTGAGATCCTGACTCACTGTGGTCATTAAAGATCCCATGGCACTTATGGCAAAGAGTAGGGGGTTCCCTGGTGTCCTGGCAAAATTCCAAACTGGCTCTCTATCTGGCCACCTAATCACCCCCCCATGTAATTGACTGAATGATTCCTCCCTCTCCTGCTCAAGCTGGTCAGTAGAGGCACCTGATAAGGAGATCCTTTCTCTCCACTGTTTTTGTCTCTGTCATGGTTGATGAGACTTATCGATATCGGGTCATGTTCAGAAACCATTTAATAATTATAATGATTAATCTTATTCATTGTCATGCTGTTGAGATCAACACATTTATCATTTCTTAAAATGTAATAATACCATTGTTTCTATTTTTTCTGAGTAAATAGAACAAAGAGATGACACATCATGACAATCGTTTCTAAACCTCCATCTCCATAAAAGTAAACAGACCAAGACAAGGGGAGGAGTTAGAGAACTGAATGTCAAAGACTTCATGTTGGAACTGAAGAGCTGCTGAGTTCTTTTCACTTGGTGATTCAACACACTTCAGTCATGATGTTACTCCATTTAATCTGGCTGATGATATCTACCTTTCATACTGGTAAATATGAAATGGAAGAACATACATCATAATATTATCCATAAGGTATTTCCATGAACTATTGTGTTTGTAAAAATCTATGTGTCTATCTAGGGTTCTCTGAGGATTCAGTTACACCATTTCATGATAGAATTCTGGCTTTGGAAGGAGACAGGGTCACTCTCTCCTGCAACTACTCTGTCTCTATGCAGAGCCTCTACTGGTATCGACAGTACTCCAGCTCACCTCCACAGCTTCTCATCACGGACTATTCAGAGAAAGAACCAGGGTTGACTCTTAAGCATGAGAGAGAAAGAAAAGCGTTTCATCTGGAGATGTCCTCTGCTGCAGTGACAGACTCTGCTGTGTACTACTGTGCTGTGAGGCCCACAGTGACAGGAAACCCAGAGTCACTGTACACAAACCTGACAGTGTCTGACAGAACATTTACACACTTCAGCTGCTTCTGTCATTTAACAGCAGATCAATCCAGTAGAGTTTTCATACCCACATAATGAAAATAATTTATCAGAGTTTTGTATCTAATGTTTTGCACTTTGTTAAAATGTAGCCATCTTTATTTTTAAGTTTAAATAAATATAATTTCTTGTTCATTCTGTGGAACTGGATTAAATCAAATCAAATCAATTTTATTTGTATAGTCCAATATCACAAGTTCCAAATTTTCCTCAGTGGGCTTAACAGCAACACAACATCATGTCCTTGGACCCTCTCATCAGATAGGGAAAAACTCCCTAAAAAAAAAAAAAAAAAAAAACAGGGAGAAAAATAGGAAGACACCCCAGGGAGAGCAAAGGAGGGATCTCTCTCCTAAGACGGACAGTGTGCAATGGATGTTGTGTTTATGTAATTTACACAATACAACAGTGAAAGAGGATAAGCAGGATTTTAATGGAATTATAAAATCTATGAAGAATATGATGCGCAGGATGCCAAGCAGTGTCCAGACTTCCCCTCCATGTATTTTGTTACTATAACTGTGGATGAGATGTGGTCATGGCTTTGAAGCATCTTCAGGACACCATCAGGATACTATTTGACAATGTTCATGATCAATGTTTCTCATTAACTTGATAAAGACGGTTGGACCTCCACCTTCCTATGACATTAGTTTCATCACATGAATGACTGACTTCAAGCCTTTAACTTTAGTTTTCATGGTGGCTGGAGTCTGGTTTCAGGACTCATATCTTTGTTTACTTGTTGTCATTTAGTCCATTCAGGTTCTTCATAGTGATGAAGAGTCATGTAGAGCTGAGTGGAATCACAGCTGAATCCTCAGAGATACACTGAGACGCTAAAAGTTCTTCAAATTATGAAGTTTCAGACGTCTACAATTGAAATGATGAGAGTAAAACAAACATTTATTTATTTCCAAATACTCCATCAACTTTGCTATGATTCCATCAGTTTATTAGCACGTCACAACATTACTGTTTAATGAAACAGGATGAATGCACTTTTCCAAAACAAAGATTTCTGCATTTTTATTGTCAATATTATTCATAACACAATGCAATTATTCTTTAGGTTTTCTCATTAAAAGACAAACTAACAACAACAAAAAAAGTCCAAATAATAAAAATCTTCAATATTAAATTTGTGAATTATTTGCAGATTCACCAAAATAGAATCACACAAATAATAATAACATAACACTTGTTCATTGTTTTAAAGACAATTCCCCTCAACAGGAACATGATGTAAAATGTGTTGTACTGTCTGAACCTGTCAGCAGCAGTAATAACAGGGTATTGGTCATCAGCCCTGTCACTCTGAACAAGCCCCTCCTTCAAATCTACCACTTAGTGTTGGAGCTAAAACCAGGTTCCACAGTGAGACACAGGAAGTCCTCTCTGGTCACTGGAGCTCATAGTTACTGAACAGAAGAGCTATGAGCTTCCTGCTCATCTCTCTGCTGTTGGCTGCTATGTGCTTTGGTAGGACACAACTCTTTGTTTGCTTGTTATTAATCTGAACTTTGTCTTGTTGATTCTTTTCCTCACACTGACACCGTCTGTTGTTGTCCCACAGAATGCAGAGCTCAAAAAGACAACGTGCTCCAACCCAAAGGAGATGTGACTGTTAGTGAGGGAGAGACAGTAACACTGGACTGTCACTATAACACCAGTCGGACAGGTCCATATCTTTTCTGGTACAGACAGGCTGCAGACGACAAGCCCACATTCATTCTGATCCGCATTACTGCTGAATCAGGGAACACAGCGGACGAGTTCAAGGAGAGATTTGATTCCAGCCTGGATTCCAGCTCAAGATCAGTTCCTCTGAAGATCCAGAGTCTGCAGCTGTCTGACTCTGCTGTGTACTACTGTGCTCTGAGGCCCACAGTGACAGGAAACTGCAGAACCTACTACAAAAACCTTTAGAGTGTCTATCAAGAATCCAGAGACAACGCAACGATAAACCAGATCCACTAGAGGGCAGTATTCACATTTTAATCACTTTGGTTCCTTGCTGAAGAAAAACACATTGGACAGTTTGACAAGCCAGCTTCCTACAACTGCTGATTTGTCCAATGTGTCAATACAACATCCAAAAACATTTGATTCTGCATTGAAACGTTAAACTATCTTGATAAAGAAAAGTATGAATGTCTTCTGTAGATTCGTTTAACAAATGCTGCATTGTATTCTAGTCTTAGAAGAAAAATAACTTGATGGAAGTCAGAGCTTGGTGGTTCCTTGATGGAAGCGAGACTGCTTGACTAATCCATGGGACAAGTAGCAGTGTGTATGGTGACAGGTGAGTGGTGGTGTTTAGTCCTGCTTATTTAACAGCTATTCTTTCAAGACTCATTATTTTAGCTCCCTGTCTTACTTTTGAACCCGCATACAAAACATGGTGTTCCCTGGTCGTCACTATAAATCGTTCACCACTGTGATGAGAGTCATCACTTCTGTTCACTTGACAGTGAGGAGTTCCACCAGGGGGAGTTAGTGCGTGGGAGGATCACGCTAATCCCCCCCGACCAGGCGCCCCGATCGACCAGAGGGGGCGCTAGTGCAGCGACCAGGACACATACCCACGTCCGGCTTCCCACTCGCAGACACGGCCAATTGTGTCTGTAGGGAGCAAGCCGGAGGTAACACGGGGACTCGAACCGGCGATCCCCGTGTTGCTAAGCAACGGAATTGTCCGCTACGCTACCCGGATGCCCTGAGAGTAGTCATTTTAAATGAAGGCTTGATTTGGTTTTAAACCACAATAGTTGGTTTCTACCTTGTCTGTTCTTCACATGGCTTGTGGGCCTGTACGTTCACTGAATGTTGTGCTGGAATGTAACGTGCAATGTCTCTTAGGATGCTTTATTTGTTTGTTTGTTTGTTTATTTCTTAATTTATTTCTTCTTTTAATTTGTAATTTGTGATATTGGGCTATACAAACCAAATTGACTTGACTTGACTGTGCATATTTATCTTTCGCCTGGTCCTCGTGTGAGTCTGCTTGGATGGCCACACGATGGCGCCAGTGTGCATCTCTTGCCCATGTACTGTTCTGTCTCTTGTCTCTGACATACTGCTGCTTGCTGCTTGTGTGTGAGCTTGTGTATGGTCTGGGTAGATTGTGGAACTGAATTGTCCTTCTGGGAGAAATAAAGTTGTCTGAATGTGAATCTGAAGTACACAGTGCAGACAAACCTTATGGCTCTGCTGAGAGTGAGCATCAGGTATTTTAAGTACACATTGGGTCAGCACATGTTCAACAGGTTGATTTTACACTTGGCCCAGCAAATGCCCCCATTCATAATGTACCCCCCCACCCCCAAAACAAAAGAAAAAAGGAAAAGAAGAGTGGCTGATAACACTGGAGGGTGAACATTTTCAGCATGATGGGGGAGATGTTGGGGGAGGAGAGGGAGGAGAGTAAGTCAGCAGATCTGCTGTTTCATCTGATAGTGAAAAAACGTGTGATTTAGTGTAGATATGCAACTGCATCCACTTTGGACATCAGCCGGTTGGTTTCTTCAGTCATGACGTCATCAAAGTGACTTCGTCAGCCTCTGAGACAAAGAGACTGACAGTCTCCTAGATGAACGATGACACGTTTCTCCCATGAAACCTTGTGTCCAGATGAACTGATTCAACTTTTCTGGGATTCTACACCTGGATGATTGAGCAGGCATCAACATATTCATGTGTAGTATTCTAGTTTTAGAAGAAACACAACAATAAATCCCATACTGTCTCACATATAAACCCAACCACAAAGATAAACTACATGATGACAGGAGAAGAAAGCCAACCTGAAGGTAATATAAAATATTTAATGATAATAACTCTATTCTATCAACATTCCTTTAAGGTGAGATTATCCTTAAACCATGATTAATTGATTGTTTTATTTGAATATCCTTGCTAAACCTATCTGGACAGATTATTGTAATAAGCTGTCAGAGTTGATCCAGTCATTGTTTCCTCTTCAGCAGGAAGTGGAGTTTGACAGACAGGGAAACAGATCAGATCTCTGAAAGCAGCACATCTTTAACTAGGTGATTGTTGCTGTGCCACAGTTTCTGTTTGACGTCTGACATCAGCCATGCAGTTCCTCCTACCACTTGTTTTATTCACTGGCTTTACTGGTAAGAAACACTTTGGCAGCTCAGTATTTGTTAAACTATGAATCCCTTTTTAACAGAAATAATAATGAGATAGATTCAATATATGACATGATTATTGACTTTTTAATCATTTCTTCCCATCTGCAGGTTCCAGTTATCAGCAAACCATCCAGTCCCTCCAAGACAGAGTACATGGTCTAGAAGGTTCCAAAGTTACTCTCTCCTGTAAATACTCCTCAGCAGAATACTTATATTGGTATCGCCAGGACTCAGGAGAACCACCACAGTTTCTAATATCCTCCTATAAATCAGGTTCAGCAATAAAAAGAGCAGCTTCAAACTCCAGACTGTCTGTTAAAGTGAATGAGACTCAAATGGAAGTGGAGATGTCCTCTGCTGCAGTGACAGACTCTGCTGTGTACTACTGTGCTGTGAGGCCCACAGTGACAGGAAACCCAGAGTCACTGTACACAAACCTGACAGTGTCTGACAGAACATTTACACACTTCAGCTGCTTCTGTCATTTAACAGCAGAACAATCAAGTAGAGTTTTAATATCAGCTCATTAGAAACAAGGTGAGATATTTAGTATCTCTAATCATAGCATGACCATGGAGGATCCTTGTTTCTGGTTGATGGAAGGTTTGCGTCAAAACCTTTTAATGCACACATAGTTCAGCTCAAGGTTAAATATTGTTATAAATTCACACGCTGGACAAGAAGTTGCTGCACAACATGTTGAATTAGTATTGAGTCCAATTAACATTCAACATTTTAGCTTAATGGCTAACTTTTTGTTCATAATATTTTACTGCTCACTTCAAAACATTAGTTACAAAAAATTAAATGTTTTTCTTCTAATATCTTGCCAAGTGATCATTCTATAAGCAGAATAATTCAACCGAAGTTGTGTGATAAAGAATTTTTACATTCTCCACTTTGTGTCATGTGGTTCTTTATTTTGTATTGTAGTTTAAAATACTTTCACGCATAACTTGACATGAATTATCTCTTGCTAATTCAGTCACGCCCCCAGAGAATGTTCACAGGGGTGGCCAAATGGGGCCACTGAAAATCTTGGGGTGGCACACCAAAACCAAAAGCCATGACTGAATTTCAGGAATTCTATTATGCCGTTGTAGTATACTGTATAGGCTAATTGAAAACTGCCAACATGAGAGTTAAGGAATCGCCTACTGAAATACTTTGGTTTCTTATTTTTTTTACAGTTAATGTTACTACATAGCTGATGTGCAAAGACTAACACTGGTACAGTTAACATTTTGAGTTCCACAACAGTTCTGATTTAATGTGTTATGTATCTGTATATATTGTAAAGTGTTAGATGATTCATTGTTAGATTGTGTATGTGTGATGCAGTGACGGACGATCAGAAGCGACTGGCTGCCTGGCTATGCATTTGTTACTTTCTTTGACATGAATTATTATGAAAAATATACATTATTGATTTAAATGAACGGCACCTAATGTAAAATATCAGATAGAAGGATATTAAGGTTAATCAGAAGCATATTCTGCATATGCGACTCGTGGCTGGGGGAGGGGGGGAAGCAGGGGGGGCCAGGGATAGTATCAGGGGGCCGTGGCCACCCCTGAACACCCCTTGGGGGCGCCACTGTGCTAATTCTGTCCCCCTTTGTTATATCTTAGGAAAATATTACTGATGGCCATTGTCTGTTTAAATAGAGATAAGGAGGACCTTTCTTTCCACAGTTTTTGTCTCTGTCATGGTTGGTGAGACTTATTGACTTTGGGTCATGTTCAGAAACCATTTAATAATTATAATGACTAATCTTATTCTATGTCGTCCTGTTTAGATCAACAAATTTATCATTTCTTATAATGTAAGAATTCCCTTATATATATATATATATATATATATATATATATATTAGCAAAGAGAACAAAGAGGTGAAGGGTCCATCATGACATTAATTTCTAAACCTCCACCACTATAACACTACAAAGACCAAGACAAGGGGAGGAGTTAGAGAACTGAATGTCAAAGACTTCATGTTGCAACTGAAGAGCTGCTGAGTTATTTTCACTTGGTGATTCAATACACTTCAGTCATGATGTTACTCCATTTAATCTGGCTGATGATATCTACCTTTCATACTGGTAAATATGAAGTGGAAGAACATACATCTTAATATTATCCATAAGGTATTTCCATCAACTATTGTGTTTGTAAAAATCCATGTGTCTGTCTAGGGCTCTCTGAGGATTCAGTTACACCATTTCATGATAGAATTCTGGCTTTGGAAGGAGACAGGGTCACTCTCTCCTGCAACTACTCTGTCTCTACAGACAACCTCTACTGGTATCGACAGTACTCCAGCTCACCTCCACAGCTTCTCATCATGGACTATTCAGAGAAAGTACCAGGGTTGACTCTTAAGCATGAGAAAGGAAGAAAAGCGTTTCATCTGGAGATGTCCTCTGCTGCAGTGACAGACTCTGCTGTGTACTACTGTGCTGTGAGGCCCACAGTGACAGGAAACCCAGAGTCACTGTACACAAACCTGACAGTGTCTGACAGAACATTTACACACTTCAGCTGCTTCTGTCATTTAACAGCAGATCAATCAAGTAGAGTTTTCCTACCCACATAATGAAAATAATGTATCAGAGTTCATAACTGGACTAATGTTTTGCACTTTGTTAAAATGTAGCCGTCTTGATTTTTAAGTTTAATTAAATATAATTTAATGTTATGGAACTGGATTAGTGTTTTCTTTCCCTCCGCTATGTATTTTGTTACTATAACTGTGGATGAGATGTGGTCATGGCTTTGATGCATCTTCAGGACACCATCAGGATACCATTTGACAATGTTCATGATCAATGTTTCTCATTAACTTGATAGAGACGGTTGGACCTCCACCTTCCTATGACATTAGTTACATCACATGAATGACTGACTTCAAGCCTTTAACTTTAGTTTTCATGTTGGCTGGAGTCTGGTTTCAGGACTCATATCTTTGTTTACTTGTTGTCATTTAGTCCATTCAGGTTCTTCATAGTGATGAAGAGTCATGTAGAGCTGAGTGGAATCACAGCTGAATCCTCAGAGATACACTGAGATGCTAAAAGTTCTTCAAATTATGAAGTTTCAGACGTCTACCATTGAAATGATGAGAGTAAAACAAATATTTATTTCTTTCCAAATACTCCATCAGCTTTGCTATGATTCAATCAGTTTATTAGCACATCACAGCATTACTGTTTAATGAAACAGGATGAATGCACTTTTCCAAAATAACGATTTCTGCATTTTTATTGTCAATGTTATTCATAACACAATGCAATTATTCTTTAGGTTTTCTCCATAACAGACAAACTAACAACAACAAAAAAAGTCCAAATAATAAAAATCTCCAACATTAAATGTGTGAATTATTTGCAGATTCACCAAAATAGAATCACACAAATAATAATAACATAACACTTGTTCATTGTTTTAAAGACAATTCCCCTCAACAGGAATATGATGTAAAATGTGTTGTACTGTCTGAACCTGTCAGCAGCAGTAATAACAGGGGATTGGTCATCAGCCCTGTCACTCTGAACAAGCCCCTCCTTCAAATCTACCACTTAGTGTTGGAGCTAAAACAAGGTTCCACAGTGAGACACAGGAAGTCCTCTCTGGTCACTGGAGCTCATAGTTACTGAACAGAAGAGCTATGAGCTTCCTGCTCATCTCACTGCTGTTGGCTGCTATGTGCTTTGGTAGGACACAACTCTTGGTTTGCTTTTTATTAATCTGAACTTTGTCTTGTTGATTCTTTTCCTCACACTGACACCGTCTGTTGTTGTCCTACAGAATGCAGAGCTCAAAAAGACAACGTGCTCCAACCCAAAGGAGATGTGACTGTTAGTGAGGGAGAGACAGTAACACTGGACTGTCACTATAACACCAGTGGCTCAGGTCCATATCTTTACTGGTACAGACAGGCTGCAGACGACAAGCCCACATTCATTCTGAGCCGCTCTAGGTTTGGATCAGGGAACACAGCGGACGGGTTCAAGGAGAGATTGGATTCCAGCCTGGATTCCAGCTCAAGATCAGTTCCTCTGAAGATCCAGAGTCTGCAGCTGTCTGACTCTGCTGTGTACTACTGTGCTCTGAGGCCCACAGTGACAGGAAACTGCAAAACGTACTACAAAAACCTTTAGAGTGTATATCAAGAATCCAGAGACAACGCAACGATAAACCAGATCCACTAGAGGGCAGTATTCACATTTTAAAGTCATTGGTTCTTGTTGAAGAAAAACACCTTGGACAGTTTGACAAGCCAGCTTCATACAACTGCTGATTTGTCCAATGTGTCAATCCAACATTCAAAAACATTTGATTCTGCATTGAAACGTTAAACTGTCTTGATAAAGAAAAGTATGAACGTCTTCTGTAGATTCGTTTAACAAATTCTGCATTGTATTCTAGTCTTAGAAGAAACATAACTTGATGGAAGTCAGAGCTTGGTGGTTCCTTGATGGAAGCGAGACTGCTTGACTAATCCATGGGACAAGTAGCAGTGTGTATGGTGACAGGTGAGCGGTGGTGTTTAGTCCTGCTTATTTAACAGCTATTCTTTCAAGACTCATTATTTTAGCTCCCTGTCTTACTTTTGAACACGCATACAAAACATGGTGTTCCCTGGTCGTCACTATAAATCGTTCACCACTGTGATGAGAGTCATCACTTCTGTTCACTTGACAGTGAGGAGTTCCACCAGGGGGAGTTAGTGCGTGGGAGGATCACGCTAATCCCCCCCCCCCAACCAGGCGCCCCGATCGACCAGAGGAGGCGCTAGTGCAGCGACCAGGACACATTCCCACATCCGGCTTCCCACTCGCAGACACGGCCAATTGTGTCTGTAGGGACCAAGCCGGAGGTAACACGGGGACTCGATCCGGCGATCCCCGTGTTGCTAAGCAACGGAATAGTCCGCTACGCTACCCGGACGCCCTGAGAGTAGTCATTTTAAATGAAGGCTTTATTTGGTTTTAAACCACAATAGTTGGTTTCTACCTTGTCTGTTCTTCACATGGCTTGTGGGCCTGTACGTTCACTGAATGTTGTGCTGGAATGTAACGTGCAATGTGTCTTAGGATGCTCTATTTATTTGTTTGTTTGTTTATTTCTTAATTTATTTATTCTTTTAATTTGTAATTTGTGATATTGGGCTACACAAACCAAATTGACTTGACTTGACTGTGCATTTTTATCTTTTGCCTGGTCCTCGTGTGACTCTGCTTGGATGGCCACACGATGGCGCCAGTGTGCATCTCTTGCCCATGTACTGTTCTGTCTCTTGTCTCTGACATACTGCTGCTTGCTGCTTGTGTGTGAGCTTGTGTATGGTCTGGGTAGATTGTGGAACTGAATTGTCCTTCTGGGAGAAATAAAGTTGTCTGAATGTGAATCTGAAGTACACAGTGCAGACAAACCTTATGGCTCTGCTGAGAGTGAGCATCAGGTATTTTAAGTACACATTGGGTCAGCACATGTTCAACAGGTTGATTTTACACTTGGCCCAGCAAATGCCCCCATTCATAATGTACCCCCCACCCCCAAAACAGAAGAAAAAAGAAAAAGAAGAGTGGCTGATAACACTGGAGGGTGAACATTTTCAGCATGATGGGGGAGATGTTGGGGGAGGAGAGGGAGGAGAGTAAGTCAGCAGATCTTCTGTTTCATCTGATAGTGAAAAAACGTGTGATTTAGTGTGGATATGCAACTGCATCCACTTTGGACATCAGCCGGTTGGTTTCTTCAGCCATGACGTCATCAAAGTGACTTCGTCAGCCTCTGAGACAAAGAGACTGACAGTCTCCTAGATGAATGATGACACGTTTCTCCCATGAAACCTTGTGTCCAGATGAACTGATTCAACTTTTCTGGGATTCTACACCTGGATGATTGAGCAGGCATCAACATATTCATGTGTAGTATTCTAGTTTTAGAAGAAACACAACAATAAATCCCATACTGTCTCACATATAAACCCAACCACAAAAGATAAACTACACGATGACAGGAGAAGAAAGCCAACCTGAAGGTAATATAAAATATTTAATAATAATAACTCTATTCTATCAACATTCCTTTAAGGTGAGATTATCCTTAAACCATGATTAATTGATTGTTTTATTTGAATATTCTTAATAACCTATCTGGACAGTGACTTGTAATAAGTTGTCAGAGTTGATCCAGTCATTGTTTCCTCTTCAGCAGGAAGTGGAGTTTGACAGACAGGGAAACAGATCAGATCTCTGAAACCAGCACATCTTTAACTAGGTGATTGTTGCTGTGCCACAGTTTCTGTTTGACGTCTGACATCAGCCATGCAGTTCCTCCTACCACTTGTTTTATTCACTGGCTTTACTGGTAAGAAACACTTTGGCAGCTCAGTATTTGTTAAACTATGAATCCCTTTTTAACAGAAAAAACAATGAGATAGATTCAATATATGACATGATTATTGATTTTTTAATCATTTCTTCCCATCTGAAGGTTCCAGTTATCAGCAAACCATCCAGTCCCTCCAAAACAGAGTACATGGTCTAGAAGGTGCCAAAGTTACTCTCTCCTGTAAATACTCCTCAGCAAACTCTCTCTTTTGGTATCGCCAGGACGCAGGAGAACCACCACAGTTTCTAATATCCTCCACTAAATCAGGTTCAATAATGAACAGAGCAGATACAAACTCCAGACTGTCTGTTAAAGTGAATGAGACTCAAATGGATGTGGAGATGTCCTCTGCTGCAGTGACAGACTGTGCTGTGTACTACTGTGCTGTGAGGCCCACAGTGACAGGAAACCCAGAGTCACTGTACACAAACCTGACAGTGTCTGACAGAACATTTACACACTTCAGCTGCTTCTGTCATTTAACAGCTGATCAATCAAGTAGAGTTTTAATATCAGCTCACTAGAAACAAGGTGAGATATTTAGTATCTCTAATCATAGCATGGCCATGGAGGATCCTTGTTTCTGGTTGATGGAAGGTTTGCGTCAAAACCTTTTAATGCACACATAGTTCAGCTCAAGGTTAAATATTGTTATAAATTCACACGCTGGACAAGAAGTTGCTGCACAACATGTTGAATTAGTATTGAGCCCAATAAACATTCAACATTTTAGCTTAACGGCTAACTTTTTGTTCATAATATTTTACTGCTGAGTTCAAACCATTCATTACAAAAAATTAAATGTTTTTCTTCTAATATCTTGCCAAGTGATCATTCTTTAAGCAGAATATTTCAATCCAAGTTGCGTGATAAAGAATTTTTACATTCTCCGCTTTGTGTCATGTGGTTATTTATTTGGTATTGTAGTTTAAAATACTTTCACACATAACTTGACATGGGTTACCACTTGCTAATTCTGTCCCTCCTTTGTTATTTCTTAGGAAAATATTACTGATGGCCATGGTCTCTTTAAATAGAGGCACTTGACAAGGAGGACCTTTCTTTCCACAGTTTTTGACTCTGTCATGGTTGGTGAGACTTATTGACTTTGGGTCATGTTTAGAACCATTTAATAATTATAATGACTAATCTTATTCTATGTCGTCCTGTTTAGATCAACACATTTATCATTTCTTAAAATGTAAGAATCCCCTTATTTAAAAAAAAATTTAGTAAAGAGAACAAAGAGGTGAAGGGTCCATCATGACATTAATTTCTAAACCTCCACCCCTATAACACTACACAGACCAAGACAAGGGGAGGAGTTAGAGAACTGAATGTCAAAGACTTCATGTTGGAACTGAAGAGCTGCTGAGTTCTTTTCACTTGGTGATTCAATACACTTCAGTCATGATGTTACTCCATTTAATCTGGCTGATGATATCTACCTTTCATACTGGTAAATATGAAGTGGAAGAACATATATCCTATTATTATCCATAAGGTATTTCCATGAACTATTGTGTTTGTAAAAGTCCATGTGTCTATCTAGGGCTCTCTGAGGACCATTTCATGATAGAATTCTGGCTTTGGAAGGAGACAGGGTCACTCTCTCCTGCAACTACTCCGTCTCTCCACAGTACCTCTACTGGTATCGACAGTACTCCAGCTCACCTCCACAGCTTCTCATCATGGAATATTCAGAGAAAGTACCAGAGTTGACTCTTAAGCATGAGAAAGGAAGAAAAGCGTTTCATCTGGAGATGTCCTCTGCTGCAGTGACAGACTCTGCTGTGTACTACTGTGCTGTGAGGCCCACAGTGACAGGAAACCCAGAGTCACTGTACACAAACCTGACAGTGTCTGACAGAACATTTACACACTTCAGCTCGAGTTACAATTCAACTTTATTGTCATGTGTATTTAAACATAATTATATCCTTGTGCTCGGCTCTCTCTGCCTTAAAGTGATTTCTGAGATATTGTTAAGATTGTAGAAGGCTGATCTTGTGAGATGATGGATGTGGCTCTTGACATTCAGATCCCTGTCTATGATTACACTGAGATTTCTAGCTTCACTTCTGCCCTCCAGAGACAGAGAGCTGAGACGAGCTGCCATTCTCTGTCTCTGAGTCTTTGCACCAAACATAAGCATTTCATCAAAGCATACAAAAATCTATCTATCTATCTATCTATCTATCTATCTATCTATCTATCTATCTATCTATCTATCTATCTATCTATCTATCTATCTATCTATCTATCTATCTATCTACACTGCTCAAAAAAATAAAGGGAACACATAAGCAATGCAATGTAGCTCCAAGTCAATCACACTTTTGAGATATCAACCTGTCCAGTTAGGAAGCAACACTGATTTGTGAATCAATTTCACCTGTTGGTAAATTGTCTAATTTCCACCTGGTGGAAATTAGACAATTTGCAAGACAACCCCTATAAAAGGAATGGATTTGCAGGTGGTGGCCACAGACCATTTGCCTGTCCTCATCTTTTCTGGCCGATCTTTGGTTAGTTTTTCATTGTGCTAGTGCCCTCACCACTAGAGGTGGCATGAGGCGGTATCTGCAACCTACAGAAGTTGCTCAGGTAGTGCAGCTCATCCAGGATGGCACATCAATGCGTGCTGTGGCAAGAAGATTTGATGTGTCTCCCAGCACAGTGTCCAGAGCATGGAGGAGGTACCAGGAGACAGGCCAGTACATCAGGAGACGTGGAGGGGGCCGCAGGAGGACAACAACCCCGCAGCAGGACCGCTATCTGGTCCTTTGTGCAAGGAGGAACAGGAGGAGCACTGCCGGAGCCCTACAAAACGACCTTCAACAGGCCACTAATGTGCAGGTTTCTGCTCAAACAGTGAGAAACAGAATGCATGAGGATGGTATGAGGGCCCGACGTCCACAATTGGGGCCTGTGCTCACAGCCCAACACCGTGCAGCCCGATTGACCTTTGCCAGAGAACATCTTGGTTGGCAGATTCGCCATTGGCGCCCTGTGCTCTTCACAGATGAGAGCAGGTTCACACTGAACACATGTGACAGACGTGAGAGAGTCTGGAGACGCTGTGGAGAACGTTCTGCTGCATGCAACATCCTCCAGCATGACCGGTTTGGCGGTGGGTCAGTGATGGTCTGGGGAGGCATATCCTTGGAGGGCCGCACAGACCTGTACGTGCTAGCCAGAGGTACCATGACTGCCATTAGGTACCGGGATGAGATCCTCAGACCCATTGTCAGACCATATGCTGGTGCAGTGGGCCCTGGGTTCCTGCTCATGCATGACAATGCTCGTCCTCATGTGGCCAGAGTGTGTCAGCAGTTCCTGTATGTCGAGGGCATTGATGCTATGGACTGGCCTGCACGTTCCCCAGACCTGAATCCAATCGAGCACCTCTGGGACATCATGTCTCGTACCATCCGCCAATGCCATGTCGCACCACAGACTGTCCAGGAGTTGACCGATGCCCTGATCCAGGTCTGGGGGGAGATCCCTCAGGAGACCATCCGTCGTCTCATCAGGAGCATGCCCAGACGTTGTAGGGAGTGCATACAGGCACGTGGAGGCCACACACACTACTGAGCCTCATTTTGAATCGTCTTGAAGAATTTCCACAGAAGTTGGATCAACCTATGTTCTCATTTTCCACTTTGATTTTGAGTATGATTCTGAATCCAGACCTTAATAAGCTAATGATTTTGATTTCCATTGATCATTCTTAGGTTATTTTGCTCTAAACACATTCCTCTGTCTAATAAATAAAGATTTTCAGCTGAAATATTTCATTCATCGAGGTCTATATTGTGTTTTTAGGTGTTTTTTGAGCAGTATATTTAACACACTTGTATTTCAATAAACACTCATTCCAAGATAGGTAAAAACTTCCAGTTTTGATTTCTGCAATTTACGTTCCAGTCTCCTGCAGGCCCACTTAAGAGCACGTGTCTCATCTTAAACCAGGGTGTAGGCCTCTTTAGTCACCTAGCTCTGGTAGTGAGAGGTGCAACTGAACCGAGGAGACTAGAGAGGGCCACATTTAATTCACTAGTGAAATCTTCAAGAGTGACTCACTACGGTGAAAGGAGCCAAGACTTTAGGCAGCTGCTTGCTAAATGCAGCTACAGTGGAGGGACCAATGTGGCGAGTGGCAACTACATCTGCGCCGACATTACCTGGATAAGCCAATAATGCATGAGAAAATGATCTGACACAGCAGATGTGGTCTGCAAGTAATTCAGATCAGAAACAGGTATCACTTTAGATAAAACCAAATCAAGGGTGTCACCAATGAGTCGACTCTTGAACAAACTGAGCAAACCCAACAGTATCAGCTTGTGCCAGAGAGGCTTTTCTTAGCGGATCAGCAGCCTTATTCAGATGAATATCTAAATCACCAAGAATTACAATCACATCATAATGAGTAACAAGCCCTGAGACAAATTCTTCATATTCTTTAAGAAACACTGAGTTGGTGTCCAGGTAGTGTCGCGGTCTATTCCGTTGCCTACCAACACGGGTTATCTCCGGTTCGAATCCCCGTGTTACCTCCGGATTGGTCGGGCGTCCCTACAGACACAATTGGCTGTTTCTGCAGGTGGCAAGCCAGATGTGGGTATGTGTCCGGGTTGCTGCACTAGCACCTCCTCTGGTCGGTCAGGGCGTCTGTTCAGGGGGGAAGGAGAACTGGGGATAATAGCGTGATCCTCCCACATGCTACATCCTGCTGGTGAAACTCCTCACTGTCAGGTGAAAAGAAGCGGCTGGTGACTCCACATGTACCGGAGGAAGCAGGTGGAGTAAGAGCCAGGAGGTCGATAGAGTATCACAACCTGGACTGAGGTGAGTCTATTCATGGCTGAGAGAGATGAAACCACAAGGTCCTCAAATGATTGGAATTTAGATTCAAGAAACGAAGAAAGATTGAAAATAGATTTATATATGAGGGCGACACCCCCACCTTGTTTATTTGCCTGAGCTACATGGGCATATGTATAGTCGGGTGGAGAAGTTTCATATAAGGGAAGGAAAATGTTTTGTTTCAGCAATGTTTTACATAAACCAATCATATCGAAACTATGTTCAAGAACCAGATCGTTTATTTGTAAGGCTTTGGTACACAGTGATCTGATACTTATGAAACCAAAGTTAAGCATCGTGTGGAAGTGATCAGTAGTAGGCAGGACTTTAGATCTACCAATAGGTGAAATACTGTCTGAACCTGTCAGCAGCAGTAATAACAGGGGATTGGTCATCAGCCCTGTCACTCTGAACAAGCCCCGCCTTTGAATCTACCACTTAGTGTTGGAGCTAAAACAAGGTTCCACAGTGAGACACAGGAAGTCCTCTCTGGTCACTGGAGCTCATAGTTACTGAACAGAAGAGCTATGAGCTTCCTGCTCATCTCACTGCTGTTGGCTGCTATGTGCTTTGGTAGGACACAACTCTTTGTTTGCTTGTTATTAATCTGAACTTTGTCTTGTTGATTCTTTTCCTCACACTGACACCGTCTGTTGTTGTCCCACAGAATGCAGAGCTCAAAAAGACAACGTGCTCCAACCCAAAGGAGGTGTGACTGTTAGTGAGGGAGAGACAGTAACACTGGACTGTCACTATAACACCAGTCAATCAAGTTCATCTCTTTACTGGTACAGACAGGCTGCAGACGACAAGCCCACATTCATTCTGAGCCGCTTTACTGTTGGATCAGGGAACACAGCGGACGGGTTCAAGGAGAGATTTGATTCCAGCCTGGATTCCAGCTCAAGATCAGTTCCTCTGAAGATCCAGAGTCTGCAGCTGTCTGACTCTGCTGTGTACTACTGTGCTCTGAGGCCCACAGTGACAGGAAACTGCAAGATGTACTACACAAACCATTGGAGTGTCTATCAAGAATCCAGAGACAAAACAATGTTAAACCACATCCAATAGAGGGCAGTATTCACATTTTAATCTCATCGGCTCCTCGTTGAAGAAAAACACATTGGACAGTTTGACAGGTCACCTTCCTACAACTGCTGATTCATCCAATGTGTCAATCCAACATTCAAAAACATTTTAATCTGCGTTGAAACATTAAACTGTCTTGATGAAGAAAATTATTAATGTCTTATGTAGTTTTATTTAACAAATGGTACAGTCCTGTATTGATTCTAGTGTTAGGAGAAAAATAACTGTAAATCCCATACTGTCTCACATATAAACCAAAAGAAATAAAATAAAAGAATAAACCAAAAAACTAAATGACGTAAAGACAAAACGGCCCATTTAAAGGTAATATAAAATATGAAATTATGATATTAATGCTATTCAATTCATTAAAGATTAGATTAACCTTAAACCAGGATATTTTGATTGTTTTATTTGTATATTCTTGCTAAACCGATCTGGCCAGTGAATTGTAATGAGCGATCAAAGTGAGAGATCAGGACCTAAACTCGAAGGCCTCACACAGGAAGGCAAGGCCTTCACGAGATACTTTACTGAACGAAGGATGGGTTTTGTTTTCAAGTGACTGGTGAGTCCTACTCTATTAATTATCTATAGAGTTGATTAAGATTGTTGTTGACAGTGCTTGAATTTGCAGCTGTGAGATTTATCACCTAATTTTTGCAGCACGCCCTACACACTTCTCTATGTGACTGACTGTTTAAATCCCTCATTTCAATCCCATAGCCTCTGTTTCCACCGGTGGTTGCACCCCACAGTACTGTTTTCTCCGATAGCTCCCCCCACTGGCCTCATCAGTCATTAACCCTCTTACCAGGAGTTTTCCCCATACAGACTACTATTAGGCACCGGGCCTCTTATCCACATGACATATTACGACTTGACCTGGATGTGGACCACAGTGTGCTAACTCCACTAGTTAAATCAGGTGTTTATACGTGCACAACCTGTCAGAAGTTTGCCCTTTACAATATCCCATCTATTCCCAACAAAGCCCCTCAGGTCAATAACGCCATCACAGAGCACAAACTGGACTATGTATGTCTGACGGAAACCTGCCAGTCACAGAATGACTTTCTAGAACTAAATTCAGCAACTTTGTTTACATATGCAAACCTCGGTCTTCAGGCAGAGGAGGCGGCCTTGTGCAGATTTATTGTGATAGTATAAAACCAACACCACTCTCTCTACTTGATCACTCTTCCTTTGAACTGCTGGCTGTTAAGCTCTATGGACCTTCACCCACCATTGTTGCTGCTCTGTACAGACCACCTAAGGCTGGAATGTTTTTATCACTAAACACTCAACAGTTTTAACCACCTTAGTACAACGTCTCCCTATTTAATCCTAATGGAGGGTTTATAAATGTTCATTTTGATAACACTGCGTGGTGATGCTAAGGGACCACTCGAAGACACACGTCTGTTAGCATACACTTCTTTACTGGAACAACCCACGTCACACTCCTCCTCCCCTCTTACAGTCACTTACATCCTATCTTGTCCTCTAGCTCCCCCTACTGTCCTCCAACTGCATCAACTTAAGACGTCACATATCCCCTTTGCAAAAGATAACATTTATATCATCACCAACTATACAATCACTGTGGTGCTACGCTGAACTGCATTAGCTATAAACACTCTTACAATAACAACAGAATACCACCTTGACCATAAAACCAATAACAGTTTTGAAATAACAGTCTCATGCAGGCAATACTAGGTCATTAAAAAATAACAGATTTGAAATAACAGTTTCACACAGACAGTACTAGGTCTATAAGAAATAACAGTCTCAAAATAACAGTTTCATACCAACAATAGGCTATTCTTGTTTTAGTTTACCGTCCCCACATAGCATAGCCCTGTGCCCAAGCAGGCGGCCTCCTGACCCTGAACTCTCGCAGAGGGGGCTGAGCATGTAGTGGGTCAGGCTGGACTCAGCTACAGTCTATGTCAGGCCCCTGACCCTGAAGGGGTAGGGCAGACACGAGATAGGATGCATTCCATGTGCGCCCATGAGACAGCCTGTAAGTGTACTGGCCTCTTTGCTCATGCACCTGAAGAGGGGAAGAGTACTTTGACTGTCTCTTGCGTAGTTTACCTGGTCTCCTAACTCTGACCCAAGACCCAGGAGGAAAGTGCACTGCTTTTGCTCCTCTCTTCATGTCTGCATACTCCTTCATCTTCCTCTGCTTCTCTTTCACTGTTTGTGCTGTGTTTTGTGCTTGTAGGGATGTGACAGGCTGTGGTTTGTGGAGGCCTGTCACATGGAGTTTGGTGTGCGTCTGAAGACCGTGCAACAGCTCTGCAGGGGAGCATTGAGTGGTGGCATGCCTGGTTGCCCTGCAGACCTGGAGAAAGTCTCTGGTTGATGCTGTCCACTCCTTTCCATCTATTTTCGCAGTCAGTAGACTATACTTCAGACATCGATTAAATCTCTCAATTTCCCCATTGGCCTGGGGGTAGTAGAGTGAGGAGTGTTTGTGTGCAATTCCCCTGTCCTTGTGAAAAGATTCAAATTCCTGTGAAATCAGTTGACTACCATTGTATGAGATGAACTCTTTTGGGTTTCCTACCCTGCTGAACACTGTAGACAGGAAGTGGATCACTGGATTAATGGCGTATGACACAGTGGCATGTAGAGTTCCACTCAGACACAGTGCTCTCTACTTGTTCCACATCATCTGTAATTCCACTTACTCTCTTTGCCCCCTACACATCTTTGCAAAATGCCCCTGTTTCCCGCAGTTATTACAGCGGGCCAACCTGGTGGGGCAAGATGGGTAGGAAGCTTTATGGTGGCGTGCTCCACATCTGAAGCATGTTAGCCCTTGTCTCGTGGCATTGTCTCTCGTGGACACTGGCGGTCCCCTGGTTGTGTCCACCGGCTGCACACCCACAGCTGCCGCGGGCGGCGCTGCAGCCGCAGTTCCCCGGTCCATGATTTTAGCGTTCGATGTGACGGATTCAATTAGTCCAGCAATAGTCACAACCTTTTCCAGAGTTAGGGGCACCTCCAGCAGCAAACGCTCTCTTATCTGATTGGAGTTAGTCTTTTCCACCAACTGGTCCCGTAGCACGTCATCCTCAAACGTTTTAGAGTCGCACGTAGCAGCAAGTTCTCTCAGCGCGGACACGTACTGTGCCAATGATTCTCCGTGATGCTGACTCCGTTGTCTAAACTTATATCTTTCAGCCACCACCTTAACAGCAGTGTAGCACTGTAGATGTTGACAGTTGACTAGGACCAGTTCTAGGTACGTAGGAGCAGTTTATAACTAGCATCAAATGATTGCAGACCACAGACCAGGGAATAAAGTTTGAACTGCCGGCTTGTTTTTATATAAAGAATTGTAAACATAGACAGAGAAACATACACAATTACACAATAACACAGTAAGAATGGATAAATTCCTTGAAACCTCTTGTTTTATGATTTAACCCTTATTAAACCACTATTTTGAGTTTCAGATATTTTAGATAGATATTTTAGTTCTAATTTAGGATCCTTAATTCTAATTTGAAGTTATCGCTTGTTTGAGTTGACAAATTATGTTAATTTGTTTTATGTTCTATTTTTCTCCATTGGGCCTTTAAGTTTCAGATCTAATTTCCATTAACCTAAGTTACTTAACCAGTAAATCAGAATGCCAAAAGTAACACACAACTGCATTACCCCATGAACAGTATGAATGAGTAATAAACTCAGCCGATACTGCGATTAACAATACAATATCAGATCAAAAATCAAAATCAATAATCAATGTAGGCTATAATCGGTCCTTTTTGGAAAGTCCGTTGTTGCTCCAATGAGCCCAACTACGTTTTGCTGTAACAAACTGGAAGTTTCTGTCCTACCACAATCCAGGTGCTCGAAACTGTAGGCTGCTGTCCTGAGAATGAGCTGTGTGAAGCCAGACAGACCACGTGGATCCAGCAGGGCTCCTATAGGTGGCTCGCCATCTTGTTTCCAGCTTGGGGTAAGGAACACCAAGCGCGATCTTCCCAATCCAAGAAAAACCTGGCCTGGATTATAACAGGCGCATCACACACGCAAAGACGTTAGTTTACATATCTCTCAATAAAAGAATCAAAAGAAAACAACAAAAGTACCGACTGACATGGTCAATCTACCCACCGCTAAAACGTGACGCAGTTTAATTTCTGTGCTAATACGCCATGCTGCTGCTGCTGCGGCCTAGCTGGAAGGAGCTAGCTTAGCAACTCGGTTTGCACAAGAGAGAAACACATTCTGAATTCGGTTCACAAAAGAAAAACACATTCTGAATTCGGTTCACAAAAGAGAAACACATTCTGAATTCGGTTCACAAAAGAAAAACACATTCTGAATTCGGTTCACAAAAGAAAAACACATTCTGAATTCGGTTCACAAAAGAAAAACGTGGCTCCTCAACAATCTTTACACAAATTATGATCCACAACACAACCGAGCTACTTATAGCTTTAACTAGCCTATGCACACAGACATTGTAAACGGACAAATTCGGCTAGTTAGCATCGGCTAGTTAGCAGTTGACTCACCAAGTCCTGGACGACACTTGGACACAACACAAAACCCAGGGCTCGGAGGAGGACCAGACCAACAAAACACTCAGCTTGGATAAAGAAAGAACCAACTGTAGCTCGCTGCCATTTCAAAGCAGAATCTTCTATCTCTCGTTCCAGCGGCTTCTCTCAAGCGTCTGCCTGGCGTTCTGAAACCGGGCTGCTTCTGGGACGTCCTCCCTCTCGAGCAAGGCAGCTGATTGGCTAATCGGCACTGCACGCGCTGCGTTCAAGAAATAGCAATCTGAACCAACAATATGAATATGAATTTATCGGTACCACGAATTACTTATCTACTGTTCACTATTTATTTGCAAAATGAATAATTATGATTATTTATTATTATAAACTACTAATACGACACGTTAGCCCCCTAGCTAACGGATCTGACCCTTTAGCCGAGCGGTTAGTGACGTCGCCTTGTGGTGCAGTACACCACAAGGCGACGTCATTATTTATTTTGTCTTATTGACATTTAGAGAGAGAGGTCGTTATCATGGCACCATATGGTTAAATCTTCCACTTCCCTCCTATAGGCCGTCTCATCACTGTCACTTATTACTCCAATCACTGTGGTGTCATCTGTGAATTCAATGATGCTTTTGTTGTCATATTTGGCTACACAGTCGTGTGTAAATAGACTGTACATTAGGGGGCCTAGACATCAGCCCTGAGGTGTGCCACTATGAAGAACTAATCTGGATGATTATGTTTTACCTATTCTCACAGTCTTGGACGGGCCTCTCAGGAAATCAAATGAGCAATTAGAGATAGCGTTGCCCATACCAAGACCTCTGAGTTTCAACACAAGTTTGGATGGTACAATGATATTGAAAGCAGAGCTGTAATCAATAACTTTGTCTACAACTTTATGGAGATGGTTTCACATAAACCCTTCATGTAACAATTGTTACATTACATGAACATTTGACTGGTTGACTACAAATCTTTAAGATTAGTTCTGAAGTTGGTTGGAGTTTGGTTTGATAACTCATGTCTTAGTTTGTTTCTGTCCAGATAATCCAGACATTTGCAAAAGGCAGCATTTTTCTTATAAAAAATTCACAACAACTTTATACACAGTGTTGACTGTACTTTTTTTTAAATGTCCATGTTATTCACAACATATTGCACTTAGTTCTCATCCACTCAAGTAAAAACAGACAACCAAACAACCCAATTCATGACTTAAAAAGATAGGTAGACAAATGTTTGATGCAACTGTAGAAGTTGAATATTAAGACGTGTTCATTGTTTTAAAGTCAATTCCCCTCAACAGGAATATGATCTAAAATGTGTTTGCTGTCTGAACCTGTCAGCAAGCCCCTCCTTCAAATCTACCACTTAGTGTTGGAGCTAAAACAAGGTTCCACAGTGAGACACAGGAAGTCCTCTCTGGTCACTGGAGCTCATAGTTGCTGAACAGAAGAGCTATGAGCTTCCTGCTCATCTCACTGCTGTTGGCTGCTTTGTGCTTTGGTAGGACACAACTCTTTGTTTGCTTGTTATTAATCTGAACTTTGTCTTGTTGATTCCTTTCCTCACACGGACACTGTCTGTTGTTGTCCCACAGAATGCAGAGCTCAAAAAGACAACGTGCTCCAACCCAAAGGAGATGTGACTGTTAGTGAGGGAGAGACAGTAACACTGGACTGTCACTATAACACCAGTGGCACAAATACATATCTTTTCTGGTACAGACAGGCTGCAGACGACAAGCCCACATTCATTCTGAGCCGCATTACTGCTGAATCAGGGAACACAGCGGACGGGTTCAAGGAGAGATTTGATTCCAGCCTGGATTCCAGCTCAAGATCAGTTCCTCTGAAGATCCAGAGTCTGCAGCTGTCTGACTCTGCTGTGTACTACTGTGCTCTGAGGCCCACAGTGACAGGAAACTGCAAGACGTACTACAAAAACCTTTGGAGGGTCTATCAAGAATCCAGAGACAACGCAATGATAAACCAGATCCACTAGAGGGCAGTATTCACATTTTATAGTATTTGGTTCCTTGCTGAAGAAAAACACATTGGACAGTTTGACAAGTCAGTTTCCTACAACTGCTGATTTGTCCAATGTGTCAATACAACATTCAAAATCATTTGATTCTGCATTGAAACGTTAAACTGTCTTGATAAAGAAAAGTATTAATGTCTTCTGTAGATTCGTTTAACAAATTCTGCATTGTATTCTAGTCTTAGAAGAAAAATAACTTGATGGAAGTCAGAGCTTGGTGGTTCCTTGATGGAAGCGAGACTGCTTGACTAATCCATGGGACAAGTAGCAGTGTGTATGGTGACAGGTGAGTGGTGGTGTTTAGTCCTGCTTATTTAACAGCTATTCTTTCAAGACTCATTATTTTAGCACCCTGTCTTACTTTTGAACACGCATACAAAACATCATGTTCCCTGGTCGTCACTATAAATCCTTTACCACTGTGATGAGAGTCATGACTGAGCTGGACTGGTGCATTTTCTGCAAGGCAAATGTTTTGTTCCTGATTCATTTGGCTGCCCTGGAGCAGTCGTGTCGAGAAGGAAGGGAGAGGCGGGGAACACACTCTTCTGTCGAGCTGTCAGGTTGCTTGAAAGACGAAGCGATGACAGCAAGTAGGAGAAGAACAAGCGTGCTCCTGCTGTGAAAGCACAGAGGCCTGGCTGCAATGGAAGGAGCTGGGGAGTCAAGACAAATGACATTTCTCCCAAAACTAATAGACATTTCCCTCTCCCTCCCCTCACTCTCCCTCTCTCTCCCTCTGCTTCTTCATCTGTGGATTGGGTACACAGAGTTTATAGCATATCGATAACATCCAGCAAAAACACGACTTTATCAATGACATTAGCACACAAAACAGGTAATATATGATGCATATCAATAGAAGGTTGATTCTGCAACTGTATGACTGTATAATGAAAAATATACATTATTGATTTAAATGAACGGCACCTCATGTAAAATATGAGATAGAAGCATATTATGCTTAATCAGAAGCATATTCTGCATAGGCGACTCGTGGCGGGGGGGGGGCACCAGGGGGCCCAGGAATAGTATTGGGGTGGCCGTGGCCACCCCTGGCCACCCCTTGGGGGCGCCACTGTGCTAATTCTGTCCCCCCGTTGTTATTTCTTCGGAAAATATTACTGATGGCCGTTGTCTGTTTAAACAGAGGCACTTGATAAGGAGGACCTTTCTTTCCACAGTTTTTGTCTCTGTCATGGTTGGTGAGACTTATTGACTTTGGGTCATGTTCAGAAACCATTGAATAATTATAATGACTAATCTTATTCTATGTCGTCCTGTTTAGATCAACACATTTATCATTTCTTATAATGTAAGAATCCCCTTATATATATATATAATATTTTAGTAAAGAGAACAAAGAGGTGAAGGGTCCATCATGACATTAATTTCTAAACCTCCACCACTATAACACTACACAGACCAAGACAAGGGGAGGAGTTAGAGAACTGAATGTCAGAGACTTCATGTTGAAACTGAAGAGCTGCTGAGTTATTTTCACTTGGTGATTCAATACACTTCAGTCATGATGTTACTCCATTTAATCTGGCTGATGGTATCTACCTTTCATACTGGTAAATATGAAATGGAAGAACATATATCCTAATATTATCCATAAGGTATTTCCATGAACTATTGTGTTTGTAAAAATCCATGTGTCTATCTAGGGCTCTCTGAGGATTCAGTTACACCATTTCATGATAGAATTCTGGCTTTGGAAGGAGACAGGGTCACTCTCTACTGCAACTACTCTGTCTCTTCACCGAGCCTCTACTGGTATCGACAGTACTCCAGCTCACCTCCACAGCTTCTCATCATGGAATATTCAGAGAAAGTACCAGGGTTGACTCTTAAGCATGAGAAAGGAAGAAAAGCGTTTCATCTGGAGATGTCCTCTGCTGCAGTGACAGACTCTGCTGTGTACTACTGTGCTGTGAGGCCCACAGTGACAGGAAACCCCAGAGTCACTGTACACAAACCTGACAGTGTCTGACAGAACATTTACACACTTCAGCTGCTTCTGTCCTTTAACAGCAGAACAATCAAGTAGAGTTTTCATACCCACATAATGGAAATAATGTATCAGAGTTCATAACTGGACTAATGTTTTTGCACTTTGTGCAAATATAGTTATCTTTATATTTAAGTTTAATTAAATATAACTTCTTGTTCATTCAGTGGAACTGGATTAGTGTTGTCTTTCCCTCCTCTTTGTATTTTTTTACTATAACTGTGGATGAGATGTGGTCATGGCTTTGGTGCATCTTCAGGACACCATCAGCATACTATTTGACAATGTTCATGATCAATGTTTCTCATTAACTTGATAGAGACGGTTGGACCTCCACCTTCCTATGACATTAGTTACATCACATGAATGACTGACTTCAAGTCTTTAACTTTAGTTTTCATGGTGGCTGGAGTCTGGTTTCAGGACTCATGTCTTTGTTTACTTGTTGTCATTTAGTCCATTCAGGTTCTTCATAGTGATGAAGAGTCATGTAGAGCTGAGTGGAATCACAGCTGAATCCTCAGAGATACACTGAGATGCTAAAAGTTCTTCAAATTATGAAAACAGATCAACAGTCTGAGGAGGATTTTAGGTTTCAGACATCTACAATTAAAATGATGAGCGAAAAACAAACCTTTATTTCTTTCCAAATACTCCATCAACTTTGCTGTGATTCCATCAGTTTAATAGCACATCACACCCACACTCATTAATGAAACAGGATGAATGTGCTTTTCCAAAACAATGATTTCCACATTCTTCTTTATTGTCAGTGTTATTCACAACACAATGCAATTCTTCTTCTGGTTTTCTCCATAACAGACAAAAAAAAAAAACATGAGCAAAAACAAAATGCTAAATATCTCCAATATTTAATGTGTGATTATTTTGCAAGGATTCACCAACATGCATTCAACTGTACATGAATCACACAAACACTTGGTCATTGTTTCAAGATAATTCCCCTCAACAGGAATATGATGTAAAATGTGTTGTACTGTCTGAACCTGTCAGCAGCAGTAATAACAGGGGATTGGTCATCAGCCCTGTCACTCTGAAGAAGCCCCGCCTTCAAATCTACCACTTAGTGTTGGAGCTAAAACCAGGTTCTACAGTGAGACACAGGAAGTCCTCTCTGGTCACTGGAGCTCATAGTTACTGAACAGAAGAGCTATGAGCTTCCTGCTCATCTCACTGCTGTTGGCTGCTATGTGCTTTGGTAGGACACAACTCTTGGTTTGCTTGTTATTAATCTGAACTTTGTCTTGTTGATTCTTTTCCTCACACTGACACCGTCTGTTGTTGTCCCACAGAATGCAGAGCTCAAAAAGACAACGTGCTCCAACCCAAAGGAGATGTGACTGTTAGTGAGGGAGAGACAGTAACACTGGACTGTCACTATAACACCAGTGGCTCAAATACAAATCTTTACTGGTACAGACAGGCTGCAGACGACAAGCCCACATTCATTCTGAGCCGCTCTAGTTTTGGATCAGGGAACGCAGCGGATGGGTTCAAGGAGAGATTTGATTCCAGCCTGGATTCCAGCTCAAGATCAGTTCCTCTGAAGATCCAGAGTCTGCAGCTGTCTGACTCTGCTGTGTACTACTGTGCTCTGAGGCCCACAGTGACAGGAAACTGCAAGACGTACTACACAAACCTTTAGAGTGTATATCAAGAATCCAGAGACAGCGCAACGATAATCAGATCCACTAGAGGGCAGTATTCACATTTTAAAGTCATTGGTTCTTGTTGAAGAAAAACACCTTGGACAGTTTGACAAGCCAGCTTCATACAACTGCTGATTTGTCCAATGTGTCAATCCAACATTCAAAAACATTTGATTCTGCATTGAAACGTTAAACTGTCTTGATAAAGAAAAGTATGAATGTCTTCTGTAGATTCGTTTAACAAATGCTGCATTGTATTCTAGTCTTAGAAGAAAAATAACTTGATGGAAGCGAGACTGCTTGACTAATCCATGGGACAAGTAGCAGTGTGTATGGTGACAGGTGAGTGGTGGTGTTTAGTCCTGCTTATTTAACAGCTATTCTTTCAAGACTCATTATTTTAGCTCCCTGTCTTACTTTTGAACCCGCATACAAAACATGGTGTTCCCTGGTCGTCACTATAAATCGTTCACCACTGTGATGAGAGTCATCACTTCTGTTCTCTTGACAGTGAGGAGTTCCACCAGGGGGAGTTAGTGCGTGGGAGGATCACGCTAATCCCCCCCCCCCCGACCAGGCGCCCCGATCGACCAGAGGAGGCGCTAGTGCAGCGACCAGGACACATACCCACATCCGGCTTCCCACTCGCAGACACGGCCAATTGTGTCTGTAGGGAGCAAGCCGGAGGTAACACGGGGACTCGATCCGGCGATCCCCGTGTTGCTAAGCAACGGAATAGTCCGCTACGCTACCCGGACGCCCTGAGAGTAGTCATTTTAAATGAAGGCTTTATTTGGTTTTAAACCACAATAGTTGGTTTCTACCTTGTCTGTTCTTCACATGGCTTGTGGGCCTGTACGTTCACTGAATGTTGTGCTGGAATGTAACGTGCAATGTATCTTAGAATGCTTTATTTATTTGTTTGTTTGTTTGTTTGTTTCTTCATTTATTTCTTCTTTTAATTTGTAATTTGTGATATTGGGCTATACAACCCAAATTGACTTGACTTGACTGTGCATTTTTATCTTTCGCCTGGTCCTCGTGTGTCTGCTTGGATGGCCACATGATGGCGCCAGTGTGCATCTCTTGCCCATGTACTGTTCTGTCTCTTGTCTCTGACATACTGCTGCTTGCTGCTTGTGTGTGAGCTTGTGTATGGTCTGGGTAGATTGTGGAACTGAATTGTCCTTCTGGGAGAAATAAAGTTGTCTGAATGTGAATCTGAAGTACACAGTGCAGACAAACCTTATGGCTTTGCTGAGAGTGAGCATCAGGTATTTTAAGTACACATTGGGTCAGCACATGTTCAACAGGTTGATTTTACACTTGGCCCAGCAAATGCCCCCATTCATAATGTACCCCCCCACCCCCAAAACAAATGAAAAAAGAAAAAGAAGAGTGGCTGATAACACTGGAAGGTGAACATTTTTAGCATGATGGGGGAGATGTTGGGGGAGGAGAGGGAGGAGAGTAAGTCAGCAGATCTGCTGTTTCATCTGATAGTGAAAAAACGTGTGATTTAGTGTAGATATGCAACTGCATCCACTTTGGACATCAGCCGGTTGGTTTCTTCAGTCATGACGTCATCAAAGTGACTTCGTCAGCCTCTGAGACAAAGAGACTGACAGTCTCCTAGATGAATGATGACACGTTTCTCCCATGAAACCTTGTGTCCAGATGAACTGATTCAACTTTTCTGGGATTCTACACCTGGATGATTGAGCAGGCATCAACATATTCATGTGTAGTATTCTAGTTTTGGAAGAAACACAACAATAAATCCCATACTGTCTCACATATAAACCCAACCACAAAAGATAAACTACATGATGACAGGAGAAGGAAGCCAACCTGAAGGTAATATAAAATATTTAATAATAATAACTCTATTCTATCAACATTCCTTAAAGATTAGATTATCCTTAAACCATGATTAATTGATAGTTTTATTTGAATATTCTTGCTAAACCTATCTGGAGAGTGACTTGTAATAAGCTGTCACAGTTGATCCAGTCATTGTTTCCTCTTCAGCAGGAAGTGGAGTTTGACAGACAGGGAAACAGATCAGATCTCTGAGACCAGCACATCTTTAACTAGGTGATTGTTGCTGTGCCACAGTTTCTGTTTGACGTCTGACATCAGCCATGCAGTTCCTCCTACCACTTGTTTTATTCACTGGCTTTACTGGTAAGAAACACTTTGGCAGCTCAGTATTTGTTAAACTATGAATCCCTTTTTAACAGAAATAATAATGAGATAGATTCAATATATGACATGATTATTGACTTTTTAATCATTTCTTCCCATCTGCAGGTTCCAGTTATCAGCAAACCATCCAGTCCCTCCAAGACAGAGTACATGGTCTAGAAGGTTCCAAAGTTACTCTCTCCTGTAAATACTCCTCAGCAGAATACTTATATTGGTATCGCCAGGACTCAGGAGAACCACCACAGTTTCTAATATCCTCCTATAAATCAGGTTCAGCAATAAAAAGAGCAGCTTCAAACTCCAGACTGTCTGTTAAAGTGAATGAGACTCAAATGGAAGTGGAGATGTCCTCTGCTGCAGTGACAGACTCTGCTGTGTACTACTGTGCTGTGAGGCCCACAGTGACAGGAAACCCAGAGTCACTGTACACAAACCTGACAGTGTCTGACAGAACATTTACACACTTCAGCTGCTTCTGTCATTTAACAGCTGATCAATCAAGTAGAGTTTTAATATCAGCTCATTAGAAACAAGGTGAGATATTTAGTATCTCTAATCATAGCATGACCATGGAGGATCCTTGTTTCTGGTTGATGGAAGGTTTGCGTCAAAACCTTTTAACGCACACATAGTTCAGCTCAAGGTTAAATATTGTTATAAATTCACACGCAGGACAAGAAGTTGCTGCACAACATGTTGAATTAGTATTGAGTCCAATTAACATTCAACATTTTAGCTTAATGGCTAACTTTTTGTTCATAATATTTTACTGCTCACTTCAAAACATTAGTTACAAAAAATTAAATGTTTTTCTTCTAATATCTTGCCAAGTGATCATTCTATAAGCAGAATAATTCAACCGAAGTTGTGTGATAAAGAATTTTTACATTCTCCACTTTGTGTCATGTGGTTCTTTATTTTGTATTGTAGTTTAAAATACTTTCACGCATAACTTGACATGGATTATCTCTTGCTAATTCAGTCACGCCCCCAGAGAATGTTCACAGGGGTGGCCAAATGGGGCCACTGAAAATCTTGGGGTGGCACACCAAAACCAAAAGCCATGACTGAATTTCAGGAATTCTATTATGCTGTTGTAGTATACTGTATAGGCTAATTGAAAACTGCCAACATGAGAGTTAAGGAATCGCCTACTGAAATACTTTGGTTTCTTATTTTTTTACAGTTAATGTTACTACATAGCTGATGTGCAAAGACTAACACTGGTACAGTTAACATTTTGAGTTCCACAACAGTTCTGATTTAATGTGTTATGTATCTGTATATATTGTAACGTGTTAGATGATTCATTGTTAGATTGTGTATGTGTGATGCAGTGACGGACGATCAGAAGCGACTGGCTGCCTGGCTATGCATTTGTTACTTTCTTTGACATGAATTATTATGAAAAATATACATTATTGATTTAAATGAACGGCACCTAATGTAAAATATCAGATAGAAGGATATTATGGTTAATCAGAAGCATATTCTGCATATGCGACTCGTGGCTGGGGGAGGGGGGGCAGCAGGGGGGCCAGGGATAGTATCAGGGGGCCGTGGCCACCCCTGGCCACCCCTTGGGGGCGCCACTGTGCTAATTCTGTCCCCCTTTGTTATATCTTAGGAAAATATTACTGATGGCCATTGTCTGTTTAAATAGAGATAAGGAGGACCTTTCTTTCCACAGTTTTTGTCTCTGTCATGGTTGGTGAGACTTATTGACTTTGGGTCATGTTCAGAAACCATTTAATAATTATAATGACTAATCTTATTCTATGTCGTCCTGTTTAGATCAACAAATTTATCATTTCTTATAATGTAAGAATTCCCATATATATATATATATATATATATATATATATATATATATTAGCAAAGAGAACAAAGAGGTGAAGGGTCCATCATGACATTAATGTCTAAACCTCCACCACTATAACACTACAAAGACCAAGACAAGGGGAGGAGTTAGAGAACTGAATGTCAAAGACTTCATGTTGCAACTGAAGAGCTGCTGAGTTATTTTCACTTGGTGATTCAATACACTTCAGTCATGATGTTACTCCATTTAATCTGGCTGATGATATCTACCTTTCATACTGGTAAATATGAAGTGGAAGAACATACATCTTAATATTATCCATAAGGTATTTCCATCAACTATTGTGTTTGTAAAAATCCATGTGTCTATCTAGGGCTCTCTGAGGATTCAGTTACACCATTTCATGATAGAATTCTGGCTTTGGAAGGAGACAGGGTCACTCTCTCCTGCAACTACTCTGTCTCTACAGAGAACCTCTACTGGTATCGACAGTACTCCAGCTCACCTCCACAGCTTCTCATCATGGAATATTCAGAGAAAGTACCAGGGTTGACTCTTAAGCATGAGAAAGGAAGAAAAGCGTTTCATCTGGAGATGTCCTCTGCTGCAGTGACAGACTCTGCTGTGTACTACTGTGCTGTGAGGCCCACAGTGACAGGAAACCCAGAGTCACTGTACACAAACCTGACAGTGTCTGACAGAACATTTACACACTTCAGCTGCTTCTGTCATTTAACAGCAGAACAATCAAGTAGAGTTTTCCTACCCACATAATGAAAATAATGTATCAGAGTTCATAACTGGACTAATGTTTTGCACTTTGTTAAAATGTAGCCGTCTTGATTTTTAAGTTTAATTAAATATAATTTAATGTTATGGAACTGGATTAGTGTTTTCTTTCCCTCCGCTATGTATTTTGTTACTATAACTGTGGATGAGATGTGGTCATGGCTTTGATGCATCTTCAGGACACCATCAGGATACCATTTGACAATGTTCATGATCAATGTTTCTCATTAACTTGATAGAGACGGTTGGACCTCCACCTTCCTATGACATTAGTTACATCACATGAATGACTGACTTCAACCCTTTAACTTTAGTTTTCATGTTGGCTGGAGTCTGGTTTCAGGACTCATATCTTTGTTTACTTGTTGTCATTTAGTCCATTCAGGTTCTTCATAGTGATGAAGAGTCATGTAGAGCTGAGTGGAATCACAGCTGAATCCTCAGAGATACACTGAGATGCTAAAAGTTCTTCAAATTATGAAGTTTCAGACGTCTACCATTGAAATGATGAGAGTAAAACAAATATTTATTTCTTTCCAAATACTCCATCAGCTTTGCTATGATTCAATCAGTTTATTAGCACATCACAGCATTACTGTTTAATGAAACAGGATGAATGCACTTTTCCAAAATAACGATTTCTGCATTTTTATTGTCAATGTTATTCATAACACAATGCAATTATTCTTTAGGTTTTCTCCATAACAGACAAACTAACAACAACAAAAAAAGTCCAAATAATAAAAATCTCCAACATTAAATGTGTGAATTATTTACAGATTCACCAAAATAGAATCACACAAATAATAATAACATAACACTTGTTCATTGTTTTAAAGACAATTCCTCTCAACAGGAATATGATGTAAAATGTGTTGTACTGTCTGAACCTGTCAGCAGCAGTAATAACAGGGGATTGGTCATCAGCCCTGTCACTCTGAACAAGCCCCTCCTTCAAATCTACCACTTAGTGTTGGAGCTAAAACAAGGTTCCACAGTGAGACACAGGAAGTCCTCTCTGGTCACTGGAGCTCATAGTTACTGAACAGAAGAGCTATGAGCTTCCTGCTCATCTCACTGCTGTTGGCTGCTATGTGCTTTGGTAGGACACAACTCTTTGTTTGCTTGTTATTAATCTGAACTTTGTCTTGTTGATTCTTTTCCTCACACTGACACCGTCTGTTGTTGTCCCACAGAATGCAGAGCTCAAAAAGACAACGTGCTCCAACCCAAAGGAGGTGTGACTGTTAGTGAGGGAGAGACAGTAACACTGGACTGTCACTATAACACCAGTGACACAAATCCATATCTTTACTGGTACAGACAGGCTGCAGACGACAAGCCCACATTCATTCTGAGCCGCATTACTGCTGAATCAGGGAACACAGCGGACGGGTTCAAGGAGAGATTTGATTCCAGACTGGATTCCAGCTCAAGATCAGTTCCTCTGAAGATCCAGAGTCTGCAGCTGTCTGACTCTGCTGTGTACTACTGTGCTCTGAGGCCCACAGTGACAGGAAACTGCAGAACCTTCTACACAAACCTTTGGAGTGTTTATCAAGAATCCACACAACACATTGTTAACCCACATCCACTAGAGGGCAGTATTCACATTTTAATCTCATGCTCCTTGTTGAAGAAAAACACACTGGACAGTTTGACAAGCCAGCTTCCTACAGCTGCTGATTTGTCCAATGTGTCAATCCAACATTCAAAAACATTTTAATCTACATTGAAACGTTAAACTCTCTTGATAAAGAAAATTATTAATGTCATATGTAGTTTTGTTTAACAAATGGTACATTCCTGTATCGTATTCTAGTGTTAGAAGAAAAATAACTGTAAATCCCATACGGTCTCACATAGAAAAATACCCCCCAAAAAACTAAGTGACTAAAGGAGAAAAAGGCCCATTTAATGGTAATACAAAATATTAACTTATAATTTGCTATTCAATTCATTAAATATTAGATTAACCTTAAACCAGGATATTTTGATTGATTTATTTGTATATTCTTGCTAAACCGATCTGGCCAGTAAACTGTAATGAGCAATCAAAGGGAGAGACCAAGACCTAAACTTGAAGGCCTCACACAGGGAGGCAAGGCCTTCACGAGATACTGTACTGAATGAAGGATGGGTTTTGATTTCAAGTGACTGGTGAGTCCTACTCTATTAATTATCTATAGAGTTAATTAAGATTATTCTTGACAATGCTCAAATTTGTAGCTGTGAGATTTATCACCTAATTTTTGCAGCATGCAGTACATACTTCTCTGCTTGACTGACTCTTTACGTCCTATAATTCCCTCCCAGAGCCTTCGTTTCCACCTACAGTGGCACCCCACAGGACTGTTTTGTCCGATAGCTCCCCCACTGGCCTCTTCTGTCATTAAACCTCTTACCAGGAGTTTTGCCCATACAGACTACTATTAGGCACCGGGCCTCTTATCCACATGACATATTACAACTTGACCTGGATGTGGACCACAGTGTGCTAACTCCACTAGTTAAATCAGGTGTTTATACGTGCACAACCTGTCAGAAGTTTGCCCTCTACAATATCTGATCTATTACCAACAAAGCCCCTCAGGTCAATAACGCCATCACAGAGCACAAACTGGACTATTTATGTCTGACGGAAACCTGCCAGTCACAGAATGACTTTCTACAGCTAAATTAAACAAACTGGTTTACATATCCAAACCTTGGTGTTCGGGCAGAGGAGGCGGCCTTGTGCAGATTTATTGTGATAGTATAAAGCTAACACCACTCTCTCTACTTGATCACTCTTCCTTTGAACTGCTGGCTGTTAAGCTCTATGGACCTTCACCCACCATTGTTGCTGCTCTCTACAGACCACCGAAGGCATCGAATATTTTTATCACTGAACGCTCAACAGTTTTAACCACCCTTAATACAATGTCTCCCTATATAATCCTAATGGGGGATTTAAATATTCATTTTCACAACACTGACAAGATATTCACCACACATTTTAATGTGATGTTAGATTGCTCTGATCTAATGAAATATGGCAACTTTACAACCCACACCAAGGGTTATATCTTTGACTTGGTTTGCTGTTCCGGCATCGCGCCATATAACATCACTTCTGCTGAACTACCCATCTCCTGTCCTTCGGGTGAGATGTTAAACTGAGGTCCTGACTCACTGTTGTCATTAAAGATCCCAGGGCACTTATGGCAAAGAGTAGGGGGTTCCCTGGTGTCCTGGCAAAATTCCCAACCTGGCTCTCTATCTGGCCACCGAATGATGCCCCTATGTAATTGGCTCAATGATTCCTCCCTCTCCACCTCAAGCTGATCAGTAGAGGCAACTGATAAGGCGATCCTTTCTCTCCACTGTTTTTGCTGTCTCTGTCAGGGTTGGTGAGACTTACTCACTTTGGGTCATGTTCAGAAACAATTTAATAATTATAATGATTATTCTTATTCATAGTCATGCTGTTTAGATCAACGTATTTATCATTTCTTAATATGTAAGAATATCATTGATTCTATTTGTTTCTGAGTAAAGAGAACACAGGGATGAAGGGTTCCTCATGACATTCATATATAAACCTCCATCTCCATAACAGTAGACAGACCAAGAAAAGGGGAGGAGTTAGAGAACTGAATGTCAAAGACTTCATGTTGGAACTGAAGAGCTGCTGAGTTATTTTCAGTTGGTGATTCAATACACTTCAGTCATGATGTTACTCCATTTAATCTGGCTGATGATATCTACCTTTCATACTGGTAAATATGAAATGGAAGAACACATATCCTATTATTATCCATAAGGTATTTCAATGAAATATTGTGTTTGTAAAAACCCATGTGTCTATCTAGGGTTCTCTGAGGATTCAGTTACACCATTTCATGATAGAATTGTGGCTTTGGAAGGAGACAGGGTCACTCTCTCCTGCAACTACTCCATCTCTTCACCGAACAACTTCTACTGGTATCGACAGTACTCCAGCTCACCTCCACAGCTTCTCATCACGGACTATTCAGAGAAAGTACCAGGGTTGACTCTTAAGCATGAGAAAGAAAGAAAAGCGTTTCATCTGGAGATGTCCTCTGCTGCAGTGACAGACTCTGCTGTGTACTACTGTGCTGTGAGGCCCACAGTGACAGGAAACCCAGAGTCACTGTACAAAAACCTGACAGTGTCTGACAGAACATTTACACACTTCAGCTGCTTCTGTCATTTAACAGCAGAACAATCAAGTAGAGTTTTCATACCCACATAATGGAAATAATGTATCAGAGTTCATAACTGGACTAATGTTTTTGCACTTTGTGCAAATACAACCATCTTTATATTTAAGTTTAACTAAATATAACTTCTTGTTCATTCCGTTGGAACTGGATTAGTGTTTTCTATACCTCCTCCATGTATTTTGTTACTATAACTGTGGATGAGATGTGGTCATGGCTTTGATGCATCTTCAGGACACCATCAGGATACTATTTGACAATGTTCATGATCAATGTTTCTCATTAACTTGATAGAGACGGTTGGACCTCCACCTTCCTATGACATTAGTTACATCACATGAATGACTGACTTCAAGCCTTTAACTTTAGTTTTCATGTTGGCTGGAGTCTGGTTTCAGGACTCATATCTTTGTTTACTTGTTGTCATTTAGTCCATTCAGGTTCTTCATAGTGATGAAGAGTCATGTAGAGCTGAGTGGAATCACAGCTGAATCCTCTGAGATACACTGAGATGCTAAAAGTTCTTCAAATTATGAAAACAGATCAACAGTCTGAGGATGATTTTAGGTTTCAGACATCTACAATTAAAATGATGAGGGAAAAAAAAACCTTTATTTCTTTCCAAATACTCCATCAGCTTTGCTGTGATTCCATCAGTTTATTAGCACATCACACCCACACTCTTTAATGAAGCAGGATGAATGTGCTTTTCCAAAACAAAGATTTCCACATTCTTCTTTATTGTCAGTGTTTTTCATAACACAATGCAATTCTTCTTCAGGTTTTCTCCATAAAAGACAAATTAATAATAAAAAAATCTAAATAATAAATATCTCCAATATTAAATGTGTGATTCATTTGCAAGGATTCACCAACATGCATTCAACTGTACATGAATCACACAAATAATAATAACATAATACGTGTTCATTGTTTTAAAGACAATTCCCCTCAACAGGAATATGATGTAAAATGTGTTGTACTGTCTGAACCTGTCAGCAGCAGTAAGAACAGGGGATTTGTCATCAGCCCTGTCACTCTGAACAAGCCCCTCCTTCAAATCTACCACTTAGTGTTGGAGCTAAAACCAGGTTCCACAGTGAGACACAGGAAGTCCTCTCTGGTCACTGGAGCTCATAGTTACTGAACAGAAGAGCTATGAGCTTCCTGCTCATCTCACTGCTGTTGGCTGCTATGTGCTTTGGTAGGACACAACTCTTTGTTTGCTTGTTATTAATCTGAACTTTGTCTTGTTGATTCTTTTCCTCACACTGACACCGTCTGTTGTTGTCCCACAGAATGCAGAGCTCAAAAAGACAACGTGCTCCAACCCAAAGGAGGTGTGACTGTTAGTGAGGGAGAGACAGTAACACTGGACTGTCACTATAACACCAGTGACCCAGGTCCATCTCTTTTCTGGTACAGACAGGCTGCAGACGACAAGCCCACATTCATTCTGAGCCGCTTTACTGTTGGATCAGGAGACACAGTGGACGGGTTCAAGGAGAGATTTGATTCCAGCCTGGATTCCAGCTCAAGATCAGTTCCTCTGAAGATCCAGAGTCTGCAGCTGTCTGACTCTGCTGTGTACTACTGTGCTCTGAGGCCCACAGTGACAGGAAACTGCAAAACCTACTACAAAAACCTTTAGAGCGTCTATCAAGAATCCAGACACAACGCAACGATAAACCATATCCACTAGAGGGCAGTATTCACATTTTAAAGTCTTTGGTTCCTTGCTGAAGAAAAACACATTGGACCGTTTGACACGCCAGCTTCCTACAACTGCTGATTTGTCCAATGTGTCAATACAACATTCAAAAACATTTTATTCTGCATTGAAACGTTAAACTGTCTTGATAAAGAAAAGTATGAATGTCTTCTGTAGATTCGTTTAACAAATTCTGCATTGTATTCTAGTCTCAGAAGAAAAATAACTTGATGGAAGTCAGAGCTTGTGTTGTGGTTACACCGCCCCGAGCTGCCTCCCCGGCACGTTCAACCCACTCCCCCAGCTCGGACGTGCCGGAAACATCCGAGCGCTCGGCTCGCGCTCTGAGACGAGCGCTGCACTGCACCAGGTGTTTGCCATCATTCATCAGGCACACCTGTGGCAATCAGGCAGCCTTCTACAAAAAGCCTCCCAGAACGTCTCTCAGTGCTTCGACGTACTGAACCCTGCGGTGAAGTTCTGACAAGCCCTCCAGCGTTCCTTGCATTCTGTTTATTCCCCAGTGTCTTATCTTCGTGTCTCTGTTTCCTCCCAAGACTCTCCCTCCGCGATTTCCACGGCTCCCCGCGTCTCCCTCGTCCCCAGCGACCTTCACGTTTCTCCCCGGACCTCTCCTGCGATCTCTCCCCTTGTCCCTCTACCTGGACCCCTCCTTTCGGACTCGACTTCCCGGATCTCGGACCTGGACTTTCTCGGACAACCCCTCTTGGATCACGGACTGGACTTTCTCGCCAGGTGCACGCACATTTCTTCAACACCTCCTGGTCATTTACATACCGCACCACACATTGGCTAAAAACACTCACACATAGTTATACACGCAAACCACGGGACACCACACATAGTTTATTCACACATCCCACTAACAGAACGCCTTTTTTCACCATACATTTCCCTCCCACAATAAAACCCCCCTTTGTAGACTTAGAAGTCA
Organism: Lampris incognitus; assembly: GCF_029633865.1. Classification (NCBI taxonomy): domain Eukaryota; kingdom Metazoa; phylum Chordata; class Actinopteri; order Lampriformes; family Lampridae; genus Lampris; species Lampris incognitus. Next base: position 46,969,538 of record NC_079224.1, read on the forward strand.
TCTCATATCTGTCTGTCTTGGGTTTCGCCACACGGGTCAGGTTCTGGTGCGCGAGCATAACAGAACGTCGAAGCCATTATGGACCCAGGCAAACCCAAGGAGCGGACGGTCCCTGTGACGCCCCTGAGCCCCGTCCCCCTAGAGGCAGTAGTAAGTCACAGTTGCCAACTTGCCTCTCTCTGCTCAGAGCTTACTACTGCCTTCACCCGTGTCACCGGAGAGATCAGCGATCTTCAGTCCGGCTCCCAGGCCGCGACGAGCACGTTAGATGCCCTCACCGCGCAGATCGCTGCACTCTCCACAGCGGTCTCCAGGATGAGCGACCACCCTGCCCTGGCCTCGGTCTCTGCCCCCAGCTCGGCCTCCGGTTTCCCCGTTCCTGGTCCCGACGTTCCCCCTCCGAGTCAACCCCCACTGGACCCCCGGTGCGAGCCTAACCTCCCCTGCCCCAAGGCCTTCGGTGGGGAGTTCTAGCTGTGCAGGGGTTTCCTTGGTCAGTGTGAGCTCCTGTTCAAACACCAGCCAACTAGGTATAGGACAGGAGAGACCAAGGTAGCCCTTGTCATGTCCCTCCTCAGCTGGGCCATAGCGGCGGTAGGCCATACCGAGCAGCTCGCCTCGGACTATGGTGCCTTCCGCCGCGAGTTCAATCTGGTGTTCGACCACCCAGCTGACGGGCAGGACGCTGCCGGCCGCCTCCATTCCATCCAACAGGGAGCCAGGTCGGTGGCAGAGTATTCCCTGGAGGTAAGGATACTCGCGGCAGACAGTGGGTGGGATGACACTGCGCTCAAGAGCGCGTACAGAAGGGGGCTGAGCGAGCCCATCAAAGATCTTATCGTTCGGGACCGCCCTGCCTCCTTCAACGAGCTCGTCACCCTCGCCCTCCAGATGGACGAACGGCTGCGGGAGCGGCGCCAGGAACGCGCCCCGCGCGCTGGCCCCTCCCATAGACCAACCCCCGTCCGTCCTACCGGTGCCTTCCCTGGGTCAGCGTCCCGTGGGCTCTCTCCACCCTCACACTCCACCTCGCAACCCTGGGTGGCTTCTGGATCCAGGCCGGAGGAGGAGCCCATGCAGTTGGGTCGGTCACGGCTCCCGCTGGAGGTTAGGGAGCAGAGGATGCGTGGCCACCTCTGCCTCTACTCCGGGAGGTCGGGCCACTATATCAAGGCCTGCCCGACTCGCCCAAAAAGACCCGGCTCACTAGTGAGGGGTGTCCTAGTGAGTCTGACGACCCTTCCTCAGCCCCAGCCCAAGAAGGAGCACAACCACCTCTTTCCGGTCACTCTCACCTGGGGTAACCACTCACTGTCTGTTGGTGCACTCCTGGATTCGGGGGCGGACGAGTGTTTGATGGACACCTCGCTGGCCCGGCAGGCCGGCATTCCACTCGTCCCCCTAGACACACCCCTCACAGCCCAAGCCCTAGATGGACGTTCACTAGGTAAAATCACACACAGCACTGCTTCCCTCACTCTTTCGGGTAATCACGTGGAAGCTATCCGTTTCTTGGTTTTGCGCGCCCCTGGTGTTAGGAAGACCGTGGTTGGAACGGCACGATCCCTACATCTCTTGGTCTACTGGGCGGATTTTGGGTTGGAGCGTTGCGTGTCATGCCAACTGCCTTCGCTCCGCCCACTCCCCGTCCAGCGGCCTCAGACCCGTGCCTCCTCCCACGGATCTCACTGGTGTTCCTTCCATTTATCACGATTTAGCCCCTGTATTTAGTAAAGAAAGTGCACTTTCCCTCCCCCCTCACCGTCCCTATGATTGTGCCATAGATCTCTTTCCCGGGGCCGCCCTTCCCACCGGTCGGTTGTATAACCTCTCCGTCCCAGAGAAGGAGGCTATGCGCAATTATATCAGAGTCCCTGGCCTCAGGAATCATAAGGCCCTCGTCTTCCCCGGTGGCGGCGGGCTTCTTTTTTGTGGCAAAGAAGGAGGGCAGCCTGAGGCCTTGCATAGATTATCGAATGTTAAATAATATCACGGTGAAAAATAAATACCCACTCCCCCTTATGAGTTCCACGTTCGAGCCACTCACTCACGCCACGGTGTTCACGAAGCTGGACCTGCGCAGCGCGTACCACCTGGTGCGCATCCGGGAAGGGGATGAATGGAAGACGGCCTTCAACACCCACCTAGGGCATTTCGAGTACCTCGTTATGCCCTTCGGCCTCACCAACGCCCCGGCCGTCTTCCAGGCATTGGTCAACGACGTGCTCCGGGACATGCTGAACACGTTCGCGGTGGTGTACCAGGATGACATACTCGTGTTCTCCAGGACTGAGGAGGAACACCACCAGCATGTCCGCCTGGTCCTCCAACGGCTGCTGGAGAACAGGCTCTTCGTGAAAGCCGAGAAGTGCGTGTTCCACTCCGCCTCCGTGGAGTTCCTTGGCCACATCGTGGAGAAGGGGCTCGTCCGCACTGACCCCAGGAAGACCCGAGCGGTGGAGGAGTGGGCACGGCCCACCAATAGGACGCAACTCCAGCGCTTCCTGGGGTTTGCAAACTTCTACCGGCGCTTCATCAGGGGGTTCAGCCGTGTGGCCGCCCCCCTCACTGCACTCACCTCCAACCTCCGCCCCTTCTCCTGGAACTCGGAGGCGGAAGCCGCCTTCTTGGCCCTGAAGAGGCTGTTCACAACGGCTCCGGTGCTCGCCCACCCGGACCCGTGCAGACAGTTCATCGTGGAGGTGGACGCATCGGACACGGGCATCGGAGCCGTCCTCTCCCAGCGGTCGGAGGAGGACCAGAAGATCCACCCGTGCGCCTTCTTCTCCCGGCGTTTCAGTCCTGCGGAGAAGAATTATGACATCGGCAACAGGGAGTTGCTGGCCGTCCACGCCGCCCTAGAGGAGTGGAGACACTGGCTGGAGGGAGCAGGGCAGCCGTTCATCGTATGGTCCGATCACAAAAACCTGACCTACGTACGGACGGCTAAGAGGCTAAACCCCAGGCAGGCGCGCTGGGCTCTCTTCTTCAGCCGGTTCGACTTCACCCTCACCTACCGCCCGGGCACCAAGAACGTCAGGGCAGACGCCCTCTCCCGTCTGTTTCCCGAGGGGTCCCCTGACGCCCCAGACACCATCCTTCCCCCGACCCGGGTGGTGGGCGCCGTCACCTGGGCCATCGAATCAGTGGTGAGAAGGGCCCAGCGCGCCCTTCCCGACCCAGGCAATGGACCCCGGAACCGGCTATTTGTGCCTCCCTCTGTCCGGCCCCAGGTGCTGGAGTGGGGCCACTCCAGCCATCTTGCCTGCCACTCATGGTTGGTGAGACTTACTGACTTTGGGTCATGTTCAGAAACCATTTAATAATTATAATGACTAATCTTATTCTATGTCGTCCTGTTTAGATCAACACATTTATAATTTCTTATAATGTAAGAATCCCCTTATTTATTTACTTTACCAAAACAAAGATTTCTGCATTGTTATTGTTAATTTTATTCATAACACAATGCAATTATTCTTCAGGTTTTCTCCATAAAAGGCAAAAGAAAAAAACAAACAAAAAACAAAACTAAGCAAAAACAAAATCCAAATAATAAATAGCTCAAATTTTAAATATTTGAATATTAAGTGTCCTTCATTTTCAAAGATGAACCAAAATGGATTCAACTTTATAAGAATCACAAATAAGAACAACATAATACGTGTTGATTGTTTTAAAGACAATTCCCCTCAACAGGAATATGATGTAACTTATAAATTTTAACTTATTTTAGAATTATTTTTAGCTGGGCCTTCATGTGTGTATATGTTATACTGTGTTTGTCTTGCACTGTTTGGTGAAGCCACAGCCCTCATTTCATTTTTAACATGTGCCTGCACATTGTTTTTAATGACAATAAAATTGAATTGAATTGAATGTAAAATGGGTTGTACTGTCAGCAGCAGTAATAACAGGGGATTGGTCATTAGCCCTGTCACTCTAAACAAGCCCCCCCTTCAAATCTACCACTTAGTGTTGGAGCTAAAACAAGGTTCCACAGTGAGACACAGGAAGTCCTCTCTGGTCACTGGAGCTCATAGTTACTGAACAGAAGAGCTATGAGCTTCCTGCTCATCTCACTCCTGTTGGCTACTATGTGCTTTGGTAGGACACAACTCTTGGTTTGCTTGTTATTAATCTGAACTTTGTCTTGTTGATTCTTTTCCTCACACTGACACCGTCTTTTGTTGTCCCACAGAATGCAGAGCTCAAAAAGACAACGTGCTCCAACCCAAAGGAGATGTGACTGTTAGTGAGGGAGAGACAGTAACACTGGACTGTCACTATAACACCAGTGGATCAAGTCCATCTCTTTACTGGTACAGACAGGCTGCAGACGACAAGCCCACATTCATTCTGAGCCGCTTTACTGTTGGATCAGGGAACACAGCGGACGGGTTCAAGGACAGATTTGATTCCAGCCTGGATTCCAGCTCAAGATCAGTTCCTCTGAAGATCCAGAGTCTGCAGCTGTCTGACTCTGCTGTGTACTACTGTGCTCTGAGGCCCACAGTGACAGGAAACTGCAAGACGTACTACACAAACCTTTGGAGTGTCTATCAAGAATCCAGAGACAGCGCAATGTTAACCCACATCCACTAGAGGGCAGTATTCACATATTAATCTCATCGCTCCTTGTTGAAGAAAAACACATTGGACAGTTTGACAAGCCAGCTTCCTATAACTGCGGATTTGTCCAATGTGTCAATACAACATTCAAAAACATTTTATTCTGCATTGAAACGTTAAATTCTCTTGATAAAGAAAATTATTAATGTCATGTCGTATTCTAGTGTTAGAAGAAAACATAACTCTAAATCTCATACTGTCTCACCAAGCAGAACAACTAAGTGACATAAGTTTAAGATATTGTGACTTGTTTTTAAGTCTTTAAATGGGCTGGCACCACTTTATTTATCTGAGCTAACACATCATCATACACCAGTCAGAGCACTCAGGTCAACACACCAGATGCTCTTACATGTCCCGAGATCCAGGCTGGAGAATATGGGCGACAGAGCCTTTGCAGTGGCTGCTGCCCTTGATCTCTGGAACAATCTACCAGGACACATCAGATCTGCTCAGACCCCAGAGACTTTTAAATCTGTGGTAAAGACCTACCCCTTCTCGCTGGCATTCAATCCAAGTTGAGCTGGACACCGTGATTTTACTGTGCAAATATCATTTTACTCTTATGTTTAATTATTTACATTCTATGTTCTTTATTTTATTGTGTTTTCGTTACATAATTTTATTATATGTGTCACTTGTTTTATATTGTGTTTTAAGCTTGTACAACACTTTGATCAACTGTGGCTGTTTTGAATGTGCTATATAAATAAACTTGAGTTGACTTGATGTAAAGAGAAAAAGGCCAATTTAAAGGTAATATAATATGAAATTGTAATAGGCTATTCAATCCATTAAAGATTAGATCAACCTTAAACCAGGATATTCTGAGTGTTTTATTCGTATATTCCTGCTAAACCGGTCTGGTCAGTGAATTGTAATGAGCGATCAAAGGGAGAGACCAAGACCTAAGCTCGAAGGCCTCATGCAAGGAAGTTCATGAGACACTTTACCGAACGAAGGATGGGTTTTGTTTTCAAGTGACTGGTGAGTCCTACTCTATTAATTATCTATAGAGTTGATTAACATTGTTGTTGACAATGCTCAAATTTGCAGTTGTGAGATTTGTCACCTAATTTTTGCAGCATGCAGTACAGACTTCTCTTCTTGACTGACTCTTTACATCCCATAATTCCCTCCCAGAGCCTCCAATTCCATCGACGGTTGCACCCCACAGTACTGTTTTCTCCGATAGCTCCCCCCACTGGCCTCATGTGTCATTAACCCTCACACTGGAAGTTTTCCCCATATAGACTACTATTAGGCACGGGGCCTCTTATCCACACAACATGTTACGGCTGGACTGGCATGTGGACCACAGTGTGCTAACTCCGCTAGTTAAATCAGCTGTATATATGCAGAAGGCATGTCATAAGTTTGCCCTCTACAATATCCGATCTATTCCCAACAAAGCCCCTCTGGTCAACGACTTCATCACAGAGCACAAACTGGACTGTTTATGTCTGACAGAAACCTGACAGTCACAAATTGATTTCTGCAGCTAAATTAAACAAATCCACCATGTTTGTTTATGCAAACCTTGGTGTTCTTGCAGAGGAGGCGGCCTTGAGCAGATTTATTGTGATAGTGTAAAACTAGCACCACTCTCTCTACTTGATCAATCTTGCTTTGAACTGCTGGCTGTTGAGCTCTATGAACTTACACCCACCATAGTTTCTGCTCTGTGCAGACCACCTAAGGCATCGAATATTTTTCCAAATACTCCATCAACTTTGCTATGATTCCATCAGCTGATTAGCACATCACAACCACCCTCTTTAATGTAACAGGATGAATGTACTTTTCCAAAAACAATGATTTCCACATTTTTGTTTGTTGTCAATGTTATTCATAAGACAATGCAATTCTTCTTCAGGTTTTCTCCATAAAAGACAAACTAAGAAAAAAAAATCTAAATACTAGTTATGTACAATATTAAATGTGTGATTCATTTGCAAAGTTTAACCAACATGCATTCAACTTTACATCAATCACACAAATAATAACATAACACTTGCTCATTGTTTTAAAGGCAATTCCCCTCAACAGGAATATGATCTAAAATGTGTTGTACTGTCTGAACCATTCAACAAGCCCCTCCTTCAAATCTACCACTTAGTGTTGGAGATTAAACAAGGTTCCACAGTGAGACACAGGAAGTCCTCTCTGGTCACTGGAGCTCATAGTTACTGAACAGAAGAGCTATGAGCTTCCTGCTCATCTCACTGCTGTTGGCTGCTATGTGCTTTGGTAGGACACAACTCTATGTTTGCTTGTTATTAATCTGAACTTTGTCTTATTGATTCTTTTCCTCACACTGACACCGTCTGTTGTTGTCCCACAGAATGCAGAGCTCAAAAAGACAACGTGCTCCAACCCAAAGGAGATGTGACTGTTAGTGAGGGAGAGACAGTAACACTGGACTGTCACTATAACACCAGTGGATCAAGTGCATATCTTTACTGGTACAGACAGGCTGCAGATGACAAGCCCACATTCATTCTGAGCCGCTTTTCTGTTGGATCAGGGAACACAGCGGACGGGTTCAAGGAGAGATTTGATTCCAGCCTGGATTCCAGCTCAAGATCAGTTCCTCTGAAGATCCAGAGTCTGCAGCTGTCTGACTCTGCTGTGTACTACTGTGCTCTGAGGCCCACAGTGACAGGAAACTGCAAGACGTACTACAAAAACCTTTGGAGTGTCTATCAAGAATCCAGAGACAACGCAATTTTAAACCACATCCACTAGAGGGCAGTATTCACATTTTAATCTCATCACTCCTTGTTGAAGAAAAACAAATTGGACAGTTTGACAAGCCAGCTTCCTACAACTGCTGATTTGTCCAATGTGTCAATACAACATTCAAAAACATTTTATTCTGCATTGAAATGTTAAATTCTCTTGATAAAGAAAATTATTAATGTCATATGTAATTTCATTTAACAGAAGATAGTCCTGTATCGTATTCTAGTGTTAGAAGAAAACATAACTGTAAATCTCATACTGTCTCACCAAGCAGAACAACTAAGTGACATAAGGTTAAGATATTGTGACTTGTTTTTAAGTCTTTAAATGGGCTGGCACCACTTTATTTATCTGAGCTAACACATCATCATACACCAGTCAGAGCACTCAGGTCAACACACCAGATGCTCTTACATGTCCCGAGATCCAGGCTGGAGAATAGGGGCGACAGAGCCTTTGCAGTGGCTGCTGCCCTTGATCTCTGGAACAATCTACCAGGACACATCAGATCTGCTCAGACCCCAGACTTTTAAATCTGTGGTAAAGACCTACCCCTTCTCGCTGGCATTCAATCCAAGTTGAGCTGGACACCGTGATTTTACTGTGCAAATATCATTTTACTCTTATGTTTCATTATTTACATTCTATATTCTTTATTTTATTATGTTGTCGTTACATAATTTTATTCTTATATGTGTCACTTGTTTTATATTGTATTTTAAGCTTGTACAACACTTTGCTTCAACTGTGGTTGTTTTGAATGTGCTATATAAATAAACTTGAGTTGACTTGACTTGATGTAAAGAGAAAAAGGCCAATTTAAAGGTAATATAATATGAAATTGTAATAGGCTATTCAATCCATTAAAGATTAGATCAACCTTAAACCAGGATATTCTGAGTGTTTTATTCATATATTCTTGCTAAACCGGTCTGGTCAGTGAATTGTAATGAGCGATCAAAGGGAGAGACCAAGACCTAAGCTCGAAGGCCTCATGCAGGGAAGTTCATGAGACACTTTACTGAACGAAGGATGGGTTTTGTTTTCAAGGGACTGGTGAGTCCTACTCTATTAATTATCTATAGAGTTGATTAACATTGTTGTTGACAATGCTCAAATTTGCAGTTGTGAGATTTGTCCCCTAATTTTTGCAGCATGCAGTACAGACTTCTCTGCTTGACTGACTCTTTACATCCGATAATTCCCTCCCAGAGCCTCCGATTCCATCGACGGTTGCACCCCACAGTAGTTTTCTCCGATAGCTCCCCCCACTGGCCTCATCTGTCATTAACCCTCTTACTGGGGGTTTTCCCCATATAGACTACTATTAGGCACTGGGTCTCTTATCCACACAACATATTACGGCTGGACTGGCATGTGGACCACAGTGTGCTAACTCCTCTAGTTAAATCAGCTGTATATATGCAGAAGGCATGTCATAAGTTTGCCCTCTACAATATCCGATCTATTCCCAACAAAGCCCCTCTGGTCAACGACTTCATCACAGAGCACAAACTGGACTATTTATGTCTGACAGAAACCTGACAGTCACAAATTGATTTCTACAGCTAAATTAAACAAATCCACCATGTTTGTTTATGCAAACCTTGGTCTCCTTGCAGAGGAGGCGGCCTTGAGCAGATTTATTGTGATAGTTTAAAACTAGTGTAGAGCCGAAGGAACGGAGAAGACCGTAGGTTCACACTTTAGCCGTGTAGGCAACTTTCTTTCATCCACGGTAAATCAGAGACAACAAAACCACAGCTCGACTGAGCGGAGGCGGCAAGAATCCTCAGAAAACTGGCTGGACAACCATAACTTAACCCTGCGGTAACCTGCCAGGGCAACCCTGACTTAACCCTTAGTTCCCGGGGTGAATTCTGTCCCCAATACGTGTCCACCACATGAGCCCCCCCAGAATTCGCCCTAGTAATCGAAGTCAGGCAGGCGAGGGGGCCGACAGGCCGTCCGCGGCGGCTCCGGGTAACCGGGGCCGGAGTGTCTCTGGGAGGCACTGACGTGGGCCTGCGGAGGTCGGCCTGAGGAGCAGAAGAGGCAGCGCGGGCCTCCACGGGGGGAGGAGGCGGAGCCGGGGGACGACCGCGACGAGGAGGTTGGGCTAACTCCAACGGCTGCGTCAAGTCCAGGTGTGCAGGTTTAACTCGGTCTACTGAAACATGCTTGGCCGTGCCCCCAAAATCCACCACCAGGTGCTTAGTTCCCCATTCCAGGACGTGGAAGGGGCCGTCATAAGGGGGCGGTGTGCGTCGTGACGGATGAACACGTACTCCGCTGACTGCAGACCTGGGGGCACCTGGGACACCGGAGCGCCGTGTTGGGCGGTAGGGACGGGTGTGAAAGCTCTGACCCCGTCCAGCAAGGAGGCTCGTTGGTCCACAGCTGACCAGGGACGCGTTGCGTTGGGCATGAAATCGCTTGGGACTCGCAGTGGCGTGCCGTACACCAGCTCCGCAGAGGAGGCTTGTAGGTCTTCCTTCGGGGCGGTCCGCAGGCCCAGCATGACCCATGGGAGCTTGTCGACCCAGTTGCAGTCCTTGAGAGTAGCCCGAAGCGCAGCCTTCATGGACCGGTGGAAGCGCTCACATAGGCCGTTCGCCTGAGGGTGGTAGGCGGTAGTGCGGTGAAGCTTGACGCCCAGAGCCTCACCCACAGCACTCCATAGCTCCGAGGTAAACTGTGGCCCGCGGTCAGATGAAAGGTCGGAAGGCGTACCGAAACGTGAGACCCACGACCCAATAAAAGCCCGGGCCACATCAGCAGACGTCGTGGATGCCAGGGGAACAGCTTCAGGCCAGCGCGTAGTCCTGTCCACCACAGTGAAGAGGTAGGTGAACCCATGGGAGGGGGGTAGGGGACCAACCAGGTTGACGTGGACATGGTCAAATCGTCTCTCCGGCACTGCGAAGCATTCCAGGGGCGCCTTAATGTGGCGGTGTATCTTAGCCCGCTGACAGGCAACACACGAGTCGGCCCACGCTTTCACGTCTCTCTTAAGTCCCTCCCACACAAACTTAGCAGAGGTCAGGCGCACGGATGGCTTACCGCCTGGATGAGAGAGGCCGTGCACAGCTTCAAATACGGGGTGTCTCCAGCTGTCCGGGACGATGGGCCTGGGCTGTCCTGTGGAGATGTCACACAGGAGGGTGACACCTGTGTCGCTGAAAGGAACGTCCTGCAGGCGGAGCCCCGTGTCGGAGGTCTGGAGACGGAGGATGCTCGGGTCCGTGGCCTGGTCAGCGGCCATCTGTGCATAGTCCAGGCGTAGGTGGACCGCTCCAATCACTGCCCTAGAGAGGTAGTCAGCTACCTGGTTAGACTTACCAGCGATGTGCTGGATGTCAGTAGTGAATTCCGAAATGTAGGAGAGTTGTCGCTGCTGGCGAGCGGACCATGGCTCGGCCGTCTTGGACATGGCAAACGTGAGGGGCTTGTGGTCCACGTACGCAGTAAACTCGCGGCCCTCTAGCAGGAAACGGAAATGCCGGACGGCGAGCCAGAGACCGAGGAGTTCCCTGTCAAAAGTACTATACTTGCGCTCTCGGGGTGTAAGCTGGCGACTGAAAAAGGCCAAAGGCTGCCAAGTCCCCCCCACCCACTGCTCGTGAACCGCACCAACAGCATAGTCCGATGCATCCGTGGTTATGGAAATAGGCACTGTAGGTGAAGGATGCGCTAGCAGGGTAGCCTGGGAGAGCGCAGCTTTAGTCTCGGTGAACGCACGGTCCCGCTCTGCTGTCCAGTCGACCGCCTGGTTGGGGGACATGCCTTTCAGTGCCTCGTACAGTGGCCGGATGATAAAGGCGGCTCGGGGAATGAAGCGGTGGTAGAATGTCACCATCCCGATGAACTCCCTGAGCGCACGAGCTGTTTGGGGGCGCGGAAAGGCCGCCACCGCTTCCACCTTTGAGGGCAGGGGGACCGCCCTGTCCCCAGTGATGCGGTGCCCGAGGAAATCAATGGCCGTCAGCCCGAACCAGCACTTCGCCGGGTTGACGATCAGCCCATGCTGGCTGAGGCGTGTGAAGAGGGTGTGAAGATGGGACAGGTGTTCTTCCTCGGAGGCGCTGGCGATGAGTATGTCGTCCAAATAGACGAAGATGAAAGGAAGGCCACGGAGCACTGAATCCATCAGCCGCTGAAAGGACTGGGCCGCGTTTTTGAGTCCAAATGGCATTCGTAGGAATTCAAATAGGCCGAATGGGGTAGTCACCGCTGTCTTGGGGATGTCCGAGGGGTGCACGGGAACTTGATGATAACCACGGACCAGGTCGACTTTTGAGAAGACGCGTTTGCCAGACAGGTTTGCAGAAAAGTCCTGGATATGCGGGACAGGATAGCGGTCGGGCGTGGTGGCGTCATTTAGTCGGCGGTAGTCCTCGCATGGGCGCCAACCTCCATCAGGCTTAGCGACGATGTGGAGTGGGGACGCCCACGGGCTGTCAGAGCGGCGGATGATCCCCATGCGTTCCAGGTGCTCGAACTCAGACTTGGCAATGGCGCATTTGGCGGGGTCGAGACGCCTGGCTCTGGCGTAGACCGGGGGCCCCTTCGTAGCAATGTGATGATCCACCCCATGCTTAACGGTGGGTGCAGAGAAGGTAGGCTGGGTGAGGTCAGGGAACTCAGCGAGGAGGTGGTTGAATTTGTCTGCCTCTGAGAGAGAGTTGGCAAGCCCTGCATAGGCCGCTTCCACCCGCGTACATGCGAAGGAGGAGAAGGTTAAGGCGTCGACCAGACGGCTGTTCTGAATGTCCACCAGCAAACCGTAAGCGCACAAAAAATCAGCTCCGAGGAGGGGAAGCGTTACATTGGCCATGACGAACTCCCATGTGAAACGTTGTCCACCAAAACACACTTCTACAGACCGCACGCCGTAGGTGTGGATAGGGCTGCCGTCAGCCGTCGCCAACTGGGGGCCCCGCTCCCCGCCCATGATGTCGACGTCAGTAGCAAGGAGCACGCTTCTCTGTGCGCCCGTGTCAAGCTTTATGGTGGCGTGCTCCACATCTGAAGCATGTTAGCCCTTGTCTCGTGGCATTGTCTCTCGTGGACACTGGCGGTCCCGTGGTTGTGTCCACCGGCTGCACACCCACAGCTCCTGCGGGCGGCGCTGCAGCCGCAGTTCCCCGGTCCATGATTTTAGCGTTCGATGTGACGGATTCAATTAGTCCAGCAATAGTCACAGCCTTTTCCAGAGTTAGGGGCACCTCCAGCATCAAACGCTCTCTTATCTGATTGGAGTTAGTCTTTTCCACCAACTGGTCCCGTAGCACGTCATCCTTAAACGTTTTAGAGTCGCACGCAGCAGCAAGTTCTCTCAGCGCGGACACGTACCGTGCCACTGATTCTCCGTGATGCTGACTCCGTTGTCTAAACTTATATCTTTCAGCCACCACCTTAACAGCAGTGTAGCACTGTAGATGTTGACAGTTGACTAGGACCAGTTCTAGGTACGTAGGAGCAGTTTATAACTAGCATCAAATGATTGGTCATGGCTTTGGTGCATCTTCAGGACACCATCAGCATACTATTTGACAATGTTCATGATCAATGTTTCTCATTAACTTGATAGAGACGGTTGGACCTCCACCTTCCTATGACATTAGTTACATCACATGAATGACTGACTTCAAGCCTTTAACTTTAGTTTTCATGGTGGCTGGAGTCTGGTTTCAGGACTCATGTCTTTGCTTACTTGTTGTCATTTAGTCCATTCAGGTTCTTCATAGTGATGAAGAGTCATGTAGAGCTGAGTGGAATCACAGCTGAATCCTCAGAGATACACTGAGATGCTAAAACTTCTTCAAATTATGAAAACAGATCAACAGTCTGAGGATGATTTTAGGTTTCAGACATCTACAATTAAAATGATGAGGGAAAAACAAACCTTTATTTCTTTCCAAATACTCCATCAGCTTTGCTGTGATTCCATCAGTTTATTAGCACATCACACCCCACACTCTTTAATGACACAGGATGAATGTACTTTTCCAAAACAAAGATTTCTGAATTTTTATTATCTATGTTATTCATAACACAACGCAATTATTCTTCAGGTGTTCTTCATAAAAGGCAAAAGAAAAAAAACAAAAACAAAAAACAAAACAAAACACAAACAAAAACAAAATCCAAATAATAAATAGCTCAAATTTTAAATATTTGAATATTAAATGTCTTTCATTTTCAAAGATGAACCAAAATGGATTCAACTTTATAAGAATCACATAAATAAGAACAACATAATACGTATTGATTGTTTTAAAGACAAGTCCCCTCAACAGGAATATGATGTAACTTATACATTTTAACTTATTTTAAACTTATTTTTAGCTGGGTCTTCATGTGTGTATATCTTATACTGTGTTTGCTGTGTTTGTCTGTGTCTGTCTTGCACTGTTTGGTGAAGCCACAGCCCTCATTTCATTTTTAACATGTGCCTGCACATTGTTTTTAATGACAATAAAATTGAATTGAATTGAATTGAATGTAAAACGTGTTTTACTGTCTGAACCTGTCAGCAGCAGTAATAACAGGGGATTGGTCATCAGCCCTGTCACTCTGAACAAGCCCCGCCTTCAAATCTACCACTTAGTGTTGGAGCTAAAACAAGGTTCCACAGTGAGACACAGGAAGTCCTCTCTGGTCACTGGAGCTCATAGTTACAGAACAGAAGAGCTATGAGCTTCCTGCTCATCTCACTGCTGTTGGCTGCTATGTGCTTTGGTAGGACACAACTCTTTGTTTGCTTGTTATTAATCTGAACTTTGTCTTGTTGATTCTTTTCCTCACACTGACACCGTCTGTTGTTGTCCCACAGAATGCAGAGCTCAAAAAGACAACGTGCTCCAACCCAAAGGAGGTGTGACTGTTAGTGAGGGAGAGACAGTAACACTGGACTGTCACTATAACACCAGTGGCTCAAATACATATCTTTACTGGTACACACAGGCTGCAGACGACAAGCCCACATTCATTCTGAGCCGCTTTTCTGTTGGATCAGGGAACACAGCGGACGGGTTCAAGGAGAGATTTGATTCCAGCCTGGATTCCAGCTCAAGATCAGTTCCTCTGAAGATCCAGAGTCTGCAGCTGTCTGACTCTGCTGTGTACTACTGTGCTCTGAGGCCCACAGTGACAGGAAACTGCAAGACGTACTACAAAAACCTTTGGAGTGTATATCAAGAATCCAGAGACAAAACAATGTTAAACCACATCCACTAGAGGGCAGTATTCATATTTTAATCTCATCGGCTACTTCTTGAAGAAAAACACATTGGACAGTTTGACAGGTCACCTTCCTACAACTGCTGATTCGTCCAATGTGTCAATCCAACATTCAAAAACATTTTAATCTGCGTTGAAACATTAAACTGTCTTGATGAAGAAAATTACTAATGTCTTATGTAGTTTTATTTAACAAATGGTACAGTCCTGTATTGATTCTAGTGTTAGGAGAAAAATAACTGTAAATCCCATACTGTCTCACATATAAACCAAAAGAAATAAAATACAAATAAAATAAAAGAATAAACCAAAAAACTAAATGACGTAAAGACAAAACGGCTCATTTAAAGGTAATATAAAATATGAAATTATAATATTAATGCTATTCAATTCATTAAAGATTAGATTAACCTTAAACCAGCATATTTTGATTGTTTTATTTGTATATTCTTGCTAAACCGATCTGGCCAGTGAATTGTAATGAGCGATCAAAGGGAGAGATCAGGACCTAAACTCGAAGGCCTCACACAGGAAGGCAAGGCCTTCACGAGATACTTTACCGAACGAAGGATGGGTTTTGTTTTCAAGTGACTGGTGAGTCCTACCCTATTAATTATCTATAGAGTTGATTAAGATTGTTGTTGACAGTGCTTGAATTTGCGGCTCAGAGATTTATCACCTAATTTTTGCAGCACGCCCTACACACTTCTCTATGTGACTGACTGTTTAAATCCCTCATTTCCCTCCCATAGCCTCTGTTTCCACC
Organism: Lampris incognitus; assembly: GCF_029633865.1. Classification (NCBI taxonomy): domain Eukaryota; kingdom Metazoa; phylum Chordata; class Actinopteri; order Lampriformes; family Lampridae; genus Lampris; species Lampris incognitus. The sequence goes on from NC_079224.1 coordinate 46,984,926, forward strand.
GATGGTTTCACCCCACAGGACTGTTTTCTCCGATAGCTCCCCCCACTGGCCTCATCAGTCATTAACCCTCTTACCAGGAGTTTTCCCCATACAGACTACTATTAGGCACCGGGCCTCTTATCCACATGACATATTACGACTTGACCTGGATGTGGACCACAGTGTGCTAACTCCACTAGTTAAAACAGGTGTTTATACGTGCACAACCTGTCAGAAGTTTGCCCTTTACAATATCCGATCTATTCCCAACAAAGCCCCTCAGGTCAATAACGCCATCACAGAGCACAAACTGGACTATGTATGTCTGACGGAAACCTGCCAGTCACAGAATGACTTTCTAGAGCTAAATTCCGCAACTTTGTTTACACATGCAAACCTCGGTCTTCAGGCAGAGGAGGCGGCCTTGTGCAGATTCATTGTGATAGTATAAAACCAACACCACTCTCTCTACTTGATCACTCTTCCTTTGAACCGCTGGCTGTTAAGCTCTATGGACCTTCACCCACCATTGTTGCTGCTCTGTACAGACCACCTAAGGCTGGAATATTTTTATCACTAAACACTCAACAGTTTTAACCACCCTTAGTACAACGTCTCCCTATTTAATCCTAATGGAGGGTTTATAAATGTTCATTTTGATAACACTGCGTGGTGATGCTAAGGGACCACTCGAAGACACACGTCTGTTAGCATACACTTCTTTACTTGAACAACCCACGTCACACTCCTCCTCCCCTCTTACAGTCACTTACATCCTATCTTGTCCTCTAGCTCCCCCTACTGTCCTCCAACTGCATCAACTTAAGACATCACATATCCCCTTTGCAAAAGATAACATTTATATCATCACCAACTATACATCATTCCGATGCTTATGCTGAACTGCATTAGCTATAAGCAGTCTTACAATAACAACAGAATACCACCTTGACCATAAAACAAATAACAGTTTCGAAATAACAGTCTCATGCAGGCAATACTAGGTCATTAAAAATAACGGATTTGAAATAACAGTTTCACACAGACAGTACTAGGTCTATAAGAAATAACAGTATCAAAATAACAGTTTCATACCAACAATAGGCTATTCTTGTTTTAGTTTACCGTCCCCACATAGCACAGCCCTGTGCCCAAGCAGGTGGCCTCCTGACCCTGACCTCTCGCAGAGGGGGCTGAGCATGTAGTGGGTCAGGCTGGACTCAGCTACAGTCTATGTCAGGCCCCTGACCCTGAAGGGGTAGGGCAGACACGAGATAGGATGCATTCCATGTGCGCCCATGAGACAGCCTGTAAGTGTACTGGCCTCTTTGCTCATGCACCTGAAGAGGGGAAGAGTACTTTGACTGTCTCTTGCGTAGTTTACCTGGTCTCCTAACTCTGACCCAAGACCCAGGAGGAAAGTGCACCGCTTTTGCTCCTCTCTTCATGTCTGCATACTCCTTCATCTTCCTCTGCTTCTCTTTCACTGTTTGTGCTGTGTTTTGTGCTTGTAGGGATGTGACAGGCTGTGGTTTGTGGAGGCCTGTCACATGGACTTTGGTGTGTGTCTGAAGTCCGTGCAACAGCTCTGCAGGGGAGCATTGAGTGGTGGCATGCCTGGTTGCTCTGCAGAAAGTCTCTGGTTGATGCTGTCCACTCCTTTCCTTCTATTTTCGCAGTCAGCAGACTATACTTCAGACATCGATTAAATCTCTCAATTTCCCCATTGGCCTGGGGGTAGTAGAGTGAGGAGTGTTTGCGTGCAATTCCCCTGTCCTTGTGAAAGGATTCCAATTCCTGTGAAATCAGTTGACTCCCATTGTATGAGATGAACTCTTTTGGGTTTCCTACCCTGCTGAACACTGTAGACAGGAAGTGGATCACTGGATTAATGGCGTATGACACAGTGGCATGTAGAGTTCCACTCAGAGGAATAGGATTGCCTCCGTAACTCACAAGTTTCAGTGTCGGGTGTACTCAGTGGGGTGTTTGGGAAAAGTTGCATTAACATTGCACTTGGAAGGATTGAAACGGCAGAGCCCGTGTCCAGCAAAAGTTCCACATTTTGTGTTGTCTGCCCCTCAACAGCCATCTGTACTGTGCACATTATTTTATTCCCAGTGCGAGCTACAGTGTCTACATTTAATATAGTCACTTCAGACACAGTGCTCTCTACTTGTTCCACATCATCTGTAATTCCACTTACTCTCTTTGCCCCCCTACACACCTTTGCAAAATGCCCCTGTTTCCTGCAGTTATTACAGCGGGCCGTCCTGGCAGGGCAAGATGGGTAGGAAGCTTTATGGTGGCGTGCTCCACATCTGAAGCATGTTAGCCCTTGTCTCGTGGCATTGTCTCTCGTGGACACTGGCGGTCCCGTGGTTGTGTCCACCGGCTGCACACCCACAGCTCCTGCGGGCGGCGCTGCAGCCGCAGTTCCCCGGTCCATGATTTTAGCGTTCGATGTGACGGATTCAATTAGTCCAGCAATAGTCACAGCCTTTTCCAGAGTTAGGGGCACCTCCAGCATCAAACGCTCTCTTATCTGATTGGAGTTAGTCTTTTCCACCAACTGGTCCCGTAGCACGTCATCCTCAAACGTTTTAGAGTCGCACGCAGCAGCAAGTTCTCTCAGCGCGGACACGTACCGTGCCACTGATTCTCCGTGATGCTGACTCCGTTGTCTAAACTTATATCTTTCAGCCACCACCTTAACAGCAGTGTAGCACTGTAGATGTTGACAGTTGACTAGGACCAGTTCTAGGTACGTAGGAGCAGTTTATAACTAGCATCAAATGATTGCAGACCACAGACCAGGGAATAAAGTTTGAACTGCCGGCTTGTTTTTATATAAAGAATTGTAAACATAGACAGAGAAACATACACAATTACACAATAACACAGTGAGAATGGATAAATTCCTTGAAACCTCTTGTTTTATGATTTAACCCTTATTAAACCACTATTTTGAGTTTCAGATATTTTAGATAGATATTTTAGTTCTAATTTAGGATCCTTTAATTCTAATTTGAAGTTGTCGCTTGTTTGAGTTGACAAATTATGTTAATTTGTTTTATGTTCTATTTTGTTCCATTGGGCCTTTAAGTTTCAGTTCTAATTTCCATTAACCTAAGTTACTTAACCAGTAAATCAGAATGCCAAAAGTAACACACAACTGCATTACCCCATGAACAGTATGAATGAGTAATAAACTCAGCCGATACTGCGATTAACAATACAATATCAGATCAAAAATCAAAGTCAATAATCAATGTAGGCTATAATCGGTCCTTTTTGGAAAGTCCGTTGTTGCTCCAATGAGCCCAACTACGTTTTGCAGTAACAAACTGGAAGTTTCAGTCCTACCACAATCCAGGTGCTCGAATCTGTAGGCTGCTGTCCTGAGAATGAGCTGTCTGCAGCCGCAGACAGACCACGTGGATCCAGCAGGGCTCCTATAGGTGGCTCGCCATCTTGTTTCCAGCTTGGGGTAAGAAACACCAAGCGCGATCTTCCCAATCCAAGAAAAACCTGGCCTGCATTATAACAGGCGCATCACACACGCAAAGGCGTTAGTTTACATATCTCTCAATAAAATAATCAAAAGAAAACAACAGAAGTACCGACTGACATGGTCAATCTACCCACCGCTAAAACGTGACGCAGTTTAATTTCTGTGCTAATACGCCATGCTGCTGCGGCCTAGCTGGAAGGAGCTAGCTTAGCAACTCGGTTTGCACAAAAGAAAAACACATTCTGAGTTCGGTTCACAAAAGAAAAACACATTCTGAGTTCGGTTCACAAAAGAAAAACACATTCTGAATTCGGTTCACGAAAGAAAAACGTGGCTCCTCAACAATCTTTACACAAGTTATGATCCACAACATAACGGAGCTACTTATAGCTTTAACTAGCCTATGCACACAGACATTGTAAACGGACAGGTTCGGCTAGTTAGCATCGGCTAGTTAGCATCGGCTAGTTAGCAGTTGACTCACCAAGTCCTGGACGACACTCGGACACAACACAAAACCCAGGGCTCGGAGGAGGACCAGACCAACAAAACACTCAGCTTGGATAAAGAAAGAACCAACTGTAGCTCGCTGCCATTTCAAAGCAGAATCTTCTATCTCTCGTTCCAGCGGCTTCTCTCAAGCGTCTGCCTGGCGTTCTGAAACCGGGCTGCTTCTGGGACGTCCTCCCTCTCGAGCAAGGCAGCTGATTGGCTAATCGGCACTGCACGCGCTGCGTTCAAAGAAATAGCAATCTGAACCAACAATATGAATATGAATTTATCGGTACCACGAATTACTTATCTACTGTTCACTATTTATTTGCAAAATGAATAATTATGATTATTTATTATTGTAAACTACTAATAAGACACATTAGCCCCCTAGCTAACGGGTCTGACCCTTTAGCCGAGCGGTTAGTGACGTCGTCTTGTGGTGCATTACACCACAAGGCGACGTCATTATTTATTTTGTCTTACTGACATTGAGAGAGAGGTCGTTATCATGGCACCATATGGTTAAATCTTCCACTTCCCTCCTATAGGCCGTCTCATCACTGTCACTTATTACTCCAATCACTGTGGTGTCATCTGTGAATACAATGATGCTGTTGTTGTCATGTTTGGCTACACAGTCTACTACTGTGCTGTGAGGCCCACAGTGACAGGAAACCCAGAGTCACTGTACACAAACCTGACAGTGTCTGACAGAACATTTACACACTTCAGCTCAAGTTCAAGTTGAAGTTCAACATTGTTGTCATGTGTGTTTAAATACAATGAAATTCTTGTGCTTTGTGCTCTCTCTGTCTTAACACAAAGGACACAAGGACACCCCCCCCAAAAAACAGACCAACATAGACTATGTACACAGAATTCAAACATTATATACACAATATACAGTACACAATAACAAAACTATGTAAGGTGCATATGGATGCATCAACTGTTCGGCAACTTCACTGCCTGTGGAAAGAAATTATTACCGAGGTTGGTGGTGTGTGATTTGATGCTCCAGTAACGTTTTTAGGTGGAAGGAGTGAGAACAGAACATGAGCGGTGTGGTTGGTGTCCTTAATGATTTTTGGGTTTTCGTTTTGCAGCGAGTGGTGTGAATATTATGAAGTTGTGGTAGTTCCATGCCAATGATATTTGCTGCTGTTGTTTCAGTCCTTTGCAGCAGCCTGCAGTCCTGAGCAGTCAGGTTACCAAACCACACTGTGGTACAGCCTGTGAATACGCACTCCATGGTATTGAGATAAAAGTTAATAAGAGTTTATATATTCATACCAAATGTGTGCCAATGTGACGCTTCCAAAAAGATGGTCTCTGCTGTGCCTTCTTGAGGGTGCAATTGGTGTTGACAGACCATGTACTGGTGTCAGTGATGTGTAAACTGAGAACTCTAAAACTGTCCACAATTTCAACAGATTATCCAGTGATGGAAATAGGAATGTGATTTCCTTCATTCTTTCTAAAGGCAACAATGATTTCTTTTGTCTTACTGACATTTAGAGAGAGGTTGTTATCATGGCACCATATGGTTAAATCTTCCACCTCCCTCCTATAGGCCGTCTCATCACTGTCACTTATTACTCCAATCACTGTGGTGTCATCTGTGAATTCAATGATGCTGTTGTTGTCATATTTGGCTACACAGTCATGTGTAAACAGACCGTACATTAGGGGGCCTAGACATCAGCCCTGAGGCGTGCCAGTCTGAAGAACTAATGTGGATGATTATGTTTTACCTATTCTCACAGTCTTGGACGGGCCTCTCAGGAAATCAAATGAGCAATTAGAGATAGAGTTGCCCAGACCAAGACCTCCGAGTTTCAACACCAGTTTGGATGGTACAATGATATTGAAAGCAGAGCTGTAATCAATAACTTTGTCTACAACTTATGGAGATGGTTTCACATAAACCCTTCATGTAACAATTGTTACATTACATGAACATTTGACTGGTTGACTACAAATCTTTAAGATTAGTTCTGAAGTTGGTTGGAGTTTGGTTTGATAACTCATGTCTTAGTTTGTTTCTGTCCAGATAATCCAGACATTTGCAAAAGGCAGCATTTTTCTTATAAAAATTTCACAACAACTTTATACACAGTGTTGACTGTACATTTTTTTAAATGTCCATGTTATTTACAAAATATTGCACTTAGTTCACATCCACTCAAGTAAAAACAGACAACCAAACAACCCAATTCATGACTTCAAAAGATAGGTAGACAAATGTTTGATGCAACTGTAGAAGTTGAATATTAAGACGTGTTCATTGTTTTAAAGGGCAATTCCCCTCAACAGGAATATGATCTAAAATGTGTTGTAATGTCTGAACCTGTCAGCAAGCCCCGCCTTCAAATCTACCACTTAGCGTTGGAGCTAAAACCAGGTTCCACAGTGAGACACAGGAAGTCCTCTCTGGTCACTGGAGCTCATAGTTACTGAACAGAAGAGCTATGAGCTTCCTGCTCATCTCACTGCTGTTGGCTGCTATGTGCTTTGGTAGGACACAACTCTTTGTTTGCTTGTTATTAATCTGAACTTTGTCTTGTTGATTCTTTTCCTCTCACTGACACCGTCTGTTGTTGTCCCACAGAATGCAGAGCTCAAAAAGACAACGTGCTCCAACCCAAAGGAGATGTGACTGCAAGTGAGGGAGAGACAGTAACACTGGACTGTCACTATAACACCAGTGACTCAAGTCCATATCTTTACTGGTACAGACAGGCTGCAGACGACAAGCCCACATTCATTCTAAGCCGCTTTACTGTTGGATCAGGGACCACAGTGGACGGGTTCAAGGAGAGATTTGATTCCAACCTGGATTCCAGCTCAAGATCAGTTCCTCTGAAGATCCAGAGTCTGCAGCTGTCTGACTCTGCTGTGTACTACTGTGCTCTGAGGCCCACAGTGACAGGAAACTGCAGAACCTACTACACAAACCTTTGGAGGGTCTATCAAGAATCCAGAGACAACGCAACGATAAACCAGATCCACTAGAGGGCAGTATTCACATTTTAAAGTCTTTGGTTCCTTGCTGAAGAAAAACTCATTGGACAGTTTGACAAGCCAGCTTCCTACACCTGCTGATCTGTCCAATGTGTCAATACAACATTCAAAAACATTTTATTCTGCATTGAAACGTTAAACTGTCTTGATAAAGAAAAGTATTAACGTCTTCTCTAGATTCATTTAACAAATTCTGCATTGTATTCTAGTCTTAGAAGAAAAAAAACTTGATGGAAGTCAGAGCTTGGTGGTTACTTGATGGAAGTGAGACTGCTTGACTAATCCATGGGACAAGTAGCAGTGTGTATGGTGACAGGTGAGTGGTGGTGTTTAGTCATGCTTATTTAACAGGTATTCTTTCAAGACTCATTATTTTAGCACCCTGTCTTACTTTCGAACACGCATACAAAACATCGTGTTCCCTGGTCGTCACTATAAATCGTTTACCACTGTGATGAGAGTCATGACTGAGCTGGACTGGTGCATTTTCTGCAAGGCAAATGTTTTGTTCCTGATTCATTTGGCTGCCCTGGAGGAGTCGTGTCGAGAAGGAAGGGAGAGGCGGGGAACACACTCTTCTGTCGAGCTGTCAGGTTGCTTGAAAGACGAAGCGATGACAGCAAGTAGGAGAAGAACAAGCGTGCTCCTGCTGTGAAAGCACAGAGGCCTGGCTGCAATGGAAGGAGCTGTGGAGTCAAGACAAATGACATTTCTCCCAAAACTAATAGACATTTCCCTCTCCCTCCCCTCACTCTCCCTCTCTCTCTCCGCTTCTTCATCTGTGGATTGGGTACACAGAGTTTATAGCATATCGATAACATCCAGCAAAAACATGACTTTATCAATGACATTAGCACACAAAACAGGTAATATATGATGCATATCAATAGAAGGTTGATTCTGCAACTGTATGACTGTATTATGAAAAATATACATTATTGATTTAAATGAACGGCACCTAATGTAAAATATCAGATAGACGCATATTATGCTTAATCAGAAGCATATTCTGCATATGCGACTCGTGGCTTGGGGGGGGGCAGCAGGGGGCCCAGGAATAGTATTGGGGTGGCCGTGGCCACCCCTGGCCACCCCTTGGGGGCGCCATTGTGCTAATTCTGTCCCCCCGTTGTTATTTCTTCGGACAATATTACTGATGGCCGTTGTCTGTTTAAATAGAGGCACTTGATAAGGAGGACCTTTCTTTCCACAGTTTTTGTCTCTGTCATGGTTGGTGAGACTTATTGACTTTGGGTCATGTTCAGAAACCATTTAATAATTATAATGACTAATCTTATTCTATGTCGTCCTGTTTAGATCCAACACATTTATCATTTCTTATAATGTAAGAATCCCCTTATATATATATAATATTTTAGTAAAGAGAACAAAGAGGTGAAGGGTCCATCATGACATTAATTTTTAAATCTCCACCACCACAACACTACACAGACCAAGACAAGGGGAGGAGTTAGAGAACTGAATGTTAAAGACTTCCTGTTGGAACTGAAGAGCAGCTGAGTTCTTTTCACTTGGTGATTCAATACACTTCAGTCACAATGTTACTCCATTTAATCTGGCTGATGATATCTACCTTTCATTCTGGTAAATATGAGATGGAAGAACATACATCCTATTATTATCCATAAGGTATTTCCATGAACTATTGTGTTTGTAAAAATCCATGTGTCTATCTAGGGTTCTCTGAGGATTCAGTTACACCATTTCATGATAGAATTCTGGCTTTGGAAGGAGACAGGGTCACTCTCTCCTGCAACTACTCCGTCTCTTCACCGAACCTTTTCTGGTATCGACAGTACTCCAGCTCACCTCCACAGCTTCTCATCACGGACTATTCAGAGAAAGTACCAGGGTTGACTCTTAAGCATGAGAGAGAAAGAAAAGCGTTTCATCTGGAGATGTCCTCTGCTGCAGTGACAGACTCTGCTGTGTACTACTGTGCTGTGAGGCCCACAGTGACAGGAAACCCAGAGTCACTGTACAAAAACCTGACAGTGTCTGACAGAACATTTACACACTTCAGCTGCTTCTGTCATTTAACAGCAGAACAATCAAGTAGAGTTTTCATACCCACATAATGAAAATAATGGAAACAAGTTCATAACTGGACTAATGTTTTTGCCCTTTGTTATGATACAACCGTCTTTATTTTTAAGTTTAACAAAATATAATTTCTTGTTCATTCGGTTGGAACTGGATTAGTGTTTTCTTTCCCTCCTCCATGTATTTTGTTACTATAACTGTGGATGAGATGTGGTCATGGCTTTGATGCATCTTCAGGACACCATCAGGATACCATTTGACAATGTTCATGATCAATGTTTCTCATTAACTTGATAGAGACGGTTGGACCTCCACCTTCCTATGACATTAGTTACATCACATGAATGACTGACTTCAAGCCTTTAACTTTAGTTTTCATGGTGGCTGGAGTCTGGTTTCATGACTCATATCTTTGTTTACTTGTTGTCATTTAGTCCATTCAGGTTCTTCATAGTGATGAAGAGTCATGTAGAGCTGAGTGGAATCACAGCTGAATCCTCAGAGATACACTGAGATGCTAAAAGTTCTTCAAATTATGAAAACAGATCAACAGTCTGAGGATGATTTTAGGTTTCAGACATCTACAATTAAAATGATGAGGGAAAAACAAACCTTTATTTCTTTCCAAACACTCCATCAACTTTGCTGTGATTCCATCAGTTTATTAGCACATCACACCCACACTCTTTAATGACACAGGATGAATGTGCTTTTCCAATACAAAGATTTCTGCATTTTTATTATCTATGTTATTCACAACACAATGCAATTATTCTTCTGGTTTTCTCCATAAAATGCAAAAGAAAAAAACAAAAACAAAAAACAAAACAAATCAAAAACAAAAACAAAATCCAAATAATAAATAGCTCAAATTTTAAATATTTGAATATTAAATGTCCTTCATTTCCAAAGATGAACCAAAATGGATTCAACTTTATACGAATCACATAAATAAGAACAACATAATACGTGTTGATTGTTTTAAAGACAATTCCCCTCAACAGGAATATGATGTAACTTATAAATTTTAACTTATTTTAAACTTATTTTTAGCTGGGTCTTCATGTGTGTATATCTTATACTGTGTTTGCTGTGTTTGTCTGTGTCTGTCTTGCACTGTTTGGTGAAGCCACAGCCCTCATTTCCTTTTTAACATGTGCCTGCACATTGTTTTTAATGACAATAAAATTGAATTGAATTGAATTGAAAGTAAAACGTGTTTTACTGTCTGAACCTGTCAGCAGCAGTAATAACAGGGGATTGGTCATCAGCCCTGTCACTCTGAACAAGCCCCGCCTTCAAATCTACCACTTGGTGTTGGAGCTAAAACCAGGTTCCACAGTGAGACACAGGAAGTCCTCTCTGGTCACTGGAGCTCATAGTTACTGAACAGAAGAGCTATGAGCTTCCTGCTCATCTCACTGCTGTTGGCTGCTATGTGCTTTGGTAGGACACAACTCTTGGTTTGCTTGTTATTAATCTGAACTTTGTCTTGTTGATTCTTTTCCTCACACTGACACCGTCTGTTGTTGTCCCACAGAATGCAGAGCTCAAAAAGACAACGTGCTCCAAACCAAAGGAGGTGTGACTGTTAGTGAGGGAGAGACAGTAACACTGGACTGTCACTATAACACCAGTGGCTCAAATACAAATCTTTACTGGTACAGACAGGCTGCAGACGACAAGCCCACATTCATTCTGAGCCGCTCTAGGTTTGGATCAGGGACCACAGCGGACGGGTTCAAGGAGAGATTTGATTCCAGCCTGGATTCCAGCTCAAGATCAGTTCCTCTGAAGATCCAGAGTCTGCAGCTGTCTGACTCTGCTGTGTACTACTGTGCTCTGAGGCCCACAGTGACAGGAAACTGCAAGACGTACTACACAAACCTTTAGAGTGTCTATCAAGAATCCAGAGACAGCGCAACGATAAACCAGATCCACTAGAGGGCAGTATTCACATTTTAAAGTCATTGGTTCTTGTTGAAGAAAAACACCTTGGACAGTTTGACAAGCCAGCTTCCTACAACTGCTGATTTGTCCAATGTGTCAATCCAACATTCAAAAACATTTGATTCTGCATTGAAACGTTAAACTGTCTTGATAAAGAAAAGTATGAATGTCTTCTGTAGATTCGTTTAACAAATTCTGCATTGTATTCTAGTCTTAGAAGAAAAATAACTTGATGGAAGTCAGAGCTTGGTGGTTCCTTGATGGAAGCGAGACTGCTTGACTAATCCATGGGACAAGTAGCAGTGTGTATGGTGACAGGTGAGTGGTGGTGTTTAGTCCTGCTTATTTAACAGCTATTCTTTCAAGACTCATTATTTTAGCTCCCTGTCTTACTTTTGAACACGCATACAAAACATGGTGTTCCCTGGTCGTCACTATAAACCGTTCACCACTGTGATGAGAGTCATCACTTCTGTTCACTTGACAGTGAGGAGTTCCACCAGGGGGAGTTAGTGCGTGGGAGGATCACGCTAATCCCCCCCCTCCCCCCCCCCGACCAGGCACCCCGATCGACCAGAGGAGGCGCTAGTGCAGCGACCAGGACACATTCCCACATCCGGCTTCCCACTCGCAGACACGGCCAATTGTGTCTGTAGGGAGCAAGCCGGAGGTAACACGGGGACTCGAACCGGCGATCCCCGTGTTGCTAACCAACGGAATAGTCCCCTACGCTACCCGGACGCCCTGAGAGTAGTCATTTTAAATGAAGGGATTATTTGGTTTTAAACCACAATAGTTGGTTTCTACCTTGTCTGTTCTTCACATGGCTTGTGGGCCTGTACGTTCACTGAATGTTGTGCTGGAATGTAACGTGCAAAGCAAGATGCTTTATTTATGCATTTATTTATTTATTCTCTTCTTTTAACTTGTGTGAATGTTGATCCTTCGCCTGGTCTGTGAGTGAGTCTGCATGCATGGCCAAACGATGGCGCCAGTGTGCATCTCTTGCCCATGTACTGATCTGTCTGTTGTCTCTGACATACGGCTGCTTGCTGCTTGTGTGTGAGCTTGTGTATTGTCTGGGTAGATTGTGGAACTGAATTGTCCTTCTGGGATAAATAAAGTTGTCTGAATCTGAAGTACACAGTACAGACAAAACATGTGGTTCTGTTGATAGTGAGCATCAGGTATATTAAATACACATTGGGTCAGCACATGTTCAGCAGGTAGATTTTACACTTGACCGAGTAAATGCCCCCATTGGTAATGTCCACCGACATAAAAGAGTGGCTGGGGGGTGAACAATGTCCACATCATTCACTTTTTCAGGTTCGGTCTATCTTAAAAGTGTTTGGTCTTTTCAGTAATATAATCACCAATGTTACTCTGGAAAACGTTACAAAGACAGTTCCCCATGTGTTTTATTTATTTACTCCTCCTGTGAACCATTCCAAAAGGAGAACAACTCTCTCCAACTGTTGTCAGCTTCAGTCATCTCACTCTTCGGCCCCTCCTCAGCCTCCAATAGAGGAAAGCTTCTCAGGTCAGTAAGAAAGGCTTCTGCTGCTCCGTGGATTCTTGCAGGGGAAGCAGTCAGGCCGTCCTTTGCCTCAATACACTGCAGAGCAGGAATGGACCTGTGTGTCCACACATCCTTGATGAGTTCATCAAACTGTTGGTGATGACATGTTTCAGCATGTCATCACCTTCAAGGGCACATAGACAAGAGTGCTGCCGCTGACTGGGGTGACGTGTCTGAAACCCAAACAATCTCTTTAATGACAACTAAGTGAAGACCTCATTCATCAGCAATAAAATCAGATGTCAGAGTTTCAAGTAAAATAAAACTGCCGGGAGCTTTGGGGACATCACGTTCATCAGAAACAGTCAGAGAAGTGTTGGATGGGGGTGATGGGGGAGGAGAGGGAGGAGAGTAAGTCAGCAGGTCTTCTGTTTCATCTGATAGTGAAAAAACGTGTGATTCAGTGTAGATATGCAACTGCATCCACTTTGGACATCAGCCGGTTGGGTTCTTCAGTCATGACGTCATCAAAGTGACTTCGTCAGCCTCTGAGACAAAGACACTGACAGTCTCCTAGATGAATGATGACACGTTTCTCCCATGAAACCTTGTGTCCAGATGAACTGATTCAACTTTTCTGGGATTCTACACCTGGATGATTGAGCAGGCGTCACCATATTCATGTGTAGTATTCTAGTTTTAGAAGAAACACAACAATAAATCCCATACTGTCTCACATATAAACCCAACCACAAAAGATAAACTACATGATGACAGGAGAAGAAAGACAACCTGAAGGTAATATAAAATATTTAATAATAATAACTCTATTCTATCAACATTCCTTAAAGATGAGATTATTCTTAAACCATGATTAATTGATTGTTTTATTTGAATATTCTTGCTAAACCTATCTGGACAGTGACTTGTAATGACCTGTCAGAGTTGATCCAGTCATTGTTTCCTCTTCAGCAGGAAGTGCAGTTTGACAGACAGGGAAACAGATCAGATCTCTGAAACCAGCACATCTTTAACTAGGTGATTGTTGCTGTGCCACAGTTTCTGTTTGACGTCTGACATCAGCCATGCAGTTCCTCCTACCACTTGTTTTATTCACTGGCTTTACTGGTAAGAAACACTTTGGCAGCTCAGTATTTGTTAACCTATGAATCCCTTTTTAACAGAAAAAACAATGAGATAGATTCCATATATGACATGATTATTGACTTTTTAATCATTTCTTCCCATCTGCAGGTTCCAGTTATCAGCAAACCATCCAGTCCCTCCAAGACAGAGTACATGGTCTAGAAGGTGCCAAAGTTACTCTCTCCTGTAAATACTCCTCAGCAAACTACTTATTTTGGTATCGCCAGGATGCAGGAGAACCACCACAGTTTCTAATATCCTCCTATAAATCAGGTTCAATAATGAACAGAGCAGATACAAACTCCAGACTGTCTGTTAAAGTGAATGAGACTCAAATGGATGTGGAGATGTCCTCTGCTGCAGTGACAGACTCTGCTGTGTACTACTGTGCTGTGAGGCCCACAGTGACAGGAAACCCAGAGTCACTGTACACAAACCTGACAGTGTCTGACAGAACATTTACACACTTCAGCTGCTTCTGTCATTTAACAGCAGATCAATCAGCAGATCAATCAAGGTAATTAAAAACAGCGTTTAGTATCGTATCTAGTAGTTAGTATCTCTAACCATAGCATGGCCATGGAGGATCCTTGTTTCTGGTTGATGGAAGGTTTGCGTCAAAACCTTTTAATGCACACATAGTTCAGCTCAAGGTTAAATATTGTTACAAATTCACACGCAGGGCAAAAAGTTAGTGTTAAACATGTTGAATTAGTATTGACTCCAATTAACATTCAACATTTTAGCTTAACGGCTAACTTTTTGTTCAAAATATTTTACCACTGAGTTTAAAACAATCATTACAAAAAATTAAATGTTCTTCTAATATCTTGCCAAGTGATCATTGTATAAGCAGAATATTTCAATCCAAGTTGTGTGATAAAGACATTTTACATTCTCCACTTTGTGTCATGTGGTTCTTTATTTTGTATTGTAGTTTAAAATACTTTCACGGATAACTTGACATGGATTATTTCTTGCTAATTCTGTCCCCCCTCTGTTATTTCTTAGGAAAATATTACTGATGGTCATTGTCTGTTTAAATAGAGGCACTTGACAAGGAGGACCTTTCTTTCCACAGTTTTTGTCTCTGTCATGGTTGGTGAGACTTATTGACTTTGAATCATGTTCAAAAACCAATTAATAATTATAATGACTAATCTTATTCTATGTCGTCCTTTTTAGAGCAACATATTTATCATTTCTTAAAATGTAAGAATCCCCTTATTTATTTATTTTTTAGCAAAGAGAACAAAGAGGTGAAGGGTCCATCATGACATTAATTTCTAAACCTCCACCACTATAACACTACACAGACCAAGACAAGGGGAGGAGTTAGAGAACTGAATGTCAAAGACTTCATTATGGAACTGAAGAGGTGCTGAGTTATTTTCACTTGGTGATTCAATACACTTCAGTCATGATGTTACTCCATTTAATCTGGCTGATGATATCTACCTTTCATACTGGTAAATATGAAATGGAACAAAATATATCATAATATTATCCATAAGGTATTTCCATGAACTATTGTGTTTGTAAAATCCATGTGTCTATCTAGGGTTCTCTGAGGATTCAGTTACACCATTTCATGACAGAATTCTGGCTTTGGAAGGAGACAGGGTCACTCTCTCCTGCAACTACTCTGTCTCTACACAGAACCTCTACTGGTATCGACAGTACTCCAGCTCACCTCCACAGCTTCTCATCACGGACTATTCAGAGAAAGTACCAGGGTTGACTTTTAAGCATGAGAGAGAAAGAAAAGCGTTTCATCTGGAGATGTCCTCTGCTGCAGTGACAGACTCTGCTGTGTACTACTGTGCTGTGAGGCCCACAGTGACAGGAAACCCAGAGTCACTGTACACAAACCTGACAGTGTCTGACAGAACATTTACACACTTCAGCTGCTTCTGTCATTTAACAGCAGAACAATCAAGTAGAGTTTTCATACTCACATAATGAAAATAATGTATCAGAGTTCATAATTGGACTAATGTTTTTGCCCTTTGTTAAAATATAGCCATATTTATTTTTAAGTTTAGCTAAATATAACTTCTTGTTCATTCAGTGGAACTGAATTAGTGTTTTCTTTCCCTCTATGTATTTTGTTACTATAACTGTGGATGAGATGTGGTCATGGCTTTGGTGCATCTTCAGGACACCATCAGGATACTATTTGACAATGTTCATGATCAATGTTTCTCATTAACTTGATAGAGACGGTTGGACCTCCACCTTCCTATGACATTAGTTACATCACATGAATGACTGACTTCAAGCCTTTAACTTTAGTTTTCATGTTGGCTGGAGTCTGGTTTCAGGACTCATATCTTTGTTTACTTGTTGTCATTTAGTCCATTCAGGTTCTTCATAGTGATGAAGAGTCATGTAGAGCTGAGTGGAATCACAGCTGAATCCTCAGAGATACACTGAGATGCTAAAAGTTCTTCAAATTATGAAAACAGATCAACAGTCTGAAGATGATTTTAGGTTTCAGACATCTACAATTAAAATGATGAGGAAAAACAAACCTTTATTTCTTTCCAAATACTCCATCAACTTTGCTGTGATTCCATCAGTTTATTAGCACATCACACCCCACACTCTTTAATGACACAGGATGAATGTACTTTTCCAAAACAAAGATTTCTGAATTTTTATTATCTATGTTATTCATAACACAACGCAATTATTCTTCAGGTGTTCTTCATAAAAGGCAAAAGAAAAAAAAACAAAAACAAAACACAAACAAAAACAAAATCCAAATAACAAATAGCTCAAATTTTAAACATTTGAATATTAAATGTCTTTCATTTTCAAAGATGAACCAAAATGGATTCAACTTTATAAGAATCACATAAATAAGAACAACATAATACGTATTGAATGTTTTAAAGACAAGTCCCCTCAACAGGAATATGATGTATCTTATAACTTTTAACTTATTTTAAACTTATTTTTAGCTGGGTCTTCATGTGTGTATATCTTATACTGTGTTTGCTGTGTTTGTCTGTGTCTGTCTTGCACTGTTTGGTGAAGCCACAGCCCTCATTTCATTTTTAACATGTGCCTGCACATTGTTTTTAATGAATATAAAATTGAATTGAATGTAAAACGTGTTTTACTGTCTGAACCTGTCAGCAGCAGTAATAACAGGGGATTGGTCATCAGCCCTGTCACTCTGAACAAGCCCCTCCTTCAAATCTACCACTTAGTGTTGGAGCTAAAACCAGGTTCCACAGTGAGACACAGCAAGTCCTCTCTGGTCACTGGAGCTCATAGTTACTGAACAGAAGAGCTATGAGCTTCCTGCTCATCTCACTGCTGTTGGCTGCTATGTGCTTTGGTAGGACACAACTCTTGGTTTGCTTGTTATTAATCTGAACTTTGTCTTGTTGATTCTTTTCCTCACACTGACACCGTCTGTTGTTGTCCCACAGAATGCAGAGCTCAAAAAGACAACGTGCTCCAACCCAAAGGAGATGTGACTGTTAGTGAGGGAGAGACAGTAACACTGGACTGTCACTATAACACCAGTGGCGCAAGTACATATCTTTTCTGGTACAGACAGGCTGCAAACGACAAGCCCACATTCATTCTGAGCCGCATTACTGCTGAATCAGGGACCACAGCGGACGGGTTCAAGGAGAGATTTGATTCCAGACTGGATTCCAGCTCAAGATCAGTTCCTCTGAAGATCCAGAGTCTGCAGCTGTCTGACTCTGCTGTGTACTACTGTGCTCTGAGGCCCACAGTGACAGGAAACTGCAAGACGTACTACAAAAACCTTTAGAGTGTATATCAAGAATCCAGAGACAACGCAATGATAAACCAGATCCACTAGAGGGCAGTATTCACATTTTAAAGTCTTTGGTTCCTTGCTGAAGGAAAACACCTTGGACAGTTTGACAAGCGAGCTTCCTACAACTGCTGATTTAACCAATGTGTCAATACAACATTCAAAAACATTTGATTCTGCATTGAAACGTTAAACTGTCTTGATAAAGAAAAGTATTAATGTCTTCTGTAGATTCGTTTAACAAATTCTGCATTGTATTCTAGTCTTAGAAGAAAAATAACTTGATGGAAGTCAGAGCTTGGTGGTTCCTTGATGGAAGCGAGACTGCTTGACTAATCCATGGGACAAGTAGCAGTGTGTATGGTGACAGGTGAGTGGTGGTGTTTAGTCCTGCTTATTTAACAGCTATTCTTTCAAGACTCATTATTTTAGCTCCCTGTCTTACTTTTGAACCCGCATACAAAACATGGTGTTCCCTGGTCGTCACTATAAACCGTTCACCACTGTGATGAGAGTCATCACTTCTGTTCACTTGACAGTGAGGAGTTCCACCAGGGGGAGTTAGTGCGTGGGAGGATCACGCTAATCCCCCCCCCCCGACCAGGCGCCCCGATCGACCAGAGGAGGCGCTAGTGCAGCGACCAGGACACATTCCCACATCCGGCTTCCCACTCGCAGACACGGCCAATTGTGTCTGTAGGGAGCAAGCCGGAGGTAACACGGGGACTCGATCCAGCGATCCCCGTGTTGCTAAGCAACGGAATAGTCCGCTACGCTACCCGGACGCCCTGAGAGTAGTCATTTTAAATGAAGGCTTTATTTGGTTTTAAACCACAACAGTTGGTTTCTACCTTGTCTGTTCTTCACATGGCTTGTGGGCCTGTACGTTCACTGAATGTTGTGCTGGAATGTAACGTGCAATGTATCTTAGGATGCTTTATTTGTTTGTTTGTTTGTTTGTTTATTTCTTAATTTATTTATTCTTTTAATTTGTAATTTGTGATATTGGGCTATACAAACCAAATTGACTTGACTTGACTGTGCATTTTTATCTTTCGCCTGGTCCTCGTGTGAGTCTTATTGGATGGCCACACGATGGCGCCAGTGTGCATCTCTTGCCCATGTACTGTTCTGTCTCTTGTCTCTGACATACTGCTGCTTGCTGCTTGTGTGTGAGCTTGTGTATGGTCTGGGTAGATTGTGGAACTGAATTGTCCTTCTGGGAGAAATAAAGTTGTCTGAATGTGAATCTGAAGTACACAGTGCAGACAAACCTTATGGCTCTGCTGAGAGTGAGCATCAGGTATTTTAAGTACACATTGGGTCAGCACATGTTCAACAGGTTGATTTTACACTTGGCCCAACCAATGCCCCCATTCATAATGTACCCCCCACCCCCAAAACAAAAGAAAAAAGAAAAAGAAGAGTGGCTGATAACACTGGAGGGTGAACATTTTCAGCATGATGGGGGAGATGTTGGGGGAGGAGAGGGTGGAGAGTAAGTCAGCAGATCTGCTGTTTCATCTGATAGTGAAAAAACGTGTGATTCAGTGTGGATATGCAACTGCATCCACTTTGGACATCAGCCGGTTGGTTTCTTCAGTCATGACGTCATCAAAGTGACTTCGTCAGCCTCTGAGACAAAGAGACTGACAGTCTCCTAGATGAATGATGACACGTTTCTCCCATGAAACCTTGTGTCCAGATGAACTGATTCAACTTTTCTGGGATTCTACACCTGGATGATTGAGCAGGCACCAACATATTCATGTGTAGTATTCTAGTTTTAGAAGAAACACAACAATAAATCCCATACTGTCTCACATATAAACCCAACCACAAAAGATAAACTACATGATGACAGGAAAAGAAAGACAACCTGAAGGTAATATAAAATATTTAATAATAACTCTATTCTATCAAAATACCTTAAAGATTAGATTATCCTTAAACCAGGATATCTTGATTGTTTTATTTGAATATCCTTGCTAAACCTATCTGGAGAGTGGATTGTAATAAGCTGTCAGAGTTGATCCAGTCATTGTTTCCTCTTCAGCAGGAAGTGGAGTTTGACAGACAGGGAAACAGATCAGATCTCTGAAACCAGCACATCTTTAACTAGGTGATTGTTGCTGTGCCACAGTTTCTGTTTGACGTCTGACATCAGCCATGCAGTTCCTCCTACCACTTGTTTTATTCACTGGCTTTACTGGTAAGAAACACTTTGGCAGCTCAGTATTTGTTAAACTATGAATCCCTTTTTAACAGAAAAAATAATGATGTAGATTCAATATGACATGATTATTGACTTTTTAATCATTTCTTCCCATCTGCAGGTTCCAGTTATCAGCAAACCATCCAGTCCCTCCAAGACAGAGTACATGGTCTAGAAGG
Source organism: Lampris incognitus (assembly GCF_029633865.1). Lineage (NCBI taxonomy): Eukaryota > Metazoa > Chordata > Actinopteri > Lampriformes > Lampridae > Lampris > Lampris incognitus. The sequence continues at coordinate 47,004,816 of NC_079224.1, forward strand.
TGCCAAAGTTACTCTCTCCTGTAAATACTCCTCAGCAGACTACTTATTTTGGTATCGCCAGGACGCAGGAGAACCACCACAGTTTCTAATATCCTCCTATAAATCAGGTTCATCAATAAACAGAGCAGATACAAACTCCAGACTGTCTGTTGAAGTGAATGAGACTCAAATGGATGTGGAGATGTCCTCTGCTGCAGTGACAGACTCTGCTGTGTACTACTGTGCTGTGAGGCCCACAGTGACAGGAAACCCAGAGTCACTGTACACAAACCTGACAGTGTCTGACAGAACATTTACACACTTCAGCTGCTTCTGTCCTTTAACAGCTGATCAATCAAGTAGAGTTTTAATATCAGCTCACTAGAAACAAGGTGAGATATTTAGTATCTCTAATCATAGCATGGCCATGGAGGATCCTTGTTTCTGGTTGATGGAAGGTTTGCGTCAAAACCTTTTAATGCACACATAGTTCAGCTCAAGGTTAAATATTGTTATAAATTCACACGCAGGACAAGAAGTTGCTGCACAACATGTTGAATTAGTATTGAGTCCAATTAACATTCAACATTTTAGCTTAATGGCTAACTTTTTGTTCATAATATTTTACTGCTCACTTCAAAACATTAGTTACAAAAAATTAAATGTTTTTCTTCTAATATCTTGCCAAGTGATCATTCTATAAGCAGAATAATTCAACCGAAGTTATGTGATAAAGAATTTTTACATTCTGCACTTTGTGTCATGTGGTTCTTTATTTTGTATTGTAGTTTAAGATACTTTCACGCATAACTTGACATGGATTATCTCTTGCTAATTCAGTCACGCCCCCAGAGAATGTTCATAGGGGTGGCCAAATGGGGCCACTGAAAATCTTGGGGTGGCACACCAAAACCAAAAGCCATGACTGAATTTCAGGAATTCTATTATGCTGTTGTAGTATACTGTATAGGCTAATCGAAAACTGCCAACATGAGAGTTAAGGAATCGCCTACTGAAATACTTTGGTTTCTTGTTTTTTACAGTTAATGTTACTACATATCTGATGTGCATAGACTAATACTGGTACAGTTAACATTTTGAGTTCCACAACAGTTCTGTTTTAATGTGTTATGTATCTGTATATATTGTAAAGTGTTAGATGATTCATTGTTAGATTGTGTATGTGTGACGCAGTGACGGACGATCAGAAGCGACTGGCTGCCTGGCTATGCATTTGTTACTTTCTTTGACATGAATTATTATGAAAAATATACATTATTGATTTAAATGAACGGCACCTAATGTAAAATATCAGATAGAAGGATATTATGGTTAATCAGAAGCATATTCTGCAAATGCGACTTGTGGCTGGGGGGGAGGGGGGCAGCAGGGGGGCCAGGGATAGTATCAGGGTGGCCGTGGCCACCCCTGGCCACACCTTGGGGGCGCCACTGTGCTAATTCTGTCCCCCCTTTGTTATATCTTAGGAAAATATTACTGATGGCCATTGTCTGTTTAAATAGAGGCACTCTATAAGGAGGACCTTTCTTTCCACAGTTTTTGTCTCTGTCATGGTTGGTGAGACTTATTGACTTTGGGTCATGTTCAGAAACCATTTAATAATTATAATGACTAATGTTATTCTATGCCGTCCTGTTTAGAACAACACATTTATCATTTCTTATAATGTAAGAATTCCCTTATATATATTTTAGTAAAGAGAACAAAGAGGTGAAGTGTTTGTTGTCAATGTTTTTCATAACACAATGCAAATCTTCTTCAGGTTTCCTCCATAAAAGACAAAAAAAAATCTAAATACTTTAATATCTACAATATTAAATTTGTGATTCATTTGCAAGGATTCAACAACATGCATTCAACTTTACATGAATCACACAAACAATAATAACATAACACTTGTTCATTGTTTCAAGACAATTCCCCTCAACAGGAATATGGTGTAAAATGTGTTGTACTGTCTGAACCTGTCAGCAGCAGTAATAACAGGGGATTGGTCATCAGCCCTGTCACTCTGAACAAGCCCATCCTTCGAATCTACCACTTAGTGTTGGAGCTAAAACAAGGTTCCACAGTGAGACACAGGAAGTCCTCTCTGGTCCCTGGAGCTCATAGTTACTGAACAGAAGAGCTATGAGCTTCCTGCTCATCTCACTGCTGTTGGCTGCTATGTGCTTTGGTAGGACACAACTCTTTGTTTGCTTGTTATTAATCTGAACTTTGTCTTATTGATTCTTTTCCTCAAACTGACACCGTCTGTTGTTGTCCCACAGAATGCAGAGCTCAGAAAGACAACGTGCTCCAACCCAAAGGAGATGTGACTGTTGGTGAGGGAGAGACAGTAACACTGGACTGTCACTATAACACCAGTGACCCAGGTCCATCTCTTTTCTGGTACAGACAGGCTGCAGACGACAAGCCCAAATTCATTCTGAGCCGCTCTAGGTTTGGATCAGGGAACACAGCGGACGGGTTCAAGGAGAGATTTGATTCGAGCCTGGATTCCAGCTCAAGATCAGTTCCTCTGAAGATCCAGAGTCTGCAGCTGTCTGACTCTGCTGTGTACTACTGTGCTCTGAGGCCCACAGTGACAGGAAACTGCAAGACGTACTACAAAAACCTTTAGAGTGTCTATCAAGAATCCAGAGACAGCGCAATGATAATCCAGATCCACTAGAGGGCAGTATTCACATTTTAAAGACTTTGGTTCCTTGCTGAAGAAAAACACATTGGACAGTTTGACAAGCCAGCTTCCTACAACTGCTGATTTGTCCAATGTGTCAATCCAACATTCAAAAACATTTGATTCTGCATTGAAACGTTAAACTGTCTTGATAAAGAAAAGTATGAATGTCTTCTGTAGATTCGTTTAACAAATTCTGCATTGTATTCTAGTCTTAGAAGAAAAATAACTTGATGGAAGTCAGAGCTTGGTGGTTCCTTGATGGAAGCGAGACTGCTTGACTAATCCATGGGACAAGTAGCAGTGTGTATGGTGACAGGTGAGTGGTGGTGTTTAGTCCTGCTTATTTAACAGCTATTCTTTCAAGACTCATTATTTTAGCTCCCTGTCTTACTTTTGAACACGCATACAAAACATGGTGTTCCCTGGTCGTCACTATAAATCGTTCACCACTGTGATGAGAGTCATCACTTCTGTTCACTTGACAGTGAGGAGTTCCACCAGGGGGAGTTAGTGCGTGGGAGGATCACGCTAATCCCCCCCCCCCCGACCAGGCGCCCCGATCGACCAGAGGAGGCGCTAGTGCAGCGACCAGGACACATTCCCACATCCGGCTTCCCACTCGCAGATACGGCCAATTGTGTCTGTAGGGAGCAAGCCGGAGGTAACACGGGGACTCGATCCGGCGATCCCCGTGTTGCTAAGCAACGGAATAGTCCGCTACGCTACCCGGACGCCCTGAGAGTAGTCATTTTAAATGAAGGCTTTATTTGGTTTTAAACCACAATAGTTGGTTTCTACCTTGTCTGTTCTTCACATGGCTTGTGGGCCTGTACGTTCACTGAATGTTGTGCTGGAATGTAACGTGCAATGTATCTTAGGATGCTTTATTTATTTGTTTATTTGTTTGTTTGTTTCTTCATTTATTTCTTCTTTTAATTTGTAATTTGTGATATTGGGCTATACAAACCAAATTGACTTGACTTGACTGTGCAGTTTTATCTTTCGCCTGGTCCTCGTGTGAGTCTGCTTGGATGGCCACACGATGGCGCCAGTGTGCATCTCTTGCCCATGTACTGTTCTGTCTCTTGTCTCTGACATACTGCTGCTTGCTGCTTGTGTGTGAGCTTGTGTATGGTCTGGGTAGATTGTGGAACTGAATTGTCCTTCTGGGGGAAATAAAGTTGTCTGAATGTGAATCTGAAGTACACAGTGCAGACAAACCTTATGGCTCTGCTGAGAGTGAGCATCAGGTATTTTAAGTACACATTGGGTCAGCACATGTTCAACAGGTTGATTTTACACTTGGCCCAGCAAATGCCCCCATTCATAATGTACCCCCCCACCCCCAAAACAAAAGAAAAAAGGAAAAGAAGAGTGGCTGATAACACTGGAGGGTGAACATTTTCAGCATGATGGGGGAGATGTTGGGGGAGGAGAGGGTGGAGAGTAAGTCAGCAGATCTGCTGTTTCATCTGATAGTGAAAAAACGTGTGATTCAGTGTAGATATGCAACTGCATCCACTTTGGACATCAGCCGCTTGGTTTCTTCAGTCATGACGTCATCAAAGTGACTTCGTCAGCCTCTGAGACAAAGAGACTGACAGTCTCCTAGATGAATGATGACACGTTTCTCCCATGAACCTTGTGTCCAGATGAACTGATTCAACTTTTCTGGGATTCTACACCTGGATGATTGAGCAGGCATCAACATATTCATGTGTAGTATTCTAGTTTTAGAAGAAACACAACAATAAATCCCATACTGTCTCAAATATAAACCCAACCACAAAAGATAAACTACATGATGACAGGAGAAGAAAGCCAACCTGAAGGTAATATAAAATATTTAATAATAATAACTCTATTCTATCAACATTCCTTTAAGGTGAGATTATCCTTAAGACATGATTAATTGATTGTTTTATTTGAATATTCTTGCTAAACCTATCTGGACAGTGGATTGTAATAACCTGTCACAGTTGATCCAGTCATTGTTTCCTCTTCAGCAGGAAGTGGAGTTTGACAGACAGGGAAACAGATCAGATCTCTGAAACCAGCACATCTTTAACTAGGTGATTGTTGCTGTGCCACAGTTTCTGTTTGACGTCTGACATCAGCCATGCAGTTCCTCCTACCACTTGTTTTATTCACTGGCTTTACTGGTAAGAAACACTTTGGCAGCTCAGTATTTGTTAAACTATGAATCCCTTTTTAACAGAAATAATAATGAGATAGATTCAATATATGACATGATTATTGACTTTTTAATCATTTCTTCCCATCTGCAGGTTCCAGTTATCAGCAAACCATCCAGTCCCTCCAAGACAGAGTACATGGTCTAGAAGGTGCCAAAGTTACTCTCTCCTGTAAATACTCCTCAGCAAACTACTTATTTTGGTATCGCCAGGACTCAGGAGAACCACCACAGTTTCTAATATCCTCCTATAAATCAGGTTCATCAATAAACAGAGCAGATACAAACTCCAGACTGTCTGTTGAAGTGAATGAGACTCAAATGGAAGTGGAGATGTCCTCTGCTACAGTGACAGACTCTGCTGTGTACTACTGTGCTGTGAGGCCCACAGTGACAGGAAACCCAGAGTCACTGTACACAAACCTGACAGTGTCTGACAGAACATTTACACACTTCAGCTGCTTCTGTCATTTAACAGCTGATCAATCAAGTAGAGTTTTAATATCAGCTCACTAGAAACAAGGTGAGATATTTAGTATCTCTAATCATAGCATTACCATGGAGGATCCTTGTTTCTGGTTGATGGAAGGTTTGCGTCAAAACCTTTTAATGCACACATAGTTCAGCTCAAGGTTAAATATTGTTATAAATTCACACGCAGGACAAGAAGTTGCTGCACAACATGTTGAATTAGTATTGAGTCCAATTAACATTCAACATTTTAGCTTAATGGCTAACTTTTTGTTCATAATATTTTACTGCTCACTTCAAAACATTAGTTACAAAAAATTAAATGTTTTTCTTCTAATATCTTGCCAAGTGATCATTCTATAAGCAGAATAATTCAACCGAAGTTGTGTGATAAAGAATTTTTACATTCTCCACTTTGTGTCATGTGGTTCTTTATTTTGTATTGTAGTTTAAAATACTTTCACGCATAACTTGACATGGCTTATCTCTTGCTAATTCAGTCACGCCCCCAGAGAATGTTCATAGGGGTGGCCAAATGGGGCCACTGAAAATCTTGGGGTGGCACACCAAAACCAAAAGCCATGACTGAATTTCAGGAATTCTATTATGCTGTTGTAGTATACTGTATAGGCTAATTGAAAACTGCCAACATGAGAGTTAAGGAATCGCCTACTGAAATACTTTGGTTTCTTATTTTTTTACAGTTAATGTTACTACATAGCTGATGTGCAAAGACTAACACTGGTACAGTTAACATTTTGAGTTCCACAACAGTTCTGATTTAATGTGTTATGTATCTGTATATATTGTAAAGTGTTAGATGATTCATTGTTAGATTGTGTATGTGTGATGCAGTGACGGACGATCAGAAGCGACTGGCTGCCTGGCTATGCATTTGTTACTTTCTTTGACATGAATTATTATGAAAAATATACATTCTTGATTTAAATGAACGGCACCTAATGTAAAATAACAGATAGAAGGATATTAAGGTTAATCAGAAGCATATTCTGCATATGCGACTCGTGGCTGGGGGAGGGGGGGCAGCAGGGGGGCCAGGGATAGTATCAGGGGGCCGTGGCCACCCCTGGCCACCCCTTGGGGGCGCCACTGTGCTAATTCTGTCCCCCTTTGTTATATCTTAGGAAAATATTACTGATGGCCATTGTCTGTTTAAATAGAGATAAGGAGGACCTTTCTTTCCACAGTTTTTGTCTCTGTCATGGTTGGTGAGACTTATTGACTTTGGGTCATGTTCAGAAACCATTTAATAATTATAATGACTAATCTTATTCTATGTCGTCCTGTTTAGATCAACAAATTTATCATTTCTTATAATGTAAGAATTCCCTTATATATATATATATATATATATATATATATATATATATATATATATATATATATATATATTAGCAAAGAGAACAAAGAGGTGAAGGGTCCATCATGACATTAATTTCTAAACCTCCACCACCACAACACTACAAAGACCAAGACAAGGGGAGGAGTTAGAGAACTGAATGTCAAAGACTTCATGTTGCAACTGAAGAGCTGCTGAGTTATTTTCACTTGGTGATTCAATACACTTCAGTCATGATGTTACTCCATTTAATCTGGCTGATGATATCTACCTTTCATACTGGTAAATATGAAGTGGAAGAACATACATCTTAATATTATCCATAAGGTATTTCCATCAACTATTGTGTTTGTAAAAATCCATGTGTCTATCTAGGGCTCTCTGAGGATTCAGTTACACCATTTCATGATAGAATTCTGGCTTTGGAAGGAGACAGGGTCACTCTCTCCTGCAACTACTCTGTCTCTACAGAGAACCTCTACTGGTATCGACAGTACTCCAGCTCACCTCCACAGCTTCTCATCATGGAATATTCAGAGAAAGAACCAGGGTTGACTCTTAAGCATGAGAGAGAAAGAAAAGCGTTTCATCTGGAGATGTCCTCTGCTGCAGTGACAGACTCTGCTGTGTACTACTGTGCTGTGAGGCCCACAGTGAAAGGAAACCCAGAGTCACTGTACAAAAACCTGACAGTGTCTGACAGAACATTTACACACTTCAGCTGCTTCTGTCATTTAACAGCAGATCAATCAAGTAGAGTTTCCATAGACACATAATGGAAATAATGTATCAGAGTTCATAACTGGACTACTGCTTGTGGACTTTGTTATGATACAGCCGTATTTATATTTAAGTTTAACTAAATATAACTTGTTGTTCATTCAGTGGAACTGGATTAGTGTTTTCTTTCCCTTATCTATGTATTTTGTTACTATAACTGTGGATGAGATGTGGTCATGGCTTTGATGCATCTTCAGGACACCATCAGGATACTATTTGACAATGTTCATGATCAATGTTTCTCATTAACTTGATAGAGACGGTTGGACCTCCACCTTCCTATGACATTAGTTACATCACATGAATGACTGACTTCAAGCCTTTAACTTTAGTTTTCATGGTGGCTGGAGTCTGGTTTCAGGACTCATGTCTTTGTTTACTTGTTGTCATTTAGTCCATTCAGGTTCTTCATAGTGATGAAGAGTCATGTAGAGCTGAGTGGAATCACAGCTGAATCCTCAGAGATACACTGAGATGCTAAAACTTCTTCAAATTATGAAAACAGATCAATAGTCTGAGGATGATTTTAGGTTTCAGACATCTACAATTAAAATGATGAGGGAAAAACAAACCTTTATTTCTTTCCAAATACTCCATCAGCTTTGCTGTGATTCCATCAGTTTATTAGCACATCACACCCCACACTCTTTAATGACACAGGATGAATGTACTTTTCCAAAACAAAGATTTCTGAATTTTTATTATCTATGTTATTCATAACACAACGCAATTATTCTTCAGGTGTTCTTCATAAAAGGCAAAAGAAAAAAAACAAAAACAAAAAACAAAACAAAACATAAAAAAAAACAAAATCCAAATAATAAATAGCTCAAATTTTAAATATTTGAATATTAAATGTCTTTCATTTTCAAAGATGAACCAAAATGGATTCAACTTTATAAGAATCACATAAATAAGAACAACATAATACGTATTGATTGTTTTAAAGACAAGTCCCCTCAACAGGAATATGATGCAACTTATATATTTTAACTTATTTTAAACTTATTTTTAGCTGGGTCTTCATGTGTGTATATCTTATACTGTGTTTGCTGTGTTTGTCTGTGTCTGTCTTGCACTGTTTGGTGAAGCCACAGCCCTCATTTCATTTTTAACATGTGCCTGCACATTGTTTTTAATGACAATAAAATTGAATTGAATTGAATTGAATGTAAAACGTGTTTTACTGTCTGAACCTGTCAGCAGCAGTAATAACAGGCGATTGGTCATCAGCCCTGTCACTCTGAACAAGCCCCGCCTTCAAATCTACCACTTAGTGTTGGAGCTAAAACAAGGTTCCACAGTGAGACACAGGAAGTCCTCTCTGGTCACTGGAGCTCATAGTTACTGAACAGAAGAGCTATGAGCTTCCTGCTCATCTCACTGCTGTTGGCTGCTATGTGCTTTGGTAGGACACAACTCTTGGCTTGCTTGTTATTAATCTGAACTTTGTCTTGTTGATTCTTTTCCTCACACTGACACCGTCTGTTGTTGTCCCACAGAATGCAGAGCTCAAAAAGACAACGTGCTCCAACCCAAAGGAGATGTGACTGTTAGTGAGGGAGAGACAGTAACACTGGACTGTCACTATAACACCAGTGGCTCAAATACAAATCTTTACTGGTACAGACAGGCTGCAGACGACAAGCCCACATTCATTCTGAGCCGCTTTTCTGTTGGATCAGGGAACACAGCGGACGGGTTCAAGGAGAGATTTGATTCCAGCCTGGATTCCAGCTCAAGATCAGTTCCTCTGAAGATCCAGAGTCTGCAGCTGTCTGACTCTGCTGTGTACTACTGTGCTCTGAGGCCCACAGTGACAGGAAACTGCAAGACGTACTACAAAAACCTTTGGAGTGTATATCAAGAATCCAGAGACAAAACAATGTTAAACCACATCCACTAGAGGGCAGTATTCATATTTTAATCTCATCGGCTACTTCTTGAAGAAAAACACATTGGACAGTTTGACAGGTCACCTTCCTACAACTGCTGATTCGTCCAATGTGTCAATCCAACATTCAAAAACATTTTAATCTGCGTTGAAACATTAAACTGTCTTAATGAAGAAAATTATTAATGTCTTATGTAGTTTTATTTAACAAATGGTACAGTCCTGTATTGATTCTAGTGTTAGGAGAAAAATAACTGTAAATCCCATACTGTCTCACATATAAACCAAAAGAAATAAAATACAAATAAAATAAAAGAATAAACCAAAAAACTAAATGACGTAAAGACAAAACGGCTCATTTAAAGGTAATATAAAATATGAAATTATAATATTAATGCTATTCAATTCATTAAAGATTAGATTAACCTTAAACCAGGATATTTTGATTGTTTTATTTGTATATTCTTGCTAAACCGATCTGGCCAGTGAATTGTAATGAGCGATCAAAGGGAGAGATCAGGACCTAAACTCGAAGGCCTCACACAGGAAGGCAAGGCCTTCACGAGATACTTTACCGAACGAAGGATGGGTTTTGTTTTCGAGTGACTGGTGAGTCCTACTCTAATAATTATCTATAGAGTTGATTAAGATTGTTGTTGACAGTGCTTGAATTTGCGGCTGTGAGATTTATCACCTAATTTCTGCAGCACGCCCTACACAGTTCTCTATGTGACTGACTGTTTAAATCCCTCATTTCCCTCCCATAGCCTCTGTTTCCACCGATGGTTTCACCCCACAGGACTGTTTTGTCCGATAGCTCCCCCCACTGGCCTCATCAGTCATTAACCCTCTTACCAGGAGTTTTCCCCATACAGACTACTATTAGGCACTGGGCCTCTTATCCACATGACATATTACGACTTGACCTGGATGTGGACCACAGTGTGCTAACTCCACTAGTTAAATCAGCTGTTTATACGTGCACAACCTGTCAGAAGTTTGCCCTCTACAATATCCCATCTATTCCCAACAAAGCCCCTCAGGTCAATAACGCCATCACAGAGCACAAACTGGACTATGTATGTCTGACGGAAACCTGCCAGTCACAGAATGACTTTCTAGAGCTAAATTCAGCAACTTTGTTTACATATGCAAACCTCGGTCTTCAGGCAGAGGAGGCGGCCTTGTGCAGATTTATTGTGATAGTATAAAACCAACACCACTCTCTCTACTTGATCACTCTTCCTTTGAACTGCTGGCTGTTAAGCTCTATGGACCTTCACCCACCATTGTTGCTGCTCTGTACAGACCACCTAAGGCTGGAATATTTTTATCACTAAACACTCAACAGTTTTAACCACCCTTAGTACAATGTCTCCCTATTTAATCCTAATGGAGGGTTTATAAATGTTCATTTTGATAACACTGCGTGGTGATGCTAAGGGACCACTCGAAGACACACGTCTGTTAGCATACACTTCTTTACTTGAACAACCCACGTCACACTCCTCCTCCCCTCTTACAGTCACTTACATCCTATCTTGTCCTCTAGCTCCCCCTACTGTCCTCCAACTGCATCAACTTAAGACGTTACATATCCCCTTTGCAAAAGATAACATTTATATCATCACCAACTATACATCACTGCGGTGCTTACGCTGAACTGCATTAGCTATAAACACTCTTACAATAACAACAGAATACCACCTTGACCATAAAACAAATAACAGTTTCGAAATAACAGTCTCATGCAGGCAATACTAGGTCATTAAAAAATAACAGATTTGAAATAATAGTTTCACACAGACAGTACTAAGTCTATAAGAAATAACAGTCTCAAAATAACAGTTTCATACCAACAATAGGCTATTCTTGTTTTAGTTTACCGTCCCCACATAGCATAGCCCTGTGCCCAAGCAGGCGGCCTCCTGACCCTGACCTCTCGCAGAGGGGGCTGAGCATGTAGTGGGTCAGGCTGGACTCAGCTACAGTCTATGTCAGGCCCCTGACCCTGAAGGGGTAGGGCAGACACGAGATAGGATGCATTCCAGGTGCGCCCATAAGACAGCCTGTAAGTGTACTGGCCTCTTTGGTCATGCATCTGAAGAGGGGAAGAGTACTTTGACTGTCTCTTGCGTAGTTTACCTGGTCTCCTAACTCTGACCCAAGACCCAGGAGGAAAGTGCACCGCTTTTGCTCCTCTCTTCATGTCTGCATACTCCTTCATCTTCCTCTGCTTCTCTTTCATGTTTGTGCTGTGTTTTGTGCTTGTAGGGATGTGACAGGCTGTGGTTTGTGGAGGCCTGTCACATGGAGTTTGGTGTGTGTCTGAAGTCCGTGCAACAGCTCTGCAGGGGAGCATTGAGTGGTGGCATGCCTGGTTACCCTGCAAAAAGTCTCTGGTTGATGCTGTCCACTCCTTTCCTTCTATTTTCGCAGTCAGCAGACTATACTTCAGACATCGATTAAATCTCTCAATTTCCCCATTGGCCTGGGGGTAGTAGAGTGAGGAGTGTTTGTGTGCAATTCCCCTGTCCTTGTGAAAGGATTCAAATTCCTGTGAAATCAGTTGACTGCCATTGTCTGAGATGAACTCTTTTGGGTTTCCTACCCTGCTGAACACTGTAGACAGGAAGTGGATCACTGGATTAATGGCGTATGACACAGTGGCATGTAGAGTTCCACTCAGGGGAATAGGATTGCCTCCGTAACTCACAAGTTTCAGTGTCGGGTGTACTCAGTGGGGCGTTTGGGAAAAGTTGCATTAACATTGTACTTGGAAGGATTGAAACGGCAGAGCCCGTGTCCAGCAAAAGTTCCACATTTTGTGTTGTCTGCCTCTCAACAGCCATATGTACTGTGCACATTATCTTATTCCCAGTGTGAGCTACAGTGTCTACATTTAATATAGTCACTTCAGACACAGTGCTCTCTACTTGTTCCACATCATCTGTAATTCCACTTACTCTCTTTGCCCCCCTACACACCTTTGCAAAATGCCCCTGTTTCCTGCAGTTATTACAGCGGGCCGTCCTGGCGGGGCAAGATGGGTAGGAAGCTTTATGGTGGCGTGCTCCACATCTGAAGCATGGTAGCCCTTGTCTCGTGGCGTTGTCTCTCGTGGACACTGGCGGTCCCCTGGTTGTGTCCACCAGCTGCACACCCACAGCTGTCGCGGGCGGCGCTGCAGCCGCAGTTCCCCGGTCCATGATTTTAGCGTTCGATGTGACGGATTCAATTAGTCCAGCAATAGTCACAGCCTTTTCCAGAGTTAGGGGCACCTCCAGCAGCAAACGCTCTCTTATCTGATTGGAGTTAGTCTTTTCCACCAACTGGTCCCGTAGCACGTGATCCTCAAATGTTTTAGAGTTGCACGTAGCAACAAGTTCTCTCAGCGCGGACACGTACTGTGCCACTGATTCTCCGTGATGCTGACTCCGTTGTCTAAACTTATATCTTTCAGCCACCACCTTAACAGCAGTGTAGCACTGTAGATGTTGACAGTTGACTAGGACCAGTTCTAGGTACGTAGGAGCAGTTTATAACTAGCATCAAATGACTGCAGACCACAGACCAGGGAATAAAGTTTGAACTACCGGCTTGTTTTTATATAAAGAATTGTAAAAAAAAACAGAGAAACATACACAATTACACAATAACACAGTGAGAATGGATAAATTCCTTGAAACCTCTTGTTTTATGATTTAACCCTTATTAAACCACTATTTTGAGTTTCAGATATTTTAGATAGATATTTTAGTTCTAATTAAGGATCCTTTAATTCTAATTTGAAGTTATCGCTTGTTTGAGTTGACAAATTATGTTAATTTGTTTTATGTTCTATTTTGTTCCATTGGGCCTTTAAGTTTCAGATCTAATTTCCATTAACCTAAGTTACTTAACCAGTAAATCAGAATGCCAAAAGTAACACACAACTGCATTACCTCATGAACAGTATGAATGAGTAATAAACTCAGCCGATACTGCGATTAACAATACAATATCAGATCAAAAATCCAAATCAATAATCAATGTAGGCTATAATCGGTCCTTTTTGGAAAGTCCGTTGTTGCTCCAATGAGCCCAACTACGTTTTGCAGTAACAAACTGGAAGTTTCTGTCCTACCACAATCCAGGTCCTCGAATCTGTAGGCTGCTGTCCTGAGAATGAGCTGTGTGAAGCCGCAGACAGACCACGTGGATCCAGCAGGGCTCCTATAGGTGGCTCGCCATCTTGTTTCCAGCTTGGGGTAAGAAACACCAAGCGCGATCTTCCAAATCCAAGAAAAACCTGGCCTGCATTATAACAGGCGCATCACACACGCAAAGACATTAGTTTACATATCTCTCAATAAAAGAATCAAAAGAAAACAACACAAGTAGCGACTGACATGGTCAATCTACCCACCGCTAAAACGTGACGCAGTTTAATTTCTGTGCTAATACGCCATGCTGCTGCTGCTGCGGCTTAGCTGGAAGGAGCTAGCTTAGCAACTCGGTTTGCACAAAAGAAAAACACATTCTGAGTTCGGTTCACAAAAGAAAAACACATTCTGAATTCGGTTCACGAAAGAAAAACGTGGCTCCTCAACAATCTTTACACAAACTATGATCCACAACACAACCGAGCTACTTATAGATTTAACTAGCCTATGCACACAGACATTGTAAACGGAAAAGTTCGGCTAGTTAGCATCGGCTAGTTAGCAGTTGACTCACCAAGTCCTGGACGACACTCGGACACAACACAAAACCCAGGGCTCGGAGGAGGACCAGACCAACAAAACACTCAGCTTGGATAAAGAAAGAACCAACTGTAGCTCGCTGCCATTTCAAAGCAGAATCTTCTATCTCTCGTTCCAGCGGCTTCTCTCAAGCGTCTGCCTGGCGTTCTGAAACCGGGCTGCTTCTGGGACGTCCTCCCTCTCGAGCAAGGCAGCTGATTGGCTAATCGGCACTGCACGCGCTGCGTTCAAGAAATAGCAATCTGAACCAACAATATCAATATGAATTTATCGGTACCACGAATTACTGATCTACTGTTCACTATTTATTTGCAAAATGAATAATTACGATTATTTATTATTGTAAACTACTAATAAGACACGTTACCCCCTAGCTAACGGGTTGGACCCTTTAGCCGAGCGGTTAGTGACGTCGCCTTGTGGTGTACTGCACCACAAGGCGACGTCATTATTTATTTTGTCTTACTGACATTTAGAGAGAGGTCGTTATCATGGCACCATATGGTTAAATCTTCCACTTCCCTCCCATAGGCCGTCTCATCACTGTCACTTATTACTCCAATCACTGTGGTGTCATCTGTGAATTCAATGATGCTGTTGTTGTCATATTTGGCTACACAGTCGTGTGTAAATAGACTGTACATTAGGGGGCCTAGACATCAGCCCTGAGGTGTGCCAGTCTGAAGAACTAATGTGGATGATTATGTTTTACCTATTCTCACAGTCTTGGGAGGGCCTCTCAGGAAATCAAATGAGCAATTAGAGATAGAGTTGCCCATACCAAGACCTCTGAGTTTCCACACCAGTTTAGATGGTACAATGATATAGAAAGCTGAGCTGTAATCAATAACTTTGTCTACAACTTTATGGAGATGGTTTCACATAAACCCTTCATGTAACAATTGTTACATTACATGAACATTTGACTGGTTGACTACAAATCTTTAAGATTAGTTCTGAAGTTGGTTGGTGTTTGGTTTGATAACTCATGTCTTAGTTTGTTTCTGTCCAGATAATCCAGACATTTGCAAAAGGCAGCATTTTTCTTATAAAATTTTCACAACAACTTTATGCACAGTGTTGACTGTACTTTTTTCTAAATGTCCATGTTATTCACAACATATTGCACTTAGTTCACATCCACTCAAGTAAAAACAGACAACCAAACAATCCAATTCATGACTTCAAAAGATAGGTAGACAAATGTTTGATGCAACTGTAGAAGTTGAATAACAAGATGTGTTCATTGTTTTAAAGGCGATTCCCCTCAACAGGAATATTATCTAAAATGTGTTGTACTGTCTGAAACTGTCAACAAGCCCCTCCTTCAAATCTACCACCTTAGTGTTGGAGCTAAAACCAGGTTCCACAGTGAGACACAGGAAGTCCTCTCTGGTCACTGGAGCTCATAGTTACTGAACAGAAGAGCTATGAGCTTCCTGTTCATCTCACTGCTGTTGGCTGCTGTGTGCTTTGGTAGGACACAACTCTTTGTCTGCTTGTTATTAATCTGAACTTTGTCTTGTTGATTCTTTTCCTCACACTGACACCGTCTGTTGTTGTCCCACAGAATGCAGAGCTCAAAAAGACAACGTGCTCCAACCCAAAGGAGATGTGACTGTTAGTGAGGGAGCGGCAGTAACACTGGACTGTCACTATAACACCAGTCAATCAAGTCCATCTCTTTTCTGGTACAGACAGGCTGCAGACGACAAGCCCACATTCATTCTGAGCCACTTTACTTT
Source organism: Lampris incognitus (assembly GCF_029633865.1). Taxonomy (NCBI): domain Eukaryota; kingdom Metazoa; phylum Chordata; class Actinopteri; order Lampriformes; family Lampridae; genus Lampris; species Lampris incognitus. Next base: position 47,020,688 of record NC_079224.1, read on the forward strand.
TGGATCAGGGAACACAGCGGACGGGTTCAAGGAGAGATTTGATTCCAGCCTGGATTCCAGCTCAAGATCAGTTCCTCTGAAGATCCAGAGTCTGCAGCTGTCTGACTCTGCTGTGTACTATTGTGCCCTGAAGCCCACAGTGACAGGAAACTGCAGAACCCACTACAAAAACTTTAGTGTCTATCAAGAATCCAGAGACAACGCAATGTTAACCCACATCCACTAGAGGGCAGTATTCACATTCTGATCTCATCGGCTCCTCGTTGAAGCAGAAAACATCAAATTTCTTAATGAAGTTGTGAAAACGGTGATTGTCAAATAAGTTGAAGTGAATGAATACTGAATAAATAGTTAACTACTTATTGAATTGAATGCGGTTTATCAAAAATAACATTACTATTATATGATAGCAAACAACAACTAACAGTTTTGAAGAAACAAAATACTCATGTGTTCCAAGTCAGAATGAGGTGAATTTCTCCTTTTAACAAACTTGGTAACTGCGTGTTAAAATATCATATACATGTTAGTGAAGATTCAATTGTACTGGGAATAAAACAGGTTTAATAATAAAACATTATATACTGTACCATCTAACCCTAAATAAACCATCTGAAGTGCACCATCACACCATCCCATGCTACCAGCATGGAAACCTGTCCAGGTCCAGGATTGGGACTCTGGCTTCATCTGTGGCTCCTCCCCTTGACTAGAGAGGAAGCTGCAGGCAGAGAGCTGTTTATTCCAACCTGTAAAGATCTGACCCATCACAGCTCATCAGAGACACCACTACTTTCACATCACAACATTCATCCATTAGATTTTCTCTGAACAACCACGATGACGCTCATCACAATTTTACTGTTCTCAGCTCTTGTCAGTATGCAAACACTTCCATAATAAATCAGGAAGCTATGTGTTTTCTTCATGTGTTTTTTACCGTTATTTCTTCATGGTGTTTTTGTGAATGTAATCAGTCTGGTGTCTGGTAGGTGACACCTATGAAGACGCCTCACTGCCACCAGTTCTGAGCTGTTTTCAGTGGAGGGTCACAGTGTTATTCTCTCCTGTAATTATACACTTCAAACTGATAATATTCAGTGGTACCAACAGAAAGCTGGATCTATTCCCACTTTCCTTCTCCTGGTCACAGACACAGCAGTACCTTCTGTGGTCGAAGCAACACCTCCTCGTCCTCGACTTGCTGTTAGACTGAATGAAAGGAGAAACCGAGTAGAAGTGGAGATGTCCTCTGCTGCAGTGACTGACTCTGCTCTGTACTACTGTGCTGAGGCCCACAGGGACAGGAGACCCAGAGTCACTGTAATAAAACAGCACATCACCAGAGACTCCAAACAAAACAACTCACATATGTATTTGGTTATAGTGCCACCTACTGGACTCTCCTGAACGATGACAGCATTTCCTGATGTTTTCAGGATGCTGATTTAAGACAAGAGGAGGAGCAAAGTTCCCCCTCAGTGCTTATGACTGAATTTTTACTTTGAATCTTGAAAAGGAGATTCATTCCTTCCCAGCTTCCTCTCACCTTCTACTCTTCCTCAAGTTAGCTTTGGGGATGCTCTCTTCTGTTATTTTATTGTGTGCCGTATGGGGTAAGATATCCTGTCATATTTTTCTCAAAATCTAAGGTCACGTTTGATCTGATTTTTTTTTCTTATTGTTTTAAACAACAATAAACAACAAATATACAAGGATGTTGCAAAATCTGACACGCTGAACCAAAATGTCTCTGGCATACTGATGATTGTCACTTGTCTTTGAGTTTGTGTATGGTCTGGGTAGATTGGAAAACTGAACTGTCCTTCTGCAATAGATAAAGTTGTCTGAATCTGAATCTGAATGAAAATGCTTGAATTCTGTGTTTCACCTTTTTCTTCCAGCTCAGAGTTCTGCAGACACCATCAGACCAGATAAGAATACTGACGATGTAACTGAGGGTGATGAGGTTAAACTCTCCTGTAGATACAACAGTTCTAAGGTTGACATATTGTTGTGGTACCGCCAGTATCCTGGATCAGCTCCACAGTTTCTCACAATGGACTACTCAGGATACAAAACCAACGCAATATCAGGAGTGAACATCCAGCATGACAAAGAAGAGAAGCGAGTGGATTTAGAGATGTCCTCTGCTGCAGTGACAGACTCTGCTGTGTACTACTGTGCTGTGAGGCCCACAGTGACAGGAAACCCAGAGTCACTGTACAAAAACCTGACAGTGTCTGACAGAACATTTACACACTTCAGCTCAAGTTCAAGTTGAAGTTCAACATTGTTGTCATGTGTATTTAAATACAATGAAATTCGAGTGCTTTGTACTCTCTCTGTCTTAACACAAAGGACACCCCCCCCAAAAAAATGCACAATACAGTCCTACACAGACGATGTACACAGAATTCATACATTATATACACAATATACAGTACACAATAACAAAACAGTGTAAGGGGCATATGGGTGCGCCAACTGTTCAGTAACTTCCCTGCCTGTGGAAAGAAATGATTACTGAGACGGGTGGTGTGTGATTTGATGCTTTTACATGGAAGGAGTGAGAACAGAACATTAGTGGTGTGGCTGGTGTCCTTAATGATTTTTGGGCTTTCGTTTTGCAGCTAGTGTGTGAATATTATCAAGTTGTGGTAGTTCCATGCCAATGATATTTGCTGCTGTTGTTTCAATCCTTTGCAGCAGTCTGCAGTCCTGAGCAGTCAGGTTACCAAACCACACTGTGGTACAGCCTGTGAATACGCACTCCATGGTATTGAGATAAAAGTTGATCAGAGTTTATATATTCATACCAAATGTGTGCCAATGTGACGCCTCCAAAAAGATGGTCTCTGCTGTGCCTTCTTGAGGGTGCAATTGGTGTTGACAGACCATGTGCTGGTGTCAGTGATGTGTAAACTGAGAACTCTAAAACTGTCCACAATTTCAACAGATTATCCACTGATGCAAATAGGAATGTGATTTCCTTCAGTCTTTCTAAAGGCAACAGAGATTTATTTTGTCTTACTGACATTGAGAGAGAGAGGTCGTTATCATGGCACCACATGGTTAAATCTTCCACCTCCCTCCTATAGGCCGTCTCATCACTGTCACTTATTACTTCAATCACTGTGGTGTCATCTGTGAATTCAATGATGCTGCTGTTGTCATATTTGGCTCCACAGTTGTGTGTAAACAGACTGTACATTAGGGGACCTAGACATCAGCCCTGAGGTGTGCCAGTCTGAAGAACTAATGTGGATGATTATGTTTTACCTATTCTCACAGTCTTGGACGGGCCTCTCAGGAAATCAAATGAGCAATTAGAGATAGAGTTGCCCAGACCAAGACCTCTGAGTTTCCACACCAGTTTAGATGGTACAATGGTATTGAAAGCAGAGCTGTAATCAATAAACCACATTCAGACATAGGTAGCCATGCTGACATAGCTCCTTCTGTCATTTAACATACGATTAATCAAATAAGGTTTCACATCTAAATAATGATAATATTGTATCAGCGGCAATATTCAGTTTGATGTATTTGCCCTTTGTAAAAATACACGATGACCCATTTTAAAATTTCACAAAACTTTATGACTTGTTCAATCAGAGGAGGTGGATAAGTGTGTTTTCTGTCAATTCTGTTTTTTGTTCCGAGACTGTGGATGAGATTTGCTAATAGAAACTGGTAAATCTTCAGGATAACTTTGTCGACAGCTTTATGGAGATGGTTTCACATAAACCATTCATGTACCAATAGTTACATTACATGAACATTTGACTGGTTGACTACAAATCTTTAAGATTAGTTGTGATGTTGGTTGGAGTTTGGTTTAATAACTCATGTCTTAGTTCCCTCTTCATTTATGTCCGTTTGTTTCTGTCCAGATAATCCAGACATTTGCAAAAGGCAGCATTTCTCTTATAAAAATTTCACAACGACTTTATGCACAGTGTTGACTGTACTTTTTTTTTTAAATGTCCATGTTATACACTACATATTGCATTTAGTTCACATCCACTCAAGTAAAAACAGACAACCAAACAACCCAATTCATGACTTAAAAAGATAGGTAGACACATGTTTGATGCAACTGTAGAAGTTGACTAATAAGACGTGTTCATTGTTTTAAAGGCAATTCCCCTCAACAGGAATATGATCTAAAATGTGTTGTACTGTATGAACCTGTCAACAAGCCCCTCCTTCAAATCTACCACTTAGTGTTGGAGCTAAAACCAGGTTCCACACTGAGACACAGGAAGTCCTCTCTGGTCACTGGAGCTCATAGTTACTGAACAGAAGAGCTATGAGCTTCCTGCTCATCTCACTGCTGTTGGCTGCTATGTGCTTTGGTAGGACACAACTCTTGGTTTGCTTGTTATTAATCTGAACTTTGTGTTGTTGATTCTTTTCCTCACACTGACACCGTCTGTTGTTGTCCCACAGAATGCAGAGCTCAAAAAGACAACGTGCTCCAACCCAAAGGAGGGGTGACTGTTAGTGAGGGAGAGACAGTAACACTGGACTGTCACTATAACACCAGTGACAGAAATACATTTCTTTTCTGGTACAGACAGGCTGCAGACGACAAGCCCACATTCATTCTGAGCCGCATTACTGCTGAATCAGGGAACACAGCGGACGGGTTCAAGGAGAGATTTGATTCCAGACTGGATTCCAGCTCAAGATCAGTTCCTCTGAAGATCCAGAGTCTGCAGCTGTCTGACTCTGCTGTGTACTACTGTGCTCTGAGGCCCACAGTGACAGGAAACTGCAAGACGTACTACAAAAACCTTTAGAGTGTATATCAAGGATCCAGAGACAACACAATGATAAACCAGATCCACTAGAGGGCAGTATTCACATTTTAAAGTCTTTGGTTCCTTGTTGAAGAAAAACACATTGGACAGTTTGACAAGCCAGCTTCCTACAACTGCTGATTTGTCCAGTGTCACTGCCAACACTACAATAACACATCTTCATCTGCACTCCAGCTTCAAAGATGAGCTGTGGTTAATTGTTCCTTACGTGTCAAATCTTAATTTTGTTAAACATTTTGTTAATATGTAAATGATGCTTCTTAAATGAAATGAGGAAAATCAATATTGAACAATCAGTAAAATACAAATTTAATAGAATGTTATATTTAGATTAATGTTAATACATTGTGATATAAGTTACAAATAAAACGTTCAAGGCAGCAAAAACTCCTGTGCTGTCCAAATCTGGTTGAGGTTAAGTCCTCATTTTAACAAAATTTGTAATATTGTGGTGACCCACATCTATATAACTAGAGACATTCACCTAAGAGGGCAGTGTACCTTTAAGGGAAGAGGTGAGGGGTCAGATAATGCACTTCCGCTTCCGGTTCACGGTTCAGTGTCGTTGTCGAATGTATGACATGCTGAGTTGGAGCTAGTAAACTACCTCGACTACGTCTACTCTCACGTCTCCTGTCTCGTTGTTTTCTAACTCCACATTGGTGACCCCGACGTGATCGAACTACTAATACGAGTATGTCTGACAACGACGAAGCCGGTGCTAACAACATGGCTATTGCTAACGCTAGCATTTACACCGCTACTGTGAAGCTACCCGACTTTTGGCAGCATAATCCACGGCCGTGGTTTCAACATGTGGAAGCCCAGTTCCAGCTGAGAGGGATGACGCAGGATGCAACGCAGTACTTCCACGTGGTGGCGGCGTTAGACGCATCGACAACGGCGCGAGCAATGACGCTGTTGGAAGCTCCGCCAGCTGCTGGCAAGTACGATGCTATAAAGACATTCCTCCTGAAACTACTTGAACTGTCGGAGCTGGAGAAGGCAGACCGTTTACTGTCCCCGAATGGCCTCGGCGACGGCAAACCGTCTGAGTTAATGGAAAAAATGCTGTCTGTGCTGGGATCGGCTGATCCGGCCTTTCTTTTCACACACATTTTTCTGAGGCAGCTCCCCGCACCTGTACGCACAGCACTGGCCAGTTCTCCTCTCGCCGCCTCCCTCCAAGGACTACCGTTCTCTGGCTGCTGAAGCAGACAGGGTTTTCCTGGCCAACCGGCAACAGTTTGTGCATGCCCTGCTACCCCACCAGACCGCCCCACCACCACCTGGGTACGACTATATGGACACCGCGGCTGCGGTGACAGCCCGCCGCCAACCTGACGACGGGCTCTGTTATTACCATGCCAGGTTTGGGGCAAAAGCAAAACGGTGTCGCAAACCCTGCAGTTACAGGGTTCAGGGAAACGCCAAGGCCGGCGCTCGTTAACGGCTATGGGCGCCGGCCGTGACTGCAAGCTGTTGTTCATCAGAGACTCCTTGTCGGGCCGACGGCTGCTGGTTGACTCTGGCGCTCAACGCAGCATACTACCAGCACAAGCTGTGGACACGATGACCGACAGTCACGGCCCCCAGATGGACGCCGCCAACGGCACGTCCATTCGGACGTACGGTATCAGACATGTGGACGTGTGTTTTGGCGGCCGACGTTTCGGCTGGGACTTTGTGATGGCTGCTGTATCCACCCCGCTCCTAGGTGCGGATTTCCTCTGTGCTTTCAACCTGCTGGTGGATGTTAAAAACTGTCGCGTGATTGATGCCGTCTCTTTTGCGTCATACCCCTGCACGCTTGGGGGCGCTGGAGCACTGTGCCTCGCTAACACACTCTCCACCGGGGATCCATACCAACGCCTGCTCGCAAATTTCCCCGAGCTCACCACACCCACCTTCTCCTCGGCGGTGGCCAAGCACGGCGTGGAACATCATATCACCACAGTGGGCCCCCCAGTTTACGCCCGGGCCCGACGCCTCGACTCGGCCAAGCTCGCAATAGCCAGGGAGGAGTTTTCGACTATGGAGCGCCTCGGCATTGTCCGCCGTTCTGACAGCCCGTGGGCTTCCCCTCTTCACATGGTTACTAAGGCCAACGGGGGTTGGCGCCCGTGCGGGGACTACCGTTGCCTAAACAATGCCACGACCCCCGACCGGTACCCCATACCGCACATACAAGATTTCTCTACCCACCTGGCGGGCGCTGCCATCTATTCCAAAATCGACTTAGTGCGGGGGGTATCACCAAGTGCCGGTCCACCCATTGGATGTCCCAAAAACGGCTGTCATCACACGCTTTGGGCTCTTTGAGTTTTTACGTATGCCTTTCGGCCTTAAAGGGGCGGCGCAGACGTTTCAGCGCCTTATGGACTCTGTGCTCCGCAACATGCCATTTTTGTCTGTGTACTTAGACGACATCCTCGTGGCCAGCGCGTTGGCGGAGGAACACATGACGCACCTCAGACAGCTGTTTGACAGGCTCAGCGAACACGGCCTCATCATCAACCCAGCTAAGTGTCAGTTCGGGGAGTTGTCCATCACCTTCCTCGGGCACCACATCACTCCACAGGGGGCCGTTCCCCTCCCTGCCAGGGTTGAGGCTGTCACCATGTTCCCCCGCCCCCGCACTGTACAGTCGCTGCAGGAATTCCTGGGCATGGTGAACTTTTACAACCGTTTCCTGCCCCGTGCCGCCCACATCATGCGTCCCCTGTATGAGGCCCTGCGGGGTAAGAAGTCTAAGGACGAGCTGGACTGGTCTTCGGGGATGGACGAGGCTTTTGTGGCCGTCAAGACCGCGCTGGCCAACGCTGCGCTGCTAGCTCACCCGTCGCCTGCCGCCCCCATAGCCCTTACAACGGATGCCTCCGACTACGCCGTGGGGGCCGTGTGTGAGCAGTGGGTGGGGGGGGGGGGCTGGCAGCCATTGGCGTTCTTCAGTAAACAACTCTGTGAGAGCGAGCGCAAATACAGCACCTTTGATAGGGAACTACTGGGTCTCTTCCTCGCAACCAGACACTTTAGGTTCCTATTGGAGGGCCAACAGTTCACCGCTTTCTTGGACCACAAACCGCTGACGTTCTGTATGGCCAAAACCTCAGAACCGTGGTCTGGGCGTCAGCAGCGCCATCTCGCGGCGGTTTCCGAGTTTACCACGGACATACAACATGTGTCGGGCAAGGATAACTTCGTCGCCGACTGCCTTTCACGGGCGGTTGTTAACGCCGTTCACTTGGGACTCGACTACGCCGCTATGGCAGCGGACCAAGCCAAGGATGCGACCATTCAAGACTACCGGTCGACCCCTACGGCGCTACGGCTGGAGGACGTGACGTTCGACGCGGCCAATACCACCCTCCTCTGTGACATCTCCACCGGTCAACCGCGCCCCCTGGTGCCTACTTCCTGGCGGCGCCGAGTTTTCGACACCGTCCACGGCCTTTCCCACCCGGGAGTGAAGGCCTCGACCAAGCTGGTGAGCGTCAAGTTTGTTTGGCCTGGGCTCCGTAAGGATGTTAGAGCCTGGGCCGGCTCGTGTGTGGCGTGCCAACGCGCCAAGGTGCACTGCCATATCATGGCCCCTTTGGTGCCGTTTGTGGTTCCAGAGAGGCGGTTTGACCACGTCAATGTTGACCTGGTGGGTCCCCTGCCCCCCTCTCGTGGTTATACGTTCCTCCTCACTATTGTGGACAGGGCCACCAGGTGGCCAGAGGCTATTCCCTTGTCCTCCACGACGGCAGCAGAGGTAGCACGGGCGTTCATCGGCTGCTGGGTGGCCCGTTTCATAGTGATGAAGAGTCATGTAGAGCTGAGTGGAATCACAGCTGAATCATCAGAGATACACTGAGATGCTAACGTTCTTCAAATTATGAAAACAGATCAACAGTCTGAGGATGATTTTAGGGTTCAGACATCTACAATTAAAATGATGAGGGAAAAACAAACCTTTATTTCTTTCCAAACCTTCCATCAGCTTTGCTGTGATTCCATCAGTTTATTAGCAGATCACACCCACACTCTTTAATGAAACAGGATGAATGTACTTTGATTTCCACATTTTTGTTTATTGTCAATGTTCTTCATAACACAATGCAATTCTCCTTCAGGTTTTCTCCATAAAAGACAAACAACCAAACCATTTCGAATAATAAAAATCTCCAATATTAAATGTGTTATTTATATGCAAAGATTCAACAAAATGGAATCACAAAAATAATAGTAACATAACACTTGTTCATTGTTTTAAAGACAATTCCCCTCAACAGGAATATGATGTAAAATGTGTTGTACAGTCTGAACCTGTCAGCAGCAGTAATAACAGGGGATTGGTCATCAGCCCTGTCACTCTGAACAAGCCCCGCCTTCAAATCTACCACTTAGTGTTGGAGCTAAAACCAGGTTCCACAGTGAGACACAGGAAGTCCTCTCTGGTCACTGGAGCTCATAGTTACTGAACAGAAGAGCTATGAGCTTCCTGCTCATCTCACTGCTGTTGGCTGCTATGTGCTTTGGTAGGACACAACTCTTTGTTTGCTCGTTATTAATCTGAACTTTGTCTTGTTGATTCTTTTCCTCACACTGACACCGTCTGTTGTTGTCCCACAGAATGCAGAGCTCAAAAAGACAACGTGCTCCAACCCAAAGGAGATGTGACTGTTAGTGAGGGAGAGACAGTAAAACTGGACTGTCACTATAACACCAGTGACTCAAGTCCATATCTTTACTGGTACAGACAGGCTGCAGACGACAAGCCCACATTCATTCTGATCCGCATTACTGCTGAATCAGGGAACACAGCGGACGAGTTCAAGGAGAGATTTGATTCCAGCCTGGATTCCAGCTCAAGATCAGTTCCTCTGAAGATCCAGAGTCTGCAGCTGTCTGACTCTGCTGTGTACTACTGTGCTCTGAGGCCCACAGTGACAGGAAACTGCAAGACGTACTACACAAACCTTTGGAGTGTCTATCAAGAATCCAGAGACAACGCAACTATAAACCTGATCCACTAGAGGGCAGTATTCAAATTTTAATCTCATTGTCACCTTGTTGAAGAAAAACTCATTGGACAGGTTGACAAGCCAGCTTCCTACAACTGCTGATTTGTCCAGTGTCACTGCCAACACTACAATAACACATCTTCATTTGCACTCCAGCTTCAAAGATGAGCTGTGGTTAATTGTTCCCTACGTGTCAAATCTTAATGTTGTTAAAACATTTTGTTATTATGTTAAATGATGCTTCTTAAATGAAATGAGGAAAATCAATATTGAACAATTAGTAAAATACAAATTTAATAGAATGTTATATTTAGATTAATGTTAATACATTGTGATATAAATTACAAATAAAACTTTCAAGGCAGCAAAAACTCCTGTGCTGTCCAAATCTGGTTGAGGTTAAGTCCTCATTTTAACAACATTTGTAATATGCAATTTTATTTAACAATATTATTTACGTGTTATTCAATATTTAATTGTTTTGAGAAGAAAACAGCTTTCAATCCAATACCGTCTCCCATATAACGATAGACAGAAAGAAAGAAAGAAAGAAAGAAAGAAAGAGAGAAAGGCACTTTATTTTGTCATTGTACAGGTTATAATGAATGTGTTCTTTGCATGTAATCACCCTATTGTATAGGAGCAGTGGGCAGCTGCAGCACCCGGGGACCGACTCCCATTCTTCTTTCCATTGCCTTGCTCAGGGGCAGAGACAGCAGTATTAACCCTAACTTTTCTTTTTGATGGTGGGAGGAAACCAGAGCACCCATAGGAAACCCACGCAGAACATGCAAACTCCACACAGAAACGACCTGGTACGGCCTGGGGTTCGAACCCAGGACCTTCTTGCTGTGAGGAACAGTGCTAAACACTGGGCCACTGTGCTGCCCCAAACCCACCCATATGAGATGAATGGAGTAAATGAAGGCAGCAGCAGCAGCAGCAGAGCCATGTGGACATGCAGTAAAACAGCTGCTAGTGGGTCTAGTGAAGGACACAGAGGTTGGCTGGCATGTGAGGAGTAGTGAGGAGGTTGGTGTGAACAGTGGGTGAATAGGAGGAGCCAGACACACTATGAGGGGAGGACGTTAGCAGGAAGGACTGGTAAAGTCCACAGTGCAACTAAAGAGACAGCTGAACTAACAGCAGCATGCTGCTCCATCTCATCTGGTTCCTTTCTGTACTAACAGGTGAGTCTGCTGTCACCATGACAACCTGCTGCACACTGACTCTGACCATACAGGCTGACAAGCAGACACACACATTTACCATCACCAGCAGGCTCAATATGGACAACAACCAACACACAAAGCCCACAGTAACTCACTGAATTACCACAACGACACCTTTTTTCTGCAACACCTTCTTGGATATTTCCAAAATTTTCAGGTAGTAGTTTGGAAGAAGAAATCAACCCCACGACCCTTTCAGTCCAAAGTGTAGAAGGAGCCAAAGTTATTCTATCCTGTATTTACACCGGCTCACCTTACAACCTTCAGTGGTATCATCAGTCACCAGGATCTACAGCCCAATTCCTCCTCTCTGCATCACCCAGCAGTCAGCAGTCAGTGGTCAGAGGACAACCTGAAGATCTCAGACTGTCAATCAGCTTCAACGGAGAACAGAAACGAGTGGATCTGGAGATGTCCTCTGCTGCAGTGACAGACTCTGCTGTGTACTACTGTGCTGTGAGGCCCACAGTGACAGGAAACCCAGAGTCACTGTACACAAACCTGACAGTGTCTGACAGAACATTTACACACTTCAGCTCGAGTTACAATTCAACTTTATTGTCATGTGTATTTAAACACAATTAAATCCTTGTGCTCGGGCTCTCTGCCTTAAAGAGTGTGGGTGTGATGTGCTAATAAACTGATGGAATCACAGCAAAGCTGATGGAGTATTTGGAAAGAAATAAAGGTTTGTTTTTCCCTCATCATTTTAATTGTAGATGTCTGAAACCTAAAATCATCCTCAGACTGTTGATCTGTTTTCATAATTTGAAGAACTTTTAGCATCTCAGTGTATCTCTGAGGATTCAACTGTGATTCCACTCAGCTCTACATGACTCTTCATCACTATGAAGAACCTGAATGGACTAAATGACAACAAGTAAACAAAGATATGAGTCATGAAACCAGACTCCAGCCAACATGACAACTAATGTTAAAGGCTTGCAGTCAGTCATTCATGTGATGTAACTAATGTCATAGGAAGGTGGAGGTCCAACCGTCTCTATCAAGTTAATGAGAAACATTGATCATGAACATTGTCAAATATGCTGGCTTGTAAGTAATGAGCATGTCTTTTATATAGTGTGGTGCAAGACCATTTAGCACTTTGTGGACAATTAACACAAGTTTAAAATGGATTCTAGTTTTGACACTGAGCCAATACAGAGATGTAAGAACAGTGTAATGGCCTCATACTTTCTACTTCCGGTGAGAACACGTGCTGCCGCGTTTTGAATTAACTGTGGTTGGCGCACAAGTGAATTTGGGAGGCCGGTGAATTGTCCACTACAGTAGTCTAGTCTACTTGTTATAAAAGCATGGGTTAATTTCTCACAGTCTGATTTTGAAAGAAAACCCTTAGTTCTGAGATGTTGTTAAGATGGTAGGAGGCTGATCTTGTGAGATGATGGATGTGGCTCTTGACATTCAGATCCCTGTCTATGATTACACTGAGATTTCTAGCTTCACTTCTGCACTCCAGAGGCAGAGAGCTGAGACGAGCTGCCATTCTCTGTCTCTGAGTCTTTGCACCGCAAATAACAATTTCATCAAAGCATACAAAAATCTATGTATCTATCTATCTAACTATCTATCTATCTATCTATCTATCTATCTATCTATCTATCTATCTATCTATCTATCTATCTATCTATCTATCTATCTATCTATCTATCTAACACACTTGTATTTCAATAAACACTCATTCCAAGATAGGTAAAAACCTCCAGTTTTGATTTCTGCCATTTACGTTCCAGTCTCCTGCAGGCCCACTTAAGAGCACGTGTCTCATCTTAAACCAGGGTGTAGGCCTCTTTAGTCACCTAGCTCTGGTAGTGAGAGGTGCAACTGAACCGAGGAGACTAGAGAGGGTCACATTTAATTCACTAGTGAAATCTTCAAGAGTGACTCACTACGGTGAAAGGAGCCAAGACTTTAGGCAGCTGCTTGCTAAATGCAGCTCCAGTGGAGGGACCAATGTGGCGAGTGGCAACTACATCTGTGCCGACATTACCTGGATAAGCCAATAATGCATGAGAAAATGATCTGACACAGCAGATGTGGTCTGCAAGTAATTCAGATCAGAAACAGGTATCACTTTAGATACAACCAAATCAAGGGTGTCACCAATGAGTCGACTCTTGAACAAACTGAGCGACCCCAACAGTATCAGCTCGTGCCAGAAAGGCTTTTCTTAGCGGATCAGCAGCCTTATTCAGATGAATATCTAAATCACCAAGAATTATAATCACATCATAATGAGTAACAAGCCCTGAGACAAATTCTTCATATTCTTTAAGAAACACTGAGTAGGTGTCCAGGCAGTGTAGCGGTCTATTCCGTTGCCTACCAACACGGGTTATCTCCGGTTCAAATCCCCGTTTTACCTCCGGTTTGGTCGGGCGTCCCTACAGACACAATTGGCTGTTTCTGCGGGTGGCAAGCCGGATGTGGGTATGTGTCCTGGTTGCTGCACTAGCACCTCCTCTGGTCGGTCAGGGCGTCTGTTCAGGGGGGAAGGAGAACTGGGCATAATAGCATGATCCTCCCACGTGCTACATCCTGCTGGTGAAACTCCTCACTGTCAGGTGAAAAGAAGCGGCTGGTGACTCCACATGTACCGGAGGAAGCATGTGGTAGTCTGCAGCTTTACCCGGGCCGGCAGAGGGGGTGGAGCAGTGACCGGGATGGCTCGTAAAATAGGGTAATTGGCCAAGTCCAATTGAGGAGAAAAAAAAGGGGGGGGTCCAAAAAGAAAAAAAGAAAAAGAAAAAGAAACAGTGAGTAAGAGCCAGGAGGTCGATAGAATATCACAACCTGGACTGAGGTGAGTCTATTCATGGCTGAGAGAGATGAACCCACAAGGGCCTCAAATGATTGGAATTTAGATTCAAGAATAGAAGATTGAAAATAGATTTATATATGAGGGCGACACCCCCACCTTGTTTATTTGCCCGAGCTACATAGGCATATGTATAGTCGGGTGGAGAAGCTTCATATAAGGGAAGGAAAATATTTTGTTTCAGCAATGTTTTACATAAACCAATCATATCGAAACTATGTTCAAGAACCAGATCGTTTATTGGTAAGGCTTTGGTACACAGTGATCTGATACTTATGAAACCAAAGTTAAGCATCGTGTGGAAGTGATCAGTAGTAGGCAGGACTTTAGATCTACCAATAGGTGAAATACTGCCTGAACCTGTCAGCAGCAGTAATAACAGGGGATTGGTCATCAGCCCTGTCACTCTGAACAAGCCCCTCCTTCAAATCTACCACTTAGTGTTGGAGCTAAAACAAGGTTCCACAGTGAGACACTGGAAGTCCTCTCTGGTCACTGGAGCTCATAGTTACTGAACAGAAGAGCTATGAGCTTCCTGCTCATCTCACTGCTGTTGGCTGCTATGTGCTTTGGTAGGACACAACTCTTGGTTTGCTTGTTATTAATCTGAACTTTGTCTTGTTGATTCTTTTCCTCACACTGACACCGTCTGTTGTTGTCCCACAGAATGCAGAGCTCAGAAAGACAACGTGCTCCAACCCAAAGGAGATGTGACTGTTAGTGAGGGAGAGACAGTAACACTGGACTGTCACTATAACACCAGTGACTCAAATACAAATCTTTTCTGGTACAGACAGGCTGCAGACGACAAGCCCACATTCATTCTGAGCCGCTTTACTTTTGGATCAGGGGACACAGCGGACGGGTTCAAGGAGAGATTTGATTCCAGCCTGGATTCCAGCTCAAGATCAGTTCCTCTGAAGATCCAGAGTCTGCAGCTGTCTGACTCTGCTGTGTACTACTGTGCTCTGAGGCCCACAGTGACAGGAAACTGCAAGACGTACTACAAAAACCATTGGAGTGTCTATCAAGAATCCAGAGACAAAACAATGTTAAACCACATCCACTAGAGGGCAGTATTCACATTTTAATCTCATCGGCTACTTGTTGAAGAAAAACACATTGGACAGTTTGACAGGTCACCTTCCTACAACTGCTGATTTGTCCAATGTGTCAATACAACATTCAAAAACATTTTAATCTGCGTTGAAACATTAAACTGTCTTGATGAAGAAAATTATTAATGTCTTATGTAGTTTTATTTAACAAATGGTACAGTCCTGTATCGTGTTCTAGTGTTAGAAGAAAAATAACTGTAAATCCCATACTGTCTCACATATAAACCAAAAGAAATAAAATAAAAATAAAATAAAAGAATAAACCAAAAAACTAAATGACGTAAAGACAAAACGGACCATTTAAAGGTAATATAAAATATGAAATAATAATATTAATGCTATTCAATTCATTAAAGATTAGATTAACCTTAAACCAGGGTTTTATTTGTATATTCTTGCTAAACCGATCTGGCCAGTGAATTGTAATGAGCGATCAAAGGGAGAGATCAGGACCTAAACTCGAAGGCCTCACACAGGAAGGCAAGGCCTTCACGAGATACTTTACCGAACGAAGGATGGGTTTTGTTTTCAAGTGACTGGTGAGTCCTACTCTATTAATTATCTATAGAGTTGATTAAGATTGTTGTTGACAGTGCTTGAATTTGCGGCTGTGAGATTTATCACCTAATTTTTGCAGCACGCCCTACACACTTCTCTATGTGACTGACTGTTTAAATCCCTCATTTACCATCCCATAGCTTCTGTTTCCACCTACAGTGGCACCCCACAGTACTGTTTTGTCCGATAGCTCCCCCCACTGGCCTCATCAGTCATTAACCCTCTTACCAGCAGTTTTCCCCATACAGACTACTATTAGGCACCGGGCCTCTTATCCACATGACATATTACGACTTGACCTGGATGTGGACCACAGTGTGCTAACTCCACTAGTTAAATCAGGTGTTTATACGTGCACAACCTGTCAGAAGTTTGCCCTTTACAATATCCCATCTATTCCCAACAAAGCCCCTCAGGTCAATAACGCCATCACAGATCACAAACTGGACTATGTATGTCTGACGGAAACCTGCCAGTTACAGAATGACTTTCTAGAGGTAAATTCAGCAAATTTGTTTACATATGCAAACCTCGGTCTTCAGGCAGAGGAGGCGGCCTTGTGCAGATTTATTGTGATAGTATAAAACCAACACCACTCTCTCTACTTGATCACTCTTCCTTTGAACTGCTGGCTGTTAAGCTCTATGGACCTTCACCCACCATTGTTGCTGCTCTCTACAGACCACCTAAGGCTGGAATATTTTTATCACTAAACACTCAACAGTTTTAACCACCCTTAGTACAACGTCTCCCTATTTAATCCTAATGGAGGGTTTATAAATGTTCATTTTGATAACACTGCGTGGTGATGCTAAGGGACCACTCGAAGACACACGTCTGTTAGCATACACTTCTTTACTTGAACAACCCACGTCACACTCCTCCTCCCCTCTTACAGTCACTTACATCCTATCTTGTCCTCTAGCTCCCCCTACTGTCCTCCAACTGCATCAACTTAAGACGTCACATATCCCCTTTGCAAAAGATAACATTTATATCATCACCAACTATACAATCACTGCGGTGCTAATGCTGAACTGCATTAGCTATAAACACTCTTACAATAACAACAGAATACCACCTTGACCATAAAACAAATAACAGTTTCGAAATAACAGTCTCATGCAGGCAATACTAGGTCATTAAAAAATAACAGATTTGAAATAACAGTTTCACACAGACAGTACTAGGTCTATAAGAAATAACAGTCTCAAAATAACAGTTTCATACCAAAAATGGGCTATTCTTGTTTTAGTTTACCGTCCCCACATAGCATAGCCCTGTGCCCAAGCAGGCGGCCTCCTGACCCTGACCTCTCGCAGAGGGGGCTGAGCATGTAGTGGGTCAGGCTGGACTCAGCTACAGTCTATGTCAGGCCCCTGACCCTGAAGGGGTAGGGCAGACACGAGATAGGATGCATTCCAGGTGCGCCCATGAGACAGCCTGTAAGTGTACTGGCCTCTTTGCTCATGCACCTGAAGAGGGGAAGAGTACTTTGACTGTCTCTTGCGTAGTTTACCTGGTCTCCTAACTCTGACCCAAGACCCAGGAGGAAAGTGCACCGCTTTTGCTCCTCTCTTCATGTCTGCATACTCCTTCATCTTCCTTTGCTTCTCTTTCACTGTTTGTGCTGTGTTTTGTGCTTGTAGGGATGTGACAGGCTGTGGTTTGTGGAGGCCTGTCACATGGACTTTGGTGTGCGTCTGAAGTCCGTGCAACAGCTCTGCAGGGGAGCATTGAGTGGTGGCATGCCTGGTTGCTCTGCAGAAAGTCTCTGGTTGATGCTGTCCACTCCTTTCCTTCTATTTTCGCAGTCAGCAGACTATACTTCAGACATCGATTAAATCTCTCAATTTCCCCATTGGCCTGGGGGTAGTAGAGTGAGGAGTGTTTGCGTGCAATTCCCCTGTCCTTGTGAAAGGATTCCAATTCCTGTGAAATCAGTTGACTCCCATTGTATGAGATGAACTCTTTTGGGTTTCCTACCCTGCTGAACACTGTAGACAGGAAGTGGATCACTGGATTAATGGCGTATGACACAGTGGCATGTAGAGTTCCACTCAGAGGAATAGGATTGCCTCCGTAACTCACAAGTTTCAGTGTCGGGTGTACTCAGTGGGGTGTTTGGGAAAAGTTGCATTAACATTGCACTTGGAAGGATTGAAACGGCAGAGCCCGTGTCCAGCAAAAGTTCCACATTTTGTGTTGTCTGCCCCTCAACAGCCATCTGTACTGTGCACATTATTTTATTCCCAGTGCGAGCTACAGTGTCTACATTTAATATAGTCACTTCAGACACAGTGCTCTCTACTTGTTCCACATCATCTGTAATTCCACTTACTCTCTTTGCCCCCCTACACACCTTTGCAAAATGCCCCTGTTTCCTGCAGTTATTACAGCGGGCCGTCCTGGCAGGGCAAGATGGGTAGGAAGCTTTATGGTGGCGTGCTCCACATCTGAAGCATGTTAGCCCTTGTCTCGTGGCATTGTCTCTCGTGGACACTGGCGGTCCCGTGGTTGTGTCCACCGGCTGCACACTCACAGCTGCCGCGGGCGGCGCTGCAGCCGCAGTTCCCCGGTCCATGATTTTAGCGTTCGATGTGACGGATTCAATTAGTCCAGCAATAGTCACAGCCTTTTCCAGAGTTAGGGGCACCTCCAGCATCAAACGCTCTCTTATCTGATTGGAGTTAATCTTTTCCACCAACTGGTCCCGTAGCACGTCATCCTCAAACGTTTTAGAGTCGCACGTAGCAGCAAGTTCTCTCAGCGCGGACACGTACCGTGCCACTGATTCTCCGTGATGCTGACTCCGTTGTCTAAACTTATATCTTTCAGCCACCACCTTAACAGCAGTGTAGCACTGTAGATGTTGACAGTTGACTAGGACCAGTTCTAGGTACGTAGGAGCAGTTTATAACTAGCATCAAATGATTGCAGACCACAGACCAGGGAATAAAGTTTGAACTACCGGCTTGTTTTTATATAAAGAATTGTAAACATAGACAGAGAAACATACACAATTACACAATAACACAGTAAGAATGGATAAATTCCTTGAAACCTCTTGTTTTATGATTTAACCCTTATTAAACCACTATTTTGAGTTTCAGATATATATATATTTTTTTTTAATTTATTTCTGATTTTTCCCTTTTTTCTCCCAATTTAGTGGCCAATTGATCCCTATTTTAATTCAAACACCCACCCTCGTATTGCATGCGCTCGCCAACTGCGTCTCTCCGGCCGGCAGTCTCGAAGGAAAGCGCCTCCCCACTTTCGTGACAAGGCGAATCCAAGCCGAACCACTGTTTTTCCGACACACACAGAGACGCATTCACATGACGAACACAAGCCGACTCCGCCCCCCTCCCGAAGACAGCGTTGCCAATGATTGCTGCTTCATCGAGTCCGGCCATAGTCGGATCTGACGAGACCGGGGCGCGAACCCCAGTCCCCAGTGGGCAACTGCATCGACACCAAGCCGATGCTTAGACCGCTACGCCACCGCGGACTAACTAGTTTCAGATATTTTACATAGATATTTTAGTTCTAATTTAGGATCCTTTAATTCTAATTTGACGTTATCTATTTTTTGAGTTGACAAATTATGTTAATTTGTTTTATGTTCTATTTTTTCCATTGGGCCTTTAAGTTTCAGTTCTAATTTCCATTAACCTAAGTTACTTAACCAGTAAATCAGAATGCCAAAAGTAACACACAACTGCATTACCCCATGAACAGTATGAATGAGTAATAAACTCAGCCGATACTGCGATTAACAATACAATATCAGATCAAAAATCAAAATCAATAATCAATGTAGGCTATAATCGGTCCTTTTTGGAAAATCCGTTGTTGCTCCAATGAGCCCAACTACGTTTTGCAGTAACAAACTGGAAGTTTCTGTCCTACCACAATCCAGGTCCTCGAATCTGTAGGCTGCTGTCCTGAGAATGAGCTGTCTGCAGCCGCAGACAGACCACGTGGATCCAGCAGGGCTCCTATAGGTGGCTCGCCATCTTGTTTCCAGCTTGGGGTAAGAAACACCAAGCGCGATCTTCCCAATCCAAGAAAAACCTGGCCTGCATTATAACAGGCGCATCACACACGCAAAGACGTTAGTTTACGTATCTCTCAATAAAATAATCAAAAGAAAACAACAGAAGTACCGACTGACATGGTCAATCTACCCACCGCTAAAACGTGACGCAGTTTAATTTCTGTGCTAATACGCCATGCTGCTGCTGCTGCGGCCTAGCTGGAAGGAGCTAGCTTAGCAACTCGGTTTGCACAAAAGAGAAACACATTCTGAGTTCGGTTCACAAAAGAAAAACACATTCTGAATTCGGTTCACAAAAGAAAAACACATTCTGAATTCGGTTCACAAAAGAAAAACACATTCTGAGTTCGGTTCACAAAAGAAAAACACATTCTGAATTCGGTTCACAAAAGAAAAACGTGGCTCCTCAACAATCTTTACACAAATTATGATCCACAACATAACGGAGCTACTTATAGCTTTAACTAGCCTATGCACACAGACATTGTAAACGGACAAGTTCGGCTAGTTAGCATCGGCTAGTTAGCATCGGCTAGTTAGCAGTTGACTCACCAAGTCCTGGACGACACTCGGACACAACACAAACCCAGGGCCCGGAGGAGGACCAGACCAACAGAAAGAACCAACTGTAGCTCGCTGCCATTTCAAAGCAGAATCTTCTATCTCTCGTTCCAGCGGCTTCTCTCAAGCGTCTGCCTGGCGTTCTGAAACCGGGCTGCTTCTGGGACGTCCTCCCTCTCGAGCAAGGCAGCTGATTGGCTAATCGGCACTGCACGCGCTGCGTTCATGAAATAGCAATCTGAACCAACAATATGAATATGAATTTATCGGTACCATGAATTACTTATCTGCGGTTTACTATTTATTTGCAAAATTAATAATTATGATTATTTATTATTGTAAACTACTAATAAGACACGTTAGCCCCCTAGCTAACGGGTCTGACCCTTTAGCCGAGAGGTTAGTAACGTCGCCTTGTGGTGCAGTACACCACAAGGCGACATCATTATTTATTTTGTCTTACTGACATTGAGAGAGAGGTCGTTATCATGGCACCATATGGTTAAATCTTCCACTTCCCTCCTATAGGCCGTCTCATCACCGTCACTTATTACTCCAATCACTGTGGTGTCATCTGTGAATTCAATGATGCTGTTGTTGTCATATTTGGCTACACAGTCGTGTGTAAATAGACTGTACATTAGGGGGCCTAGACATCAGCCCTGAGGTGTGCCAGTCTGAAGAACTAATGTGGATGATTATGTTTTACCTATTCTCACAGTCTTGGACGGGCCTCTCAGAAAATCAAATGAGCAATTAGAGATAGAGTTGCCCAGACCAAGACCTCTGAGTTTCAACACCAGTTTGGATGGTACAATGATATTGAAAGCATAGCTGTAATCAATAACTTTGTCTAAAACTTTATGGAGATGGTTTCACATAAACCCTTCATGTAACAATTGTTACATTACATGAACATTTGACTGGTTGACTACAAATCTTTAAGATTAGTTCTGAAGTTGGTTGGGGTTTGGTTTGATAACTCATGTCTTAGTTTGTTTCTGTCCAGATAATCCAGACATTTGCAAAAAGCAGCATTTTTCTTCTAAAAAAATCACAAAAACTTTATGCACAGTGTTGACTGTACTTTTTTTAAATGTCTATGTTATTCACAACATATTGCACTTGGTTCACGTCCCCTCAAGTAGACAACCAAACAACCCAATTGATGACTTAAAAAGATAGGTAGACAAATGTTTGATGCAACTGTAGAAGTTGAATAATAAGACGTGTTCATTGTTTTAAAGGCAATTCCCCTCAACAGGAATATGATCTAAAATGTGTTTACTGTCTGAACCTGTCAGCAAGCCCCTCCTTCAAATCTACCACTTAGTGTTGGAGCTAAAACAAGGTTCCACAGTGAGACACAGGAAGTCCTCTCTGGTCACTGGAGCTCATAGTTACTGAACAGAAGAGCTATGAGCTTCCTGCTCATCTCACTGCTGTTGGCTGCTATGTGCTTTGGTAGGACACAACTCTTGGTTTGCTTGTTATTAATCTGAACTTTGTCTTGTTGATTCTTTTCCTCACACTGACACCGTCTGTTGTTGTCCCACAGAATGCAGAGCTCAAAAAGACAACGTGCTCCAACCCAAAGGAGGTATAACTGTTAGTGAGGGAGAGACAGTAACACTGGACTGTCACTATAACACCAGTGGCACAAATACAAATCTTTACTGGTACAGACAAGCTGCAAACGACAAGCCCACATTCATTCTGAGCCGCATTACTGCTGAATCAGGGAACACAGGGGACGGGTTCAAGGAGAGATTTGATTCCAGCCTGGATTCCAGCTCAAGATCAGTTCCTCTGAAGATCCAGAGTCTGCAGCTGTCTGACTCTGCTGTGTACTACTGTGCTCTGAGGCCCACAGTGACAGGAAACTGCAAAACCTACTACAAAAACCTTTAGAGCGTCTATCAAGAATCCAGAGACAACGCAACGATAAACCAGATCCACTAGAGGGCAGTATTCACATTTTAAAGTCTTTGGTTCCTTGCTGAAGAAAAACACATTGGACAGTTTGACAAGCCAGCTTCCTACAACTGCTGATTTGTCCAATGTGTCAATACAACATTCAAAAACATTTGATTCTGCATTGAAACGTTAAACTCTCTTGATATGAAAAGTATTAATGTCTTCTGTAGATTCTTTTAACAAATTCTGCATTGTATTCTAGTCTTAGAAGAAAAAAAACTTGATGGAAGTCAGAGCTTGGTGGTTACTTGATGGAAGCGAGACTGCTTGACTAATCCATGGGACAAGTAGCAGTGTGTATGGTGACAGGTGAGTGGTGGTGTTTAGTCCTGCTTATTTAACAGCTATTCTTTCAAGACTCATTATTTTAGCACCCTGTCTTACTTTTTAACATGCACACAAAACATTGTGTTCCCTGGTCGTCACTATAAATCGTTTACCACTGTGATGAGAGTCATGACTGAGCTGGACTGGTGCATTTTTTGCAAGGCAAATGTTTTGTTCCTGATTCATTTGGCTGCCCTGGAGGAGTCGTGTCGAGAAGGAAGGGAGAGGCGGGGAACACACTCTTCTGTCGAGCTGTCAGGTTGCTTGAAAGACGAAGCGATGACAGCAAGTAGGAGAAGAACAAGTGTGCTCCTGCTGTGAAAGCACAGAGGCCTGGCTGCAATGGAAGGAGCTGTGGAGTCAAGACAAATGACATTTCTCCCAAAACTAATAGACTTTTACCCCCCCCCCCTCCGCTTCTTCATCTGTGGATTGGGTACACAGAGTTTATAGCATATCGGTGACATCCAGCAAAAACATGACTTTATCTATGGCGTTAGCACACAAAACAGATAATATATGATGCATATCAATAGAAGGTTGATTCTGCAACTGTATAACTGTATTATGAAAAATATACATTATTGATTTAAATGAACGGCACCTAATGTAAAATATCAGATGGAAGCATATTATGCTTAATCAGAAGCATATTCTGCATATGCGCCTCGTGGCTGGGGGGGGGGCAGCAGGGGGGGCCAGGAATAGTATTGGGTGGCTGTGGCCACCCCTGGCCACCCCTTGGGGGCGCCACTGTGCTAATTCTGTCCCCCCGTTGTTATTTCTTCACCCCCAAAACAAAAGAAAAAAGAAAAAGAAGAGTGGCTGATAACACTGGAGGGTGAACATTTTCAGCATGATGGGGGAGATGTTGGGGGAGGAGAGGGAGCAGAGTAAGTCAGCAGATCTTCTGTTTCATCTGATAGTGAAAAAACGTGTGATTCAGTGTAGATATGCAACTGCATCCACTTTGGACATCAGCCGGTTGGTTTCTTCAGTCATGACGTCATCAAAGTGACTTCGTCAGCCTCTGAGACAAAGAGACTGACAGTCTCCTAGATGAATGATGACACGTTTCTCCCATGAAACCTTGTGTTCAGATGAACTGATTCAACTTTTCTGGGATTCTACACCTGGATGATTGAGCAGGCATCAACATATTCATGTGTAGTATTCTAGTTTTAGAAGAAACACAACAATAAATCCCATACTGTCTCACATATAAACCCAACCACAAAAGATAAACTACATGATGACAGGAAAAGAAAGACAACCTGAAGGTAATATAAAATATTTAATAATAATAACTCTATTCTATCAAAATACCTTAAAGATTAGATTATCCTTAAACCATGATTAATTGATTGTTTTATTTGAATATTCTTGCTAAACCTATCTGGAGAGTGACTTGTAATAAGCTGTCAGAGTTGATCCAGTCATTGTTTCCTCTTCAGCAGGAAGTGGAGTTTGACAGACAGGGAAACAGATCAGATCTCTGAAACCAGCACATCTTTAACTAGGTGATTGTTGCTGTGCCACAGTTTCTGTTTGACGTCTGACATCAGCCATGCAGTTCCTCCTACCACTTGTTTTATTCACTGGCTTTACTGGTAAGAAACACTTTGGCAGCTCAGTATTTGTTAAACTATGAATCCCTTTTTAACAGAAATAATAATGAGATAGATTCAATATATGACATGATTATTGACTTTTTAATCATTTCTTCCCATCTGCAGGTTCCAGTTATCAGCAAACCATCCAGTCCCTCCAAGACAGAGTACATGGTCTAGAAGGTGCCAAAGTTACTCTCTCCTGTAAATACTCCTCAGCAGAATACTTATTTTGGTATCGCCAGGACGCAGGAGAACCACCAGAGTTTCTAATATCCTCCTATAAATCAGGTTCATCAATAAACAGAGCAGATACAAACTCCAGACTGTCTGTTAAAGTGAATGAGACTCAAATGGAAGTGGAGATGTCCTCTGCTGCAGTGACAGACTCTGCTGTGTACTACTGTGCTGTGAGGCCCACAGTGACAGGAAACCCAGAGTCACTGTACACAAACCTGACAGTGTCTGACAGAACATTTACACACTTCAGCTGCTTCTGTCCTTTAACAGCAGATCAATCAAGTAGAGTTTTCATACCCACATAATGAAAATAATGTATCAGAGTCCATAACTGGACTAATGTTTTTGGACTTTGTTAAAATGTAGCCATCTTTATATTTAAGTTTAATTAAATATAATTTAATGTTATGGAACTGGACTAGTGTTTTCTTTCCCTCCTCTATGTATTTTGTTACTATAACTGTGGATGAGATGTGGTCATGGCTTTGATGCATCTTCAGGACACCATCAGGATACTATTTGACAATGTTCATGATCAATGTTTCTCATTAACTTGATAGAGACGGTTGGACCTCCACCTTCCTATGACATTAGTTACATCACATGAACAACTGACTTCAAGCCTTTAACTTTAGTTTTCATGGTGGCTGGAGTCTGGTTTCAGGACTCATGTCGTTGTTTACTTGTTGTCATTTAGTCCACTCAGGTTCTTCATAGTGATGAAGAGTCATGTAGAGCTGAGTGGAATCACAGCTGAATCCTCAGAGATACACTGAGATGCTAAAAGCTCTTCAAATTATGAAAACAGATCAACAGTCTGAGGAGGATTTTAGGTTTCAGACATCTACAATTAAAATGATGAGGAAAAACAAACCTTTATTTCTTTCCAAATACTCCATCAACTTTGCTGTGATTCCATCAGTTCATTAGCACATCACACCCCACACTCTTTAATGACACAGGATGAATGTACTTTTCCAAAATAACGATTTCTGCATTTTTGTTTATTGTCAATGTTATTCATAACACAATGCAATTCTTCTTCAGTTTTTCTCCATAAAAGTAAAAAAAAAAACATGAACAAATAGTAAAAATCTCCAATATTAAATGTGTGATTCATTTGCAAAGACGAACAAAGATGAAATCACACAAATAATAATAACGTAACACTTGTTCATTGTTTCAAAGACAATTCCCCTCAGCAGGAATATGATGTAAAATGTGTTGTACTGTCTGAATCTGTCAGCAGCAGTAATAACAGGGGATTGGTCATCAGCCCTGTCACTCTGAACAAGCCCCTCCTTCAAATCTACCACTTAGTGTTGGAGCTAAAACCAGGTTCCACAGTGAGACACAGCAAGTCCTCTCTGGTCACTGGAGCTCATAGTTACTGAACAGAAGAGCTATGAGCTTCCTGCTCATCTCACTGCTGTTGGCTGCTATGTGCTTTGGTAGGACACAACTCTTTGTTTGCTTGTTATTAATCTGAACTTTGTCTTGTTGATTCTTTTCCTCACACTGACACCGTCTGTTGTTGTCCCACAGAATGCAGAGCTCAAAAAGACAACGTGCTCCAACCCAAAGGAGGTGTGACTGTTAGTGAGGGAGAGACAGTAACACTGGACTGTCACTAAAAACCCGTGAGACAAGTGCATATCTTTACTGGTACAGACAGACAGCAAACGACAAGCCCACATTCATTCTGAGCCGCTATTCTTATGGATCAGGGGACACAGTGGACGGGTTCAAGGAGAGATTTGATTCCAGCCTGGATTCCAGCTCAAGATCAGTTCCTCTGAAGATCCAGAGTCTGCAGCTGTCTGACTCTGCTGTGTACTACTGTGCTCTGAGGCCCACAGTGACAGGAAACTGCAAGACGTACTACACAAACCTTAGACTGTCTATCAAGAATCCAGAGACAACGCAATGATAAACCAGATCCACTAGAGGGCAGTATTCACATTTTAAAGGATTTGGTTCCTTGCTGAAGAAAAACACATTGGACAGTTTGACAAGCCAGCTTCATACAACTGCTGATTTGTCCAATGTGTCAATCCAACATTCAAAAACATTTGATTCTGCATTGAAACGTTAAACTGTCTTGAAGAATAAAAGTATGAATGTCTTCTGTAGTTTCGTTTAACAAATTCTGCATTGTATTCTAGTCTTAGAAGAAAAATAACTTGATGGAAGTCAGAGCTTGGTGGTTCCTTGATGGAAGCGAGACTGCTTGACTAATCCATGGGACAAGTAGCAGTGTGTATGGTGACAGGTGAGTGGTGGTGTTTAGTCCTGCTTATTTAACAGCTATTCTTTCAAGACTCATTATTTTAGCTCCCTGTCTTACTTTTGAACACGCATACAAAACATGGTGTTCCCTGGTCGTCACTATAAACCGTTCACCACTGTGATGAGAGTCATCACTTCTGTTC
Organism: Lampris incognitus; assembly: GCF_029633865.1. Taxonomy (NCBI): domain Eukaryota; kingdom Metazoa; phylum Chordata; class Actinopteri; order Lampriformes; family Lampridae; genus Lampris; species Lampris incognitus. The sequence continues at coordinate 47,047,486 of NC_079224.1, forward strand.
TCTTGACAGTGAGGAGTTCCACCAGGGGGAGTTAGTGCGTGGGAGGATCACGCTAATTCCCCCCCCCCCCGACCAAGCGCCCCAATCGACCAGAGGAGGCGCTAGTGCAGCGACCAGGACACATACCCACATCCGGCTTCCCACTCGCAGATACGGCCAATTGTGTCTGTAGGGATCAAGCCGGAGGTAACACGGGGACTCGATCCGGCGATCCCCGTGTTGCTAAGCAACGGAATAGTCCGCTACGCTACCCGGACGCCCCGAGAGTAGTCATTTTAAATGAAGGCTCTATTTGGTTTTAAACCACAATAGTTGGTTTCTACCTTGTCTGTTCTTCACATGGCTTGTGGGCCTGTACGTTCACTGAATGTTGTGCTGGAATGTAACGTGCAATGTGTCTTAGGATGCTTTATTTATTTGTTTGTTTGTTTGTTTATTTCTTAATTTATTTATTCTTTTAATTTGTAATTTGTGATATTGGGCTATACAAACCAAATTGACTTGACTTGACTGTGCATATTTATCTTTCGCCTGGTCCTCGTGTGAGTCTGCTTGGATGGCCACACGATGGCGCCAGTGTGCATCTCTTGCCCATGTACTGTTCTGTCTCTTGTCTCTGACATACTGCTGCTTGCTGCTTGTGTGTGAGCTTGTGTATGGTCTGGGTAGATTGTGGAACTGAATTGTCCTTCTGGGAGAAATAAAGTTGTCTGAATGTGAATCTGAAGTACACAGTGCAGACAAACCTTATGGCTCTGCTGAGAGTGAGCATCAGGTATTTTAAGTACACATTGGGTCAGCACATGTTCAACAGGTTGATTTTACACTTGGCCCAGCAAATGCCCCCATTCATAATGTACCCCCCACCCCCAAAACAGAAGAAAAAAGAAAAAGAAGAGTGGCTGATAACACTGGAGGGTGAACATTTTCAGCATGATGGGGGAGATGTTGGGGGAGGAGAGGGAGGAGAGTAAGTCAGCAGATCTTCTGTTTCATCTGATAGTGAAAAAACGTGTGATTTAGTGTGGATATGCAACTGCATCCACTTTGGACATCAGCCGGTTGGTTTCTTCAGCCATGACGTCATCAAAGTGACTTCGTCAGCCTCTGAGAAAAAGAGACTGACAGTCTCCTAGATGAATGATGACACGTTTCTCCCATGAAACCTTGTGTCCAGATGAACTGATTCAACTTTTCTGGGATTCTACACCTGGATGATTGAGCAGGCATCAACATATTCATGTGTAGTATTCTAGTTTTAGAAGAAACACAACAATAAATCCCATACTGTCTCACATATAAACCCAACCACAAAAGATAAACTACATGATGACAGGAAAAGAAAGACAACCTGAAGGTAATATAAAATATTTAATAATAACTCTATTCTATCAAAATACCTTAAAGATTAGATTATCCTTAAACCAGGATATCTTGATTGTTTTATTTGAATATCCTTGCTAAACCTATCTGGAGAGTGACTTGTAATAAGCTGTCAGAGTTGATCCAGTCATTGTTTCCTCTTCAGCAGGAAGTGGAGTTTGACAGACAGGGAAACAGATCAGATCTCTGAAACCAGCACATCTTTAACTAGGTGATTGTTGCTGTGCCACAGTTTCTGTTTGACGTCTGACATCAGCCATGCAGTTCCTCCTACCACTTGTTTTATTCACTGGCTTTACTGGTAAGAAACACTTTGGCAGCTCAGTATTTGTTAAACTATGAATCCCTTTTTAACAGAAAAAACAATGATGTAGATTCAATATATGACATGATTATTGACTTTTTAATCATTTCTACCCATCTGCAGGTTCCAGTTATCAGCAAACCATCCAGTCCCTCCAAGACAGAGTACATGGTCTAGAAGGTGCCAAAGTTACTCTCTCCTGTAAATACTCCTCAGCAGACTACTTATTTTGGTATCGCCAGGACGCAGGAGAACCACCACAGTTTCTAATATCCTCCACTAAATCAGGTTCAATAATGAACAGAGCAGATACAAACTCCAGACTGTCTGTTAAAGTGAATGAGACTCAAATGGAAGTGGAGATGTCCTCTGCTGCAGTGACAGACTCTGCTGTGTACTACTGTGCTGTGAGGCCCACAGTGACAGGAAACCCAGAGTCACTGTACACAAACCTGACAGTGTCTGACAGAACATTTACACACTTCAGCTGCTTATGTCATTTAACAGCAGAACAATCAAGTAGAGTTTTAATATCAGCTCATTAGAAACAAGGTGAGATATTTAGTATCTCTAATCATAGCATGGCCATGGAGGATCCTTGTTTCTGGTTGATGGAAGGTTTGCGTCAAAACCTTTTAATGCACACATAGTTCAGCTCAAGGTTAAATATTGTTATAAATTCACACGCAGGACAAGAAGTTGCTGCACAACATGTTGAATTAGTATTGAGTCCAATTAACATTCAACATTTTAGCTTAATGGCTAACTTTTTGTTCATAATATTTTACTGCTCACTTCAAAACATTAGTTACAAAAAATTAAATGTTTTTCTTCTAATATCTTGCCAAGTGATCATTCTATAAGCAGAATAATTCAACCGAAGTTATGTGATAAAGAATTTTTACATTCTGCACTTTGTGTCATGTGGTTCTTTATTTTGTATTGTAGTTTAAGATACTTTCACGCATAACTTGACGTGGATTATCTCTTGCTAATTCAGTCACGCCCCCAGAGAATGTTCATAGGGGTGGCCAAATGGGGCCACTGAAAATCTTGGGGGGGCACACCAAAACCAAAAGCCATGACTGAATTTCAGGAATTCTATTATGCCGTTGTAGTATACTGTATAGGCTAATTGAAAACTGCCAACATGAGAGTTAAGGAATCGCCTACTGAAATACTTTGGTTTCTTGTTTTTTACAGTTAATGTTACTACATATCTGATGTGCATAGACTAATACTGGTACAGTTAACATTTTGAGTTCCACAACAGTTCTGTTTTAATGTGTTATGTATCTGTATATATTGTAAAGTGTTAGATGATTCATTGTTGGATGGTATATGTGTGACGCAGTGACGGACGATCAGAAGCGACTGGCTGCCTGGCTATGCATTTGTTACTTTCTTTGACATGAATTATTATGAAAAATATACATTATTGATTTAAATGAACGGCACCTAATGTAAAATATCAGATAGAAGGATATTATGGTTAATCAGAAGCATATTCTGCAAATGCGACTTGTGGCTGGGGGGGAGGGGGCAGCAGGGGGGCCAGGGATAGTATCAGGGTGGCCGTGGCCGCCCCTGGCCACACCTTGGGGGCGCCACTGTGCTAATTCTGTCCCCCCTTTGTTATATCTTAGGAAAATATTACTGATGGCCATTGTCTGTTTAAATAGAGGCACTCTATAAGGAGGACCTTTCTTTCCACAGTTTTTGTCTCTGTCATGGTTGGTGAGACTTATTGACTTTGGGTCATGTTCAGAAACCATTTAATAATTATAATGACTAATGTTATTCTATGCCGTCCTGTTTAGAACAACACATTTATCATTTCTTATAATGTAAGAATTACCTTATATATATTTTAGTAAAGAGAACAAAGAGGTGAAGTGTTTGTTGTCAATGTTTTTCATAACACAATGCAAATCTTCTTCAGGTTTCCTCCATAAAAGACAAAAAAAAATCTAAATACTTTAATATCTACAATGTTAAATTTGTGATTCATTTGCAAGGATTCAACAACATGCATTCAACTTTACATGAATCACACAAACAATAATAACATAACACTTGTTCATTGTTTCAAGACAATTCCCCTCAACAGGAATATGGTGTAAAATGTGTTGTACTGTCTGAACCTGTCAGCAGCAGTAATAACAGGGGATTGGTCATCAGCCCTGTCACTCTGAACAAGCCCATCCTTCGAATCTACCACTTAGTGTTGGAGCTAAAACAAGGTTCCACAGTGAGACACAGGAAGTCCTCTCTGGTCACTGGAGCTCATAGTTACTGAACAGAAGAGCTATGAGCTTCCTGCTCATCTCACTGCTGTTGGCTGCTATGTGCTTTGGTAGGACACAACTCTTGGTTTGCTTGTTATTAATCTGAACTTTGTCTTGTTGATTCTTTTCCTCACACTGACACCGTCTGTTGTTGTCCCACAGAATGCAGAGCTCAAAAAGACAACGTGCTCCAACCCAAAGGAGGTGTGACTGTTGGTGAGGGAGAGACAGTAACACTGGACTGTCACTATAACACCAGTGACCCAGGTCCATCTCTTTTCTGGTACAGACAGGCTGCAGACGACAAGCCCACATTCATTCTGAGCCGCTTTACTTTTGGATCAGGGAACAAAGCGGACGGGTTCAAGGAGAGATTTGATTCCAGCCTGGATTCCAGCTCAAGATCAGTTCCTCTGAAGATCCAGAGTCTGCAGCTGTCTGACTCTGCTGTGTACTACTGTGCTCTGAGGCCCACAGTGACAGGAAACTGCAAGACGTACTACACAAACCTTTAGAGTGTATATCAAGAATCCAGAGACAGCGCAATGATAATCCAGATCCACTAGAGGGCAGTATTCACATTTTAAAGACTTTGGTTCCTTGCTGAAGAAAAACACATTGGACAGTTTGACAAGCCAGCTTCCTACAACTGCTGATTTGTCCAATGTGTCAATCCAACATTCAAAAACATTTGATTCTGCATTGAAACGTTAAACTGTCTTGATAAAGAAAAGTATGAATGTCTTCTGTAGATTCGTTTAACAAATTCTGCATTGTATTCTAGTCTTAGAAGAAAAATAACTTGATGGAAGTCAGAGCTTGGTGGTTCCTTGATGGAAGCGAGACTGCTTGACTAATCCATGGGACAAGTAGCAGTGTGTATGGTGACAGGTGAGTGGTGGTGTTTAGTCCTGCTTATTTAACAGCTATTCTTTCAAGACTCATTATTTTAGCTCCCTGTCTTACTTTTGAACACGCATACAAAACATGGTGTTCCCTGGTCGTCACTATAAATCGTTCACCACTGTGATGAGAGTCATCACTTCTGTTCACTTGACAGTGAGGAGTTCCACCAGGGGGAGTTAGTGCGTGGGAGGATCACGCTAATCCCCCCCCCCCCGACCAGGCGCCCCGATCGACCAGAGGAGGCGCTAGTGCAGCGACCAGGACACATACCCACATCCGGCTTCCCACTCGCAGACACGGCCAATTGTGTCTGTAGGGAGCAAGCCGGAGGTAACACGGGGACTCGATCCGGCGACCCCCGTGTTGCTAAGCAACGGAATAGTCCGCTACGCTACCCGGATGCCCTGAGAGTAGTCATTTTAAATGAAGGCTTTATTTGGTTTTAAACCACAATAGTTGGTTTCTACCTTGTCTGTTCTTCACATGGCTTGTGGGCCTGTACGTTCACTGAATGTTGTGCTGGAATGTAACGTGCAATGTATCTTAGGATGCTTTATTTATTTATTTGTTTGTTTGTTTGTTTGTTTCCTCATTTATTTCTTCTTTTAATTTGTAATTTGTGATATTGGGCTATACAAACCAAATTGACTTGACTTGACTGTGCATTTTTATCTTTCGCCTGGTCCTCGTGTGAGTCTGCTTGGATGGCCACACGATGGCGCCAGTGTGCATCTCTTGCCCATGTACTGTTCTGTCTCTTGTCTCTGACATACTGCTGCTTGCTGCTTGTGTGTGAGCTTGTGTATGGTCTGGGTAGATTGTGGAACTGAATTGTCCTTCTGGGGGAAATAAAGTTGTCTGAATGTGAATCTGAAGTACACAGTGCAGACAAACCTTATGGCTCTGCTGAGAGTGAGCATCAGGTATTTTAAGTACACATTGGGTCAGCACATGTTCAACAGGTTGATTTTACACTTGGCCCAACCAATGCCCCCATTCATAATATACCCCCCACCCCCAAAACAAAAGAAAAAAGAAAAAGAAGAGTGCCTGATAACACTGGAGGGTGAACATTTTCAGCATGATGGGGGAGATGTTGGAGGAGGAGAGGGAGGAGAGTAAGTCAGCAGGTCTGCTGTTTCATCTGAGAGTGAAGGAGAATAAAAAGCCGTGACACATGTCCCCCCAGTTCTAACATCCATCCGTCCCCATACTTTTACACTTCCTGCTGAATATGAGAGCAATCGTGTATGACAACTAAGTGATGACCTCATTCATCAGGAATAAAATCAGATATCAGAGTTTCAAGTAAAATAAAACTGCCAGGAGCTTGGGGACGTCACGTTCATCAGAAACAGTCAGAGAAGTGTTGGATGGGGGTGTTGGGGGAGGAGAGGGAGGAGAGTAAGTCAGCAGATCTGCTGTTTCATCTGATAGTGAAAAAACGTGTGATTCAGTGTAGATATGCAACTGCATCCACTTTGGACATCAGCCGGTTGGTTTCTTCAGTCATGACGTCATCAAAGTGACTTCCTCAGCCTCTGAGACAAAGAGACTGACAGTCTCCTAGATGAACGATGACACGTTTCTCCCATGAAACCTTGTGTCCAGATGAACTGATTCAACTTTTCTGGGATTCTACACCTGGATGATTGAGCAGGCATCAACATATTCATGTGTAGTATTCTAGTTTTAGAAGAAACACAACAATAAATCCCATACTGTCTCACATATAAACCCAACCACAAAAGATAAACTACATGATGACAGGAGAAGAAAGACAACCTGAAGGTAATATAAAATATTTAATAATAATAACTCTATTCTATCAACATTCCTTAAAGATTAGATTATCCTTAAACCATGATTAATTGATTGTTTTATTTGAATATTCTTGCTAAACCTATCTGGACAGTGACTTGTAATAAGCTGTCAGAGTTGATCCAGTCATTGTTTCCTCTTCAGCAGGAAGTGGAGTTTGACAGACAGGGAAACAGATCAGATCTCTGAAAGCAGCACATCTTTAACTAGGTGATTGTTGCTGTGCCACAGTTTCTGTTTGACGTCTGACATCAGCCATGCAGTTCCTCCTACCACTTGTTTTATTCACTGGCTTTACTGGTAAGAAACACTTTGGCAGCTCAGTATTTGTTAAACTATGAATCCCTTTTTAACAGAAAAAATAATGAGATAGATTCAATATATGACATGATTATTGACTTTTTAATCATTTCTTCCCATCTGCAGGTTCCAGTTATCAGCAAACCATCCAGTCCCTCCAAGACAGAGTACATGGTCTAGAAGGTGCCAAAGTTACTCTCTCCTGTAAATACTCCTCAGCAAACTACTTATTTTGGTATCGCCAGGACGCAGGAGAACCACCACAGTTTCTAATATCCTCCACTAGATCAGGTTCAATAATAAACAGAGCAGATACAAACTCCAGACTGTCTGTTAAAGTGAATGAGACTCAAATGGATGTGGAGATGTCCTCTGCTGCAGTGACAGACTCTGCTGTGTACTACTGTGCTGTGAGGCCCACAGTGACAGGAAACCCAGAGTCACTGTACACAAACCTGACAGTGTCTGACAGAACATTTACACACTTCAGCTGCTTCTGACCTTTAATAGCTGATCAATCAGCAGATCAAACAAGGTCACTAAAAACAGTAGTTAGTATCGTATCTAGTAGTTAGTATCTCTAATCATAGCATGGCCATGGAGGATCCTTGTTTCTGGTTGATGGAAGGTTTGCGTCAAAACCTGTTAATGCACACATAGTTCAGCTCAAGGTTAAATATTGTTATAAATTCACACGCAGGACAAAATGTCGGTGTTAAACATCTTGATTTAGTATTGAGCCCAATTAACATTCAACATTTTAGCTTAACGGCTAACTTTTTGTTCATAATATTTTACTGCTGAGTTCAAAACATTCATTACAAAAAATTAAATGTTGTTCTTCTAATATCTTGCCAATTGTTCATTGTATAAGCAGAATATTTCAATCCAAGTTGTGTGATAAAGAATTTTTACATTCTCCGCTTTGTGTCATGTGGTTCTTTATTTTGTATTGTAGTTTAAAATACTTTCACGCATAACTTGACATGGATTATGTCTTGCTAATTCTGTCCCTCCTTTGTTATATCTTAGGAAAATATTACTGATGGTTTAAATAGGGGCACTTGACAAGGAGGACCTTTCTTTCCACAGTTTTTGTCTCTCTCATGGTTGGTGAGACTTATTGACTTTGGGTCATGTTCAGAAACCATTTAATAATTATAATGACTAATCTTATTCTATGTCGTCCTGTTTAGATCAACACATTTATCATTTCTTAAAATGTAAAAATCATCTTATTTATTTTTTTATTTATTTTTTTAGTAAAGAGAACAAAGAGGTGAAGGGTCCATCACGACATTAATTTCTAAACCTCCATCTCCATAACAGTACACAGACCAAGACAAGGGGAGGAGTTAGAGAACTGAATGTCCAAGACTTCATGTTGGAACTGAAGAGCTGCTGAGTTATTTTCACTTGGTGATTCAATACACTTCAGTCATGATGTTACTCCATTTAATCTGGCTGATGATATCTACCTTTCATACTGGTAAATATGAAATGGAAGAACATATATCCTAATATTATCCATAAGGTATTTCCATGAACTATTGTGTTTGTAAAAATCCATGTGTCTGTCTAGGGCTCTCTGAGGATTCAGTTACACCATTTCATGATAGAATTCTGGCTTTGGAAGGAGACAGGGTCACTCTCTCCTGCAACTACTCCGTCTCTTCACCGAACCTTTTCTGGTATCGACAGTACTCCAGCTCACCTCCACAGCTTCTCATCACGGACTATTCAGAGAAAGTACCAGGGTTGACTCTTAAGCATGAGAGAGAAAGAAAAGCGTTTCATCTGGAGATGTCCTCTGCTGCAGTGACAGACTCTGCTGTGTACTACTGTGCTGTGAGGCCCACAGTGACAGGAAACCCAGAGTCACTGTACACAAACCTGACAGTGTCTGACAGAACATTTACACACTTCAGCTGCTTCTGTCATTTAACAGCAGAACAATCAAGGAGAGTTTCCATAGACACATAATGAAAATAATGTATCTGAGTTCATAACTGGACTACTGCTTTTGGACTTTGTTATGATACAGCCGTATTTATATTTAAGTTTAACTAAATATAACTTGTTGTTCATTCAGTGGAACTGGATTAGTGTTTTCTTTCCCTCCTCTATGTATTTTGTTACTATAACTGTGGATGAGATGTGGTCATGGCTTTGATGCATGTTCAGGACACCATCAGGATACTATTTGACAATGTTCAAGATCAATGTTTCTCATTAACTTGATAGAGACGGTTGGACCTCCACCTTCCTATGACATTAGTTACACCACATGAATGACTGACTTCAAGCCTTTAACTTTAGTTTTCATGTTGGCTGGAGTCTGGTTTCAGGACTCATATCTTTGTTTACTTGTTGTCATTTAGTCCATTCAGGTTCTTCATAGTGATGAAGAGTCATGTAGAGCTGAGTGGAATCACAGCTGAATCCTCAGAGATACACTGAGATGCTAAAAGTTCTTCAAATTATGAAAACAGATCAACAGTCTGAGGATGATTTTAGCTTTCAGACATCTACAATTAAAATGATGAGGGAAAAACAAACCTTTATTTCTTTCCAAACACTCCATCAACTTTGCTGTGATTCCATCAGTTTATTAGCACATCACACCCACACTCTTTAATGACACAGGATGAATGTACTTTTCCAAAACAAAGATTTCTGAATTTTTATTATCTATGTTATTCATAACACAACGCAATTATTCTTCAGGTGTTCTTCATAAAAGGCAAAAGAAAAAAAAACAAAAACAAAAAACAAAACAAAACACAAACAAAAACAAAATCCAAATAATAAATAGCTCAAATTTTAAATATTTGAATATTAAATGTCTTTCATTTTTAAAGATGAACCAAAATGGATTCAACTTTATAAGAATCACATAAATAAGAACAACATAATACGTATTGAATGTTTTAAAGACAAGTCCCCTCAACAGGAATATGATGTAACTTATAACTTTTAACTTATTTTAAACTTATTTTTAGCTGGGTCTTCATGTGTGTATATCTTATACTGTGTTTGCTGTGTTTGTCTGTGTCTGTCTTGCACTGTTTGGTGAAGCCACAGCCCTCATTTCATTTTTAACATGTGCCTGCACATTGTTTTTAATGACAATAAAATTGAATTGAATTGAATTGAATGTAAAACGTGTTTTACTGTCTGAACCTGTCAGCAGCAGTAATAACAGGGGATTGGTCATCAGCCCTGTCACTCTGAACAAGCCCCGCCTTCAAATCTACCACGTAGTGTTGGAGCTAAAACCAGGTTCCACAGTGAGACACAGGAAGTCCTCTCTGGTCACTGGAGCTCATAGTTACTGAACAGAAGAGCTATGAGCTTCCTGCTCATCTCACTGCTGTTGGCTGCTATGTGCTTTGGTAGGACACAACTCTTGGTTTGCTTGTTATTAAGCTGAACTTTGTCTTGTTGATTCTTTTCCTCACACTGACACCGTCTGTTGTTGTCCCACAGAATGCAGAGCTCAAAAAGACAACGTGCTCCAACCCAAAGGAGATGTGACTGTTAGTGAGGGAGAGACAGTAACACTGGACTGTCACTATAACACCAGTGGCTCAAATACAAATCTTTTCTGGTACAGACAGGCTGCAGACGACAAGCCCACATTCATTCTGAGCCGCTTTACTTTTGGATCAGGGGACACAGTGGACGGGTTCAAGGAGAGATTTGATTCCAGCCTGGATTCCAGCTCAAGATCAGTTCCTCTGAAGATCCAGAGTCTGCAGCTGTCTGACTCTGCTGTGTACTACTGTGCTCTGAGGCCCACAGTGACAGGAAACTGCAGAACCTACTACAAAAACCTTTAGAGTGTCTATCAGGAATCCAGAGACAACACGATGTTAAACCACACCCACTAGAGGGCAGTATTCACATTTTAATCTCATTGTCACCTTGTTGAAGAAAAACACATTGGACAGGTTGACAAGCCAGCTTCCTACAACTGCTGATTTGTCCAGTGCCACTGCCAACACTACAATAACACATCTTCATTTGCACTCCAGCTTCAAAGATGAGCTGTGGTTAATTGTTCCCTACGTGTCAAATCTTAATGTTGTTAAACATTTTGTTATAATGTAAATGATGCTTCTTAAATGAAATGAAGAAAATCAATATTGAACAATCAGTAAAATACAAATTTAATAGAATGCTATATTTAGATTAATGTTAATACATTGTGATATAAGTTACAAATAAAACTTTCAAGGCAGCAAAAACTCCTGTGCTGTCCAAATCTGGTTGAGGTTAAGTCCTCATTTTAACAAAATTTGTAATATGCAATTTTATTTTGCAATATTATATACATGTTATTCAATATTTAATTGTATTGGGAAGAAAACAGCTTTCAATCCAATACCGTCTCCCATATAACGATAGACAGAAAGAAAGAAAGAAAGAAAGAAAGAAAGAGAGAAAGGCACTTTATTTTGTCATTGTACAGGTTATAATGAATGTGTTCTTTGCATGTAATCACCCTATTGTATAGGAGCAGTGGGCAGCTGCAGCACCCGGGGACCAACTCCAATTCTTCTTTCCATTGCCTTGCTCAGGGGCAGAGACAGCAGTATTAACCCTAACATTTCTTTTTGATGGTGGGAGGAAACCAGAGCACCCATAGGAAACCCACGCAGAACATGCAAACTCCACACAGAAACGACCTGGTACGGCCTGCGGTTCGAACCCAGGACCTTCTTGCTGTGAGGAACAGTGCTAAACACTGGGCCACTGTGCTGCCCCAAACCCACCCATATGAGATGAATGGAGTAAATGAAGGCAGCAGCAGCAGCAGCAGAAGAGCCATGTGGACATGCAGTAAAACAGCTGCTAGTGGGTCTAGTGAAGGACACAGAGGTTGGCTGGCATGTGAGGAGTAGTGAGGAGGTTGGTGTGAACAGTGGGTGAATAGGAGGAGCCAGACACACTATGAGGGGAGGACGTTAGCAGGAAGGACTGGTAAAGTCCACAGTGCAACTAAAGAGACAGCTGAACTAACAGCAGCATGCTGCTCCATCTCATCTGGTTCCTTTCTGTACTAACAGGTGAGTCTGCTGTCACCATGACACCCTGCTGCACACTGACTCTGACCATACAGGCTGACAAGCAGACACACACATTTACCATCACCAGCAGGCTCAGTATGGACAACAACCAACACACAAAGCCCACAGTAACTCACTGAATTACCACAACGACACCTTTTTTCTGCAACACCTTCTTGGATATTTCCAAAATTTTCAGGTAGTAGTTTGGAAGAAGAAATCAACCCCACGACCCTTTCAGTCCAAAGTGTAGAAGGAGCCAAAGTTATTCTATCCTGTATTTACACCGGCTCACCTTACAACCTTCAGTGGTATCGTCAGTCACCAGGATCTACAGCCCAATTCCTCCTGTCTGCATCACCCAGCAGTCAGCAGTCAGTGGTCAGAGGACAACCTGAAGATCTCAGACTGTCAATCAGCTTCAACGGAGAACAGAAACGAGTGGATCTGGAGATGTCCTCTGCTGCAGTGACAGACTCTGCTGTGTACTACTGTGCTGTGAGGCCCACAGTGACAGGAAACCCAGAGTCACTGTACACAAACCTGACAGTGTCTGACAGAACATTTACACACTTCAGCTTAAGTTACAATTCAACTTTATTGTCATGTGTATTTAAACACAATTAAATCCTTGTGCTCGGGTCTCTGCCTTAAAGAGTGTGGGTGTGATGTGCTAATAAACTGATGGAATCACAGCAAAGCTGATGGAGTATTTGGAAAGAAATAAAGGTTTGTTTTTCCCTCATCATTTTAATTGTAGATGTCTGAAACCTAAAATCATCCTCAGACTGTTGATCTGTTTTCATAATTTGAAGAACTTTTAGCATCTCAGTGTATCTCTGAGGATTCAACTGTGATTCCACTCAGCTCTACATGACTCTTCATCACTATGAAGAACCTGAATGGACTAAATGACAACAAGTAAACAAAGATATGAGTCATGAAACCAGACTCCAGCCAACATGACAACTAATGTTAAAGGCTTGCAGTCAGTCATTCATGTGATGTAACTAATGTCATAGGAAGGTGGAGGTCCAACCGTCTCTATCAAGTTAATGAGAAACATTGATCATGAACATTGTCAAATATGCTGGTTTGTAAGTAATGAGCATGTCTTTTATATAGTGTGGTGCAAGACCATTTAGCACTTTGTGGACAATTAACACAAGTTTAAAATGGATTCTAGTTTTGACGCGGAGCCAATACAGAGATGTAAGAACAGATGTAATGGCCTCATACTTTCTACTTCCGGTGAGAACACGCGCTGCCGCGTTTTGAATTAACTGTGGTTGGCGCACAAAGGAATTTGGGAGGCCGGTGAATTGTCCAGTAAAGTAGTCTAGTCTACTTGTTATAAAAGCATGGGTTAATTTCTCACAGTCTGATTTTGAAAGAAAGCCCTTAGTTCTGAGATGTTGTTAAGATGGTAGGAGGCTGATCTTGTGAGATGATGGATGTGGCTCTTGACATTCAGATCCCTGTCTATGATTAAACTGAGATTTCTAGCTTCACTTCTGCACTCCAGAGGCAGAGAGCTGAGACGAGCTGCCATTCTCTGTCTCTGAGTCTTTGCACCAAACATAAGCATTTCATCAAAGCATACAAAAATCTATCTATCTATCTATCTATCTATCTATCTATCTATCTATCTATCTGCATTTCATCAAAGCATACAAAAATCTATCTATCTATCTATCTATCTATCTATCTATCTATCTATCTATCTATCTATCTATCTATCTATCTATCTAACACACTTGTATTTCAATAACCACTCATGCCAAGATAGGAAAAACTTCCAGTTTTGATTTCTGCCATTTACATTCCAGTCTCCTGCAGGCCCACTTAAGAGCACGTGTCTCATCTTAAACCAGGGTGTAGGCCTCTTTAGTCACCTAGCTCTGGTAGTGAGAGGTGCAACTGAACCGAGGAGACTAGAGAGGGCCACATTTAATTCACTAGTGAAATCTTCAAGAGTGACTCACTACGGTGAAAGGATCCAAGACTTTAGGCAGCTGCTTGCTAAATGCAGCTCCAGTGGAGGGACCAATGTGGCGAGTGGCAACTACATCTGTGCCGACATTACCTGGATAAGCCAATAATGCATGAGAAAATGATCTGACACAGCAGATGTGGTCTGCAAGTAATTCAGATCAGAAACAGGTATCACTTTAGATAAAACCAAATCAAGGGTGTCACCAATGAGTCGACTCTTGAACAAACTGAGCGAACCCAACAGTATCAGCTCGTGCCAGAAAGGCTTTTCTTAGCGGATCAGCAGCCTTATTCAGATGAATATCTAAATCACCAAGAATTATAATCACATCATAATGAGTAACAAGCCCTGAGACAAATTCTTCATATTCTTTAAGAAACACTGATTAGGCGTCCAGGTAGTGTAGTGGTCTATTCCGTTGCCTACCAACACGGGTTATCTCCGGTTCGAATCCCCGTTTCACCTCCGGTTTGGTCGGGCGTCCCTACAGACACAATTGGCTGTTTCTGCGGGTGGCAAGCCGGATGTGGGTATGTGTCCTGGTTGCTGCACTAGCACCTCCTCTGGTCGGTCAGGGCGTCTGTTCAGGGGGGAAGGAGAACTGGGGATAATAGCATGATCCTCCCACGTGCTACATCCTGCTGGTGAAACTCCTCACTGTCAGGTGAAAAGAAGCGGCTGGTGACTCCACATGTACCGGAGGAAGCATGTGGTAGTCTGCAGCTTTACCCGGGCCGGCAGAGGGGGTGGAGCAGTGACCGGGACGGCTCGTAAAATAGGGTAACTGGCCAAGTCCAATTGAGGAGAAAAAAGAAGAGGGGGGGGGTCCAAAAAGAAAAAAAGAAAAAGAAACAGTGAGTAAGAGCCAGGAGGTCGATAGAGTATCACAACCTGGACTGAGGTGAGTCTATTCATGGCTGAGAGAGATGAACCCACAAGGTCCTCAAATGATTGGAATTTAGATTCAAGAATAGAAGAAAGAGTGAAAATAGATTTATATATGAGGGCGACACCCCCACCTTGTTTATTTGCCCGAGCTACATAGGCATATGTATAGTCGGGTGGAAAAGCTTCATATAAGGGAAGGAAACTGTTTTGTTTCAGCAATGTTTTACATAAACCAATCATACCGAAACTATGCTCAAGAACCAGATCGTTTATTTATAAGGCTTTGGTACACAGTGATCTGATACTTATGAAACCAAAGTTAAGCATCGTGTGGAAGTGATCAGTAGTAGGCAGGACTTAAGATCTACCAATAGGTGAAATACTGTCTGAACCTGTCAGCAGCAGTAATAATAGGGGATTGGTCATCAGCCCTGTCACTCTGAACAAGCCCCGCCTTTGAATCTACCACTTAGTGTTGGAGCTAAAACAAGGTTCCACAGTGAGACACAGGAAGTCCTCTCTGGTCACTGGAGCTCATAGTTACTGAACAGAAGAGCTATGAGCTTCCTGCTCATCTCACTGCTGTTGGCTGCTATGTGCTTTGGTAGGACACAACTCTTGGTTTGCTTGTTATTAATCTGAACTTTGTCTTGTTGATTCTTTTTCTCGCACTGACACCGTCTGTTGTTGTCCCACAGAATGCAGAGCTCAAAAAGACAACGTGCTCCAACCCAAAGGAGGTGTGACTGTTAGTGAGGGAGAGACAGTAACACTGGACTGTCACTATAACACCAGTGGATCAAGTCCATATCTTTACTGGTACAGACAGGCTGCAGACGACAAGCCCACATTCATTCTGAGCCGCTTTACTTTTGGATCAGGGGACACAGCGGACGGGTTCAAGGAGAGATTTGAGTCCATCCTGGATTCCAGCTCAAGATCAGTTCCTCTGAAGATCCAGAGTCTGCAGCTGTCTGACTCTGCTGTGTACTACTGTGCTCTGAGGCCCACAGTGACAGGAAACTGTAAGACGTACTACAAAAACCTTTGGAGTGTCTATCAAGAATCCAGAGACAACACAATGTTAACCCACGTCCACTAGAGGGCAGTATTCACATTTTAATCTCATCGACTCCTCGTTGAAGCAGAAAACATCAAATTTCTTAATGAAGTTGTGAAAACGGTGATTGTCAAATAAGTTGAAGTAAATGAATACTGAATAAATAGTTAACTACTTATTGAATTGAATGAGGTGTATCAAAATTAATGATACTATTATATGATAGCAAACAACAACTAACAGTTATGAAGAAAGAACATATTCATGTGTTCCAAGTCAGAATGAGGTGAATTTCTCCTTTTAACAAACTTGGTAACTGTTTTTAAAATATCATATACATGTTAGTGAAGATTCAATTGTACTGGGAATAAAACAGGTTTAATAATAAAACATTATATACTGTACCATCTAACCCTAAATAAACCATCTGAAGTGCACCATCACACCATCCCATCCTACCAGCATGGAAACCTGTCCAGGTCCAGGATTGGGACTCTGGCTTCATCTGTGGCTCCTCCCCTTGACTACAGAGGAAGCTGCAGGCAGAGAGCTGTTTATTCCAACCTGTAAAGATCTGACCCATCACAGCTCATCAGAGACACCACTACTTTCACATCACAACATTCATCCATTAGATTTTCTCTGAACAACCACGATGACGCTCATCACAATTTTACTGTTCTCAGCTCTTGTCAGTATGCAAACACTTCCATAATAAATCAGGGAGCTATGTGTTTTCTTCATGTGTTTTTAACGTTATTTCTTCATGGTGTTTTTGTGAATGTAATCAGTCTGGTGTCTGGTAGGTGACACCTATGAAGACGCCTCACTGCCACCAGTTCTGAGCTGTTTTCAGTGGAGGGTCACAGTGTTATTCTCCCCTGTAATTATACACTTCAAACTGATAATATTCAGTGGTACCAACAGAAAGCTGGATCTATTCCCACTTTCCTTCTCCTGGTCACAGACACAGCAGTACCTTCTGTAGTCGAAGCAACACCTCCTCATCCTCGACTTGCTGTTAGACTGAATGAAAGGAGAAACCGAGTAGAAGTGGAGATGTCCTCTGCTGCAGTGACGGACTCTGCTCTGTACTACTGTGCTGAGGCCCACAGTGACAGGAGACCCAGAGTCACTGTAATAAAACAGCACATCACCAGAGACTCCAAACACAACAGCTCACATATGTATTTGGTTATACTGCCACCTGCTGGACTCTCCTGAACGACGACAGCATTTCCTGATGTTTTCAGGATACTGATTTAAGACAAGAGGAGGAGCAAAGTTCCCCCTCAGTGCTTATGACTGAATTTTTACTTTGAATCTTTAAAAGGAGATTCATTCCTGTCCAGCTTCCTCTCACCTTCTACTCTTCCTCAAGTTAGCTTTGGTGATGCTCTCTTCTGTTATTTTATTGTGTGCCATATGGGGTAAGATATCCTGTCATATTTTTCTCAAAACCTAAGGTCACGTTTGATCTGATTATTTTTTTTTCTTATTGTTTTAAACAACAATAAACAACAAATATACAAGCATGTTGCAAAATTTGACACGCTGAACCAAAATGTCTCTGACATACTGATGATTGTCACTTGTCTTTGAGTTTGTGTATGGTCTGGGTAGATTGGAACACTGAACTGTCCTTCTGCAATAGATAAAGTTGTCTGAATCTGAATCTGAATCTGAATGAAAATGCTTGAATTCTGTGTTTCACCTTTTTCTTCCAGCTCAGAGTTCTGCAGACACCATCAGACCAGATAAGAATACTGAAGATGTAACTGAGGGTGATGAGGTTAAACTCTCCTGTAGATACAACAGTTCTAGGTTGACACCTTGTTATGGTACCGCCAGTATCCTGGATCAGCTCCACAGTTTCTCACAATGGACTCCTCAGGATACAAAACCAACGCAATATCAGGAGTGAACATCCAGCATGACAAAGAAGAGAAGCGAGTGGATTTAGAGATGTCCTCTGCTGCAGTGACAGACTCTGCTGTGTACTACTGTGCTGTGAGGCCCACAGTGACAGGAAACCCAGAGTCACTGTACACAAACCTGACAGTGTCTGACAGAACATTTACACTCTTCAGCTCAAGGCCAAGCTGAAGTTCAACATTGTTGTCATGTGTATTTAAATACAATGAAATTCGTGTGCTTTGTGCTCTCTCTGTCTTAACACAAAGGACACAAGGACACCCCCCCAACCCCCCCCCACAATACAGACCTACATAGACTATGTACACAGAATTCATACATTATATACACAATATACAGTACACAATAACAAAAGAGTGTAAGGTGCATATGGGTGCGCCAACTGTTCAGCAACTTCACTGCCTGTGGAAAGAAACGATTACTGAGACGGGTGGTGTGTGATTTGATGCTTTTACATGGAAGGAGTGAGAACAGAACATTAGTGGTGTGGTTGGTGTCCTTAATGATTTTTGGGCTTTCGTTTTGCAGCTAGTGGTGTGAATATTATCAAGTTGTGGTAGTTCCCTGCCAATGATATTTGCTGCTGTTGTTTCAGTCCTTTGCAGCAGTCTGCAGTCCTGAGCAGTCAGGTTACCAAACCACACTGTGGTACAGCCTGTGAATATGCACTCCGTGGTATTGAGATAAAAGTTAATAAGAGTTTATATATTCATACCAAATGTGTGCCAATGTGACGCCTCCAAAAAGATGGTCTCTGCTGTGCCTTCTTGAGGATGCAATTGGTGTTGACAGACCATGTGCTTGTGTCAGTGATGTGTAAACTGAGAACTCTAAAACTGTCCACAATTTCAACATATTATCCATTGATGGAAATAGGAACGTGATTTCCTTCAGTCTTTCTAAAGGCAACAATGATTTATTTTGTCTTACTGACATTGAGAGAGAGAGGTCGTTATCATGGCTCCATATGGTTAAATCTTCCACTTCCCTCCTATAGGCCGTCTCATCACTGTCACTTATTACTCCAATCACTGTGGTGTCATCTGTGAATTCAGTGACGCTGTTGTTGTCATATTTGGCTACACAGTCGTGTGTAAACAGACTGTACATTAGGGGGCCTAGACATCAGCCCTGAGGTGTGCCAGTCTTAAGAACTAATGTGGATGATTATGTTTTACCTATTCTCACAGTCTTGGACGGGCCTCTCAGGAAATCAAATGACCAATTACAGATAGAGTTGCCCAGACCAAGACCTCTGAGTTTCAACAACAGTTTGGATGGTACAAATGGTATTGAAAGCAGAGCTGTAATCAATAACTTTGTCTACAACTTATGGAGATGGTTTCAGATAAACCCTTCATGTAACAATTGTTACATTACATGAACATTTGACTGGTTGACTACAAATCTTTAAGATTAGTTCTGAAGTTGGTTGGAGTTTGGTTTGATAACTCATGTCTTAGTTTGTTTCTGTCCAGATAATCCAGACATTTGCAAAAGGCAGCATTTTTCTTATAAAAATTTCACAACAACTTTATGCACAGTGTTGACTGTACATTTTTTTAAATGTCCATGTTATTTACAAAATATTGCACTTAGTTCACATCCACTCAAGTAAAAACAGACAACCAAACAACCCAATTCATGACGTCAAAAGATAGGTAGACAAATGTTTGATGCAACTGTAGAAGTTGAATATTAAGACGTGTTCATTGTTTTAAAGGGCAATTCCCCTCAACAGGAATATGATCTAAAATGTGTTGTACTGTCTGAACCTGTCAGCAAGCCCCTCCTTCAAATCTACCACTTAGTGTTGGAGCTAAAACAAGGTTCCACAGTGAGACACAGGAAGTCCTCTCTGGTCACTGGAGCTCATAGTTACTGAACAGAAGAGCTATGAGCTTCCTGCTCATCTCACTGCTGTTGGCTGCTATGTGCTTTGGTAGGACACAACTCTTTGTTTGCTTGTTATTAATCTGAACTTTGTCTTGTTGATTCTTTTCCTCACACTGACACCGTCTGTTGCTGTCCCACAGAATGCAGAGCTCAAAAAGACAACGTGCTCCAACCCAAAGGAGATGTGACTGCTAGTGAGGGAGAGACAGTAACACTGGACTGTCACTATAACACCAGTGGATCAAGTCCATCTCTTTACTGGTACAGACAGGCTGCAGATGACAAGCCCACATTCATTCTGAGCCGCTTTACTGTTGGATCAGGGACCACAGTGGACGGGTTCAAGGAGAGATTTGATTCCAACCTGGATTCCAGCTCAAGATCAGTTCCTCTGAAGATCCAGAGTCTGCAGCTGTCTGACTCTGCTGTGTACTACTGTGCTCTGAGGCACACAGTGACAGGAAACTGCAAGACGTACTACAAAAACCTTTAGTGTCTATCAAGAATCCAGAGACAACGCAACGATAAACCAGATCCACTAGAGGGCAGTATTCACATTTTAAAGTCTTTGGTTCCTTTCTGAAGAAAAACACATTGGACAGTTTGACAAGCCAGCTTCCTACACCTGCTGATCTTTCCAATGTGTCAATACAACATTCAAAAACAGTTTATTCTGCATTGAAACGTTAAACTGTCTTGATAAAGAAAAGTATTAATGTCTTCTGTAGATTCATTTAACAAATTCTGCATTGTATTCTAGTCTTAGAAGAAAAATAACTTGATGGAAGTCAGAGCTTGGTGGTTACTTGATGGAAGCGAGACTGCTTGACTAATCCATGGGACAAGTAGCAGTGTCTATGGTGACAGGTGAGTGGTGGTGTTTAGTCATGCTTATTTAACAGGTATTCTTTCAAGACTCATTATTTTAGCACCCTGTCTTACTTTTGAACACGCATACAAAACATCATGTTCCCTGGTCGTCACTATAAATCGTTTACCACTGTGATGAGAGTCATGACTGAGCTGGACTGGTGCATTTTCTGCAAGGCAAATGCTTTGTTCCTGATTCATTTGGCTGCCCTGGAGGAGTTGTGTCGAGAAGGAAGGGAGAGGCGGGGAACACACTCTTCTGTCGAGCTGTCAGGTTGCTTGAAAGACGAAGCGATGACAGCAAGTAGGAGAAGAACAAGTGTGCTCCTGCTGTGAAAGCACAGAGGCCTGGCTGCAATGGAAGGAGCTGGGGAGTCAAGACAAATGACATTTCTCCCAAAACTAATCGACTTTTCCCTCTCCCCCCCCTCCCTCTCTCTCTCTCCGCTTCTTCATCTGTGGATTGGGTACACAGAGTTTATAGCATATCGATAACATCCAGCAAAAACATGACTTTATCAATAACATTAGCACACTAAACAGATAATATATGATGCATATCAATAGAAGGTTGATTCTGCAACTGTATGACTGTATTATGAGAGATATACATTATTGATTTAAATGAACGGCACCTAATGTAAAATATCAGATAGAAGCATATTATGCTTAATCAGAAGCATATTCTGCATATGCGACTCGTGGCTGGGGGGGGGGGGGGCAGCAGGGGGCCCAGGAATAGTATTGGGGTGGCCGTGGCCACCCCTGGCCACCCCTTGGGGGCGCCATTGTGCTAATTCTGTCCCCCCGTTGTTATTTCTTCGGAAAATATTACTGATGGCCGTTGTCTGTTTAAATAGAGGCACTTGATAAGGAGGACCTTTCTTTCCACAGTTTTTGTCTCTGTCATGGTTGGTGAGACTTATTGACTTTGGGTCATGTTCAGAAACCATTTAATAATTATAATGACTAATCTTATTCTATGTCGTCCTGTTTAGATCAACACATTTATCATTTGTTATAATGTAAGAATCCCCTTATATATATATATATAAATATATATATATATAATATTTTAGTAAAGAGAACAAAGAGGTGAAGGGTCCATCATGACATTAATTTTTAAATCTCCACCACCACAACACTACACAGACCAAGACAAGGGGAGGAGTTAGAGAACTGAATGTTAAAGACTTCATGTTGGAACTGAAGAGCAGCTGAGTTCTTTTCACTTGGTGATTCAATACACTTCAGTCACAATGTTACTCCATTTAATCTGGCTGATGATATCTACCTTTCATTCTGGTAAATATGAGATGGAAGAACATACATCCTATTATTATCCATAAGGTGTTTCCATGAACTATTGTGTTTGTAAAAATCCATGTGTCTATCTAGGGTTCTCTGAGGATTCAGTTACACCATTTCATGATAGAATTCTGGCTTTGGAAGGAGACAGGGTCACTCTCTCCTGCAACTACTCTGTCTCTACAAACAACCTCTACTGGTATCGACAGTACTCCAGCTCACCTCCACAGCTTCTCATCATGGAATATTCAGAGAAAGTACCAGGGTTGACTCTTAAGCATGAGAGAGAAAGAAAAGCGTTTCATCTGGAGATGTCCTCTGCTGCAGTGACAGACTCTGCTGTGTACTACTGTGCTGTGAGGCCCACAGTGACAGGAAACCCAGAGTCACTGTACAAAAACCTGACAGTGTCTGACAGAACATTTACAAACTTCAGCTGCTTGTCATTTAACAGCAGATCAATCAAGTAGAGTTTTCATACCCACATAATGGAAATAATCTATCAGAGTTCATAACTGGACTAATGTTTTTGCACTTTGTGCAAATATAGTTATCTTTATATTTAAGTTTAATTAAATATAACTTCTTGTTCATTCAGTGGAACTGGATTAGTGTTTTCTTTCCCTCCTCTTTGTATTTTTTTACTATAACTGTGGATGAGATGTGGTCATGGCTTTGATGCATCTTCAGGACACCATCAGGATACTATTTGACAATGTTCATGATCAATGTTTCTCATTAACTTGATAGAGACGGTTGGACCTCCACCTTCCTATGACATTAGTTACATCACATGAATGACTGACTTCAAGCCTTTAACTTTAGTTTTCATGTTGGCTGGAGTCTGGTTTCAGGACTCATGTCTTTGTTTACTTGTTGTCATTTAGTCCATTCAGGTTCTTCATAGTGATGAAGAGTCATGTAGAGCTGAGTGGAATCACAGCTGAATCCTCAGAGATACACTGAGATGCTAAAAGTTCTTCAAATTATGAAAACAGATCAACAGTCTGAGGATGATTTTAGGTTTCAGCCATCTACAATTAAAATGATGAGGGAAAACAAACCTTTATTTCTTTCCAAATACTCCATCAACTTTGCTGTGATTCCATCAGTTTATTAGCACATCACACCCACACTCTTTAATGAAACAGGATGAATGTGCTTTTCCAAAATAATGATTTCCACATTTTTGTTTATTTTCAATATTCTTCATAACACAATGCAATTCTTCTTCAGGTTTCCTCCATAAAAGACAAACAACCAAACCACCACCATATTAAATGTGTTATTTATATGCAAAGATTCACCAAAATGGAATCACACAAATAATAATAACATAACACTTGTTCATTGTTTTAAAGACAATTCCCCTCAACAGGAATATGATGTAAAATGTGTTGTACAGTCTGAACCTGTCAGCAGCAGTAATAACAGGGGATTGGTCATCAGCCCTGTCACTCTGAACAAGTCCCCCCTTCAAATCTACCACTTAGTGTTGGAGCTAAAACCAGGTTCCACAGTGAGACACAGGAAGTCCTCTCTGGTCACTGGAGCTCATAGTTACTGAACAGAAGAGCTATGAGCTTCCTGCTCATCTCACTCCTGTTGGCTGCTATGTGCTTTGGTAGGACACAACTCTTTGTTTGCTTGTTATTAATCTGAACTTTGTCTTGTGGATTCTTTTCCTCACACTGACACCGTCTGTTGTTGTCCCACAGAATGCAGAGCTCAAAAAGACAACGTGCTCCAACCCAAAGGAGGTGTGACTGTTAGTGAGGGAGAGACAGTAACACTGGACTGTCACTATAACACCAGTTACACAGGTCCATATCTTTTCTGGTACAGACAGGCTGCAGACGACAAGCCCACATTCATTCTGAGCCGCTTTACTTTTGGATCAGGGAACACAGCGGACGGGTTCAAGGAGAGATTTGATTCCAGCCTGGATTCCAGCTCAAGATCAGTTCCTCTGAAGATCCAGAGTCTGCAGCTGTCTGACTCTGCTGTGTACTACTGTGCTCTGAGGCCCACAGTGACAGGAAACTGCAAGACGTACTACAAAAACCTTTGGAGTGTCTATCAAGAATCCAGAGAAAACGCAACGATAAACCAGATCCACTAGAGGGCAGTATTCACATTTTAATCTCATAGTCACCTTGTTGAAGAAAAACTCATTGGACAGGTTGACAAGCCAGCTTCCTACAACTGCTGATTTGTCCAGTGTCACTGCCAACACTACAATAACACATCTTCATCTGCACTCCAGCTTCCAAGATGAGCTGTGGTTAATTGTTCCCTACGTGTCAAATCTTAATGTTGTTAAACATTTTGTTATTATATAAATGATGCTTCTTAAATGAAATGAAGAAAATCAATATTGAACAATTAGTAAAATACAAATTTAATAGAATGCTATATTTAGATTAATGTTAATACATTGTGAAATAAGTTACAAATAAAACTTTCAAGGCAGCAAAAACTCCGTGCTGTCCAAATCTGGTTGAGGTTAAGTCCTCATTTTAACAAAATTTGTAATATGCGATTTTATTTTGCAATATTATATACGTGTTATTCAATATTTAATTGTTTTGGGAAGAAAACAGCTTTCAATCCAATACCGTCTCCCATATAATGATAGACAGAAAGAAAGAAAGAAAGAAAGAGAGAAAGGCACTTTATTTTGTCATTGTACAGGTTATAATGAATGTGTTATTTGCATGTAATCACCCTATTGTATAGGAGCAGTGGGCAGCTGCAACACCCGGGGACCAACTCCAATTCTTCTTTCCATTGCCTTGCTCAGGGGCAGAGACAGCAGTATTAACCCTAACATTTCTTTTTGATGGTGGGAGGAAACCAGAGCACCCATAGGAAACCCACACAGAACATGCAAACTCCACACAGAAACGACCTGGTACGGCCTGGGGTTCGAACCCAGGACCTTCTTGCTGTGAGGCACAGTGCTAAACACTGGGCCACTGTGCTGCCCCAAACCCACCCATATGAGATGAATGGAGTAAATGAAGGCAGCAGCAGCAGCAGAAGAGCCATGTGGACATGCAGTAAAACAGCTGCTAGTGGGTCTAGTGAAGAACAAAGAGGTTGGCTGGCATGTGAGGAGTAGTGAGGAGGTTGGTGTGAACAGTGGGTGAATAGGAGGAGCCAGACACACTATGAGGGGAGGACGTTAGCAGGAAGGACTGGTAAAGTCCACAGTGCAACTAAAGAGACAGCTGAACTAACAGCAGCATGCTGCTCCATCTCATCTGGTTCCTTTCTGTACTAACAGGTGAGTCTGCTGTCACCATGACACCCTGCTGCACACTGACTCTGACCATACAGGCTGACAAGCAGACACACACATTTACCATCACCAGCAGGCACAGTATGGACAACAACCAACACACAAAGCCCACACTAACTCACTGAATTACCACAACGACACCTTTTCACTGCAAAGACTTCTTGGATATTTCCAAAATTTTCAGGTAGTAGTTTGGAAGAAGAAATCAACCCCATGACCCTTTCAGTCCAAAGTGTAGAAGGAGCCAAAGTTATTCTATCCTGTATTTACACCGGCTCACCTTACAACCTTCAGTGGTATCGTCAGTCACCAGGATCTACAGCCCAATTCCTCCTCTCTGCATCACCCAGCAGTCAGCAGTCAGTGGTCAGAGGACAACCTGAAGATCTCAGACTGTCAATCAGCTTCAACGGAGAACAGAAACGAGTGGATGTGGAGATGTCCTCTGCTGCAGTGACAGACTCTGCTGTGTACTACTGTGCTGTGAGGCCCACAGTGACAGGAAACCCAGAGTCACTGTACACAAACCTGACAGTGTCTGACAGAACATTTACACACTTCAGCTCGAGTTACAATTCAACTTTATTGTCATGTGTATTTAAACATAATTACATCCTTGTGCTCGGCTCTCTCTGCCTTAAAGTGATTTCTGAGATATTGTTAAGATTGTAGAAGGCTGATCTTGTGAGATGATGGATGTGGCTCTTGACATTCAGATCCCTGTCTATGATTACACTGAGATTTCTAGCTTCACTTCTGCCCTCCAGAGACAGAGAGCTGAGACGAGCTGCCATTCTCTGTCTCTGAGTCTTTGCACCAAACATAAGCATTTCATCAAAGCATACAAAAATCTATCTATCTATCTATCTATCTATCTATCTATCTATCTATCTATCTATCTATCTATCTATCTATCTATCTACACTGCTCAAAAAAATAAAGGGAACACATAAGCAATGCAATGTAGCTCCAAGTCAATCACACTTTTGAGATATCAACCTGTCCAGTTAGGAAGCAACACTGATTTGTGAATCAATTTCACCTGTTGGTAAATTGTCTAATTTCCACCAGGTGGAAATTAGACAATTTGCAAGACAACCCCTATAAAAGGAATGGATTTGCAGGTGGTGGCCACAGACCATTTGCCTGTCCTCATCTTTTCTGGCCGATCTTTGGTTAGTTTTTCATTGTGCTAGTGCCCTCACCACTAGAGGTGGCATGAGGCGGTATCTGCAACCTACAGAAGTTGCTCAGGTAGTGCAGCTCATCCAGGATGGCACATCAATGCGTGCTGTGGCAAGAAGATTTGATGTGTCTCCCAGCACAGTGTCCAGAGCATGGAGGAGGTACCAGGAGACAGGCCAGTACACCAGGAGACGTGGAGGGGGCCGCAGGAGGACAACAACCCCGCAGCAGGACCGCTATCTGGTCCTTTGTGCAAGGAGGAACAGGAGGAGCACTGCCGGAGCCCTACAAAACGACCTTCAACAGGCCACTAATGTGCAGGTTTCTGCTCAAACAGTGAGAAACAGAATGCATGAGGATGGTATGAGGGCCCGACGTCCACAATTGGGGCCTGTGCTCACAGCCCAACACCGTGCAGCCCGATTGACCTTTGCCAGAGAACATCTTGGTTGGCAGATTGGCCATTGGCGCCCTGTGCTCTTCACAGATGAGAGCAGGTTCACACTGAACACATGTGACAGACGTGAGAGAGTCTGGAGACGCTGTGGAGAACGTTCTGCTGCATGCAACATCCTCCAGCATGACCGGTTTGGCGGTGGGTCAGTGATGGTCTGGGGAGGCATATCCTTGGAGGGCCGCACAGACCTGTACGTGCTAGCCAGAGGTACCATGACTGCCATTAGGTACCGGGATGAGATCCTCAGACCCATTGTCAGACCATATGCTGGTGCAGTGGGCCCTGGGTTCCTGCTCATGCATGACAATGCTCGTCCTCATGTGGCCAGAGTGTGTCAGCAGTTCCTGTATGTCGAGGGCATTGATGCTATGGACCGGCCTGCACGTTCCCCAGACCTGAATCCAATCGAGCACCTCTGGGACATCATGTCTCGTACCATCCGCCAATGCCATGTCGCACCACAGACTGTCCAGGAGTTGACCGATGCCCTGATCCAGGTCTGGGGGGAGATCCCTCAGGAGACCATCCGTCGTCTCATCAGGAGCATGCCCAGACGTTGTAGGGAGTGCATACAGGCACGTGGAGGCCACACACACTACTGAGCCTCATTTTGAATCGTCTTGAAGAATTTCCACAGAAGTTGGATCAACCTATGTTCTCATTTTCCACTTTGATTGTGAGTATGATTCTGAATCCAGACCTTAATAAGCTAATGATTTTGATTTCCATTGATCATTCTTAGGTTATTTTGCTCTAAACACATTCCTCTGTCTAATAAATAAAGATTTTCAGCTGAAATATTTCATTCATCGAGGTCTATATTGTGTTTTTAGGTGTTTTTTGAGCAGTATATTTAACACACTTGTATTTCAATAAACACTCATTCCAAGATAGGTAAAAACTTCCAGTTTTGATTTCTGCAATTTACGTTCCAGTCTCCTGCAGGCCCACTTAAGAGCACGTGTCTCATCTTAAACCAGGGTGTAGGCCTCTTTAGTCACCTAGCTCTGGTAGTGAGAGGTGCAACTGAACCGAGGAGACTAGAGAGGGCCACATTTAATTCACTAGTGAAATCTTCAAGAGTGACTCACTACGGTGAAAGGAGCCAAGACTTTAGGCAGCTGCTTGCTAAATGCAGCTACAGTGGAGGGACCAATGTGGCGAGTGGCAACTAAATCTGCGCCGACATTACCTGGATAAGCCAATAATGCATGAGAAAATGATCTGACACAGCAGATGTGGTCTGCAAGTAATTCAGATCAGAAACAGGTATCACTTTAGATAAAACCAAATCAAGGGTGTCACCAATGAGTCGACTCTTGAACAAACTGAGCGAACCCAACAGTATCAGCTTGTGCCAGAGAGGCTTTTCTTAGCGGATCAGCAGCCTTATTCAGATGAATATCTAAATCACCAAGAATTACAATCACATCATAATGAGTAACAAGCCCTGAGACAAATTCTTCATATTCTTTAAGAAACACTGAGTTGGTGTCCAGGTAGTGTCGCGGTCTATTCCGTTGCCTACCAACACGGGTTATCTCCGGTTCGAATCCCCGTGTTACCTCCGGATTGGTCGGGCGTCCCTACAGACACAATTGGCTGTTTCTGCAGGTGGCAAGCCAGATGTGGGTATGTGTCCGGGTTGCTGCACTAGCACCTCCTCTGGTCGGTCAGGGCGTCTGTTCAGGGGGGAAGGAGAACTGGGGATAATAGCGTGATCCTCCCACATGCTACATCCTGCTGGTGAAACTCCTCACTGTCAGGTGAAAAGAAGCGGCTGGTGACTCCACATGTACCGGAGGAAGCAGGTGGAGTAAGAGCCGGGAGGTCGATAGAGTATCACAACCTGGACTGAGGTGAGTCTATTCATGGCTGAGAGAGATGAAACCACAAGGTCCTCAAATGATTGGAATTTAGATTCAAGAAACGAAGAAAGATTGAAAATAGATTTATATATGAGGGCGACACCCCCACCTTGTTTATTTGCCTGAGCTACATGGGCATATGTATAGTCGGGTGGAGAAGTTTCATATAAGGGAAGGAAAATGTTTTGTTTCAGCAATGTTTTACATAAACCAATCATATCGAAACTATGTTCAAGAACCAGATCGTTTATTTGTAAGGCTTTGGTACACAGTGATCTGATACTTATGAAACCAAAGTTAAGCATCGTGTGGAAGTGATCAGTAGTAGGCAGGACTTTAGATCTACCAATAGGTGAAATACTGTCTGAACCTGTCAGCAGCAGTAATAACAGGGGATTGGTCATCAGCCCTGTCACTCTGAACAAGCCCCGCCTTTGAATCTACCACTTAGTGTTGGAGCTAAAACAAGGTTCCACAGTGAGACACAGGAAGTCCTCTCTGGTCACTGGAGCTCATAGTTACTGAACAGAAGAGCTATGAGCTTCCTGCTCATCTCACTGCTGTTGGCTGCTATGTGCTTTGGTAGGACACAACTCTTTGTTTGCTTGTTATTAATCTGAACTTTGTCTTGTTGATTCTTTTCCTCACACTGACACCGTCTGTTGTTGTCCCACAGAATGCAGAGCTCAAAAAGACAACGTGCTCCAACCCAAAGGAGGTGTGACTGTTAGTGAGGGAGAGACAGTAACACTGGACTGTCACTATAACACCAGTCAATCAAGTCCATCTCTTTACTGGTACAGACAGGCTGCAGACGACAAGCCCACATTCATTCTGAGCCGCTTTACTGTTGGATCAGGGAACACAGCGGACGGGTTCAAGGAGAGATTTGATTCCAGCCTGGATTCCAGCTCAAGATCAGTTCCTCTGAAGATCCAGAGTCTGCAGCTGTCTGACTCTGCTGTGTACTACTGTGCTCTGAGGCCCACAGTGACAGGAAACTGCAAGATGTACTACACAAACCATTGGAGTGTCTATCAAGAATCCAGAGACAAAACAATGTTAAACCACATCCAATAGAGGGCAGTATTCACATTTTAATCTCATCGGCTCCTCGTTGAAGAAAAACACATTGGACAGTTTGACAGGTCACCTTCCTACACCTGCTGATTCATCCAATGTGTCAATCCAACATTCAAAAACATTTTAATCTGCGTTGAAACATTAAACTGTCTTGATGAAGAAAATTATTAATGTCTTATGTAGTTTTATTTAACAAATGGTACAGTCCTGTATCGTATTCTAGTGTTAGAAGAAAATTAACTGTAAATCCCATACTGTCTCACATATAAACCAAAAGAAATAAAATAAAAGAATAAACCAAAAAACTAAATGACGTAAAGACAAAACGGCCCATTTAAAGGTAATATAAAATATGAAATTATGATATTAATGCTATTCAATTCATTAAAGATTAGATTAACCTTAAACCAGGATATTTTGATTGTTTTATTTGTATATTCTTGCTAAACCGATCTGGCCAGTGAATTGTAATGAGCGATCAAAGTGAGAGATCAGGACCTAAACTCGAAGGCCTCACACAGGAAGGCAAGGCCTTCACGAGATACTTTACTGAACGAAGGATGGGTTTTGTTTTCAAGTGACTGGTGAGTCCTACTCTATTAATTATCTATAGAGTTGATTAAGATTGTTGTTGACAGTGCTTGAATTTGCAGCTGTGAGATTTATCACCTAATTTTTGCAGCACGCCCTACACACTTCTCTATGTGACTGACTGTTTAAATCCCTCATTTCAATCCCATAGCCTCTGTTTCCACCGGTGGTTGCACCCCACAGTACTGTTTTCTCCGATAGCTCCCCCCACTGGCCTCATCAGTCATTAACCCTCTTACCAGGAGTTTTCCCCATACAGACTACTATTAGGCACCGGGCCTCTTATCCACATGACATATTACGACTTGACCTGGATGTGGACCACAGTGTGCTAACTCCACTAGTTAAATCAGGTGTTTATACGTGCACAACCTGTCAGAAGTTTGCCCTTTACAATATCCCATCTATTCCCAACAAAGCCCCTCAGGTCAATAACGCCATCACAGAGCACAAACTGGACTATGTATGTCTGACGGAAACCTGCCAGTCACAGAATGACTTTCTAGAACTAAATTCAGCAACTTTGTTTACATATGCAAACCTCGGTCTTCAGGCAGAGGAGGCGGCCTTGTGCAGATTTATTGTGATAGTATAAAACCAACACCACTCTCTCTACTTGATCACTCTTCCTTTGAACTGCTGGCTGTTAAGCTCTATGGACCTTCACCCACCATTGTTGCTGCTCTGTACAGACCACCTAAGGCTGGAATGTTTTTATCACTAAACACTCAACAGTTTTAACCACCTTAGTACAACGTCTCCCTATTTAATCCTAATGGAGGGTTTATAAATGTTCATTTTGATAACACTGCGTGGTGATGCTAAGGGACCACTCGAAGACACACGTCTGTTAGCATACACTTCTTTACTGGAACAACCCACGTCACACTCCTCCTCCCCTCTTACAGTCACTTACATCCTATCTTGTCCTCTAGCTCCCCCTACTGTCCTCCAACTGCATCAACTTAAGACGTCACATATCCCCTTTGCAAAAGATAACATTTATATCATCACCAACTATACAATCACTGTGGTGCTACGCTGAACTGCATTAGCTATAAACACTCTTACAATAACAACAGAATACCACCTTGACCATAAAACCAATAACAGTTTTGAAATAACAGTCTCATGCAGGCAATACTAGGTCATTAAAAAATAACAGATTTGAAATAACAGTTTCACACAGACAGTACTAGGTCTATAAGAAATAACAGTCTCAAAATAACAGTTTCATACCAACAATAGGCTATTCTTGTTTTAGTTTACCGTCCCCACATAGCATAGCCCTGTGCCCAAGCAGGCGGCCTCCTGACCCTGAACTCTCGCAGAGGGGGCTGAGCATGTAGTGGGTCAGGCTGGACTCAGCTACAGTCTATGTCAGGCCCCTGACCTTGAAGGGGTAGGGCAGACACGAGATAGGATGCATTCCATGTGCGCCCATGAGACAGCCTGTAAGTGTACTGGCCTCTTTGCTCATGCACCTGAAGAGGGGAAGAGTACTTTGACTGTCTCTTGCGTAGTTTACCTGGTCTCCTAACTCTGACCCAAGACCCAGGAGGAAAGTGCACTGCTTTTGCTCCTCTCTTCATGTCTGCATACTCCTTCATCTTCCTCTGCTTCTCTTTCACTGTTTGTGCTGTGTTTTGTGCTTGTAGGGATGTGACAGGCTGTGGTTTGTGGAGGCCTGTCACAT
This sequence comes from Lampris incognitus, assembly GCF_029633865.1. NCBI lineage: Eukaryota > Metazoa > Chordata > Actinopteri > Lampriformes > Lampridae > Lampris > Lampris incognitus. The sequence continues at coordinate 47,079,697 of NC_079224.1, forward strand.
GGAGTTTGGTGTGCGTCTGAAGACCGTGCAACAGCTCTGCAGGGGAGCATTGAGTGGTGGCATGCCTGGTTGCCCTGCAGACCTGGAGAAAGTCTCTGGTTGATGCTGTCCACTCCTTTCCATCTATTTTCGCAGTCAGTAGACTATACTTCAGACATCGATTAAATCTCTCAATTTCCCCATTGGCCTGGGGGTAGTAGAGTGAGGAGTGTTTGTGTGCAATTCCCCTGTCCTTGTGAAAGGATTCAAATTCCTGTGAAATCAGTTGACTACCATTGTATGAGATGAACTCTTTTGGGTTTCCTACCCTGCTGAACACTGTAGACAGGAAGTGGATCACTGGATTAATGGCGTATGACACAGTGGCATGTAGAGTTCCACTCAGACACAGTGCTCTCTACTTGTTCCACATCATCTGTAATTCCACTTACTCTCTTTGCCCCCCTACACATCTTTGCAAAATGCCCCTGTTTCCCGCAGTTATTACAGCGGGCCAACCTGGTGGGGCAAGATGGGTAGGAAGCTTTATGGTGGCGTGCTCCACATCTGAAGCATGTTAGCCCTTGTCTCGTGGCATTGTCTCTCGTGGACACTGGCGGTCCCCTGGTTGTGTCCACCGGCTGCACACCCACAGCTGCCGCGGGCGGCGCTGCAGCCGCAGTTCCCCGGTCCATGATTTTAGCGTTCGATGTGACGGATTCAATTAGTCCAGCAATAGTCACAGCCTTTTCCAGAGTTAGGGGCACCTCCAGCAGCAAACGCTCTCTTATCTGATTGGAGTTAGTCTTTTCCACCAACTGGTCCCGTAGCACGTCATCCTCAAACGTTTTAGAGTCGCACGTAGCAGCAAGTTCTCTCAGCGCGGACACGTACTGTGCCAATGATTCTCCGTGATGCTGACTCCGTTGTCTAAACTTATATCTTTCAGCCACCACCTTAACAGCAGTGTAGCACTGTAGATGTTGACAGTTGACTAGGACCAGTTCTAGGTACGTAGGAGCAGTTTATAACTAGCATCAAATGATTGCAGACCACAGACCAGGGAATAAAGTTTGAACTGCCGGCTTGTTTTTATATAAAGAATTGTAAACATAGACAGAGAAACATACACAATTACACAATAACACAGTAAGAATGGATAAATTCCTTGAAACCTCTTGTTTTATGATTTAACCCTTATTAAACCACTATTTTGAGTTTCAGATATTTTAGATAGATATTTTAGTTCTAATTTAGGATCCTTAATTCTAATTTGAAGTTATCGCTTGTTTGAGTTGACAAATTATGTTAATTTGTTTTATGTTCTATTTTTCTCCATTGGGCCTTTAAGTTTCAGATCTAATTTCCATTAACCTAAGTTACTTAACCAGTAAATCAGAATGCCAAAAGTAACACACAACTGCATTACCCCATGAACAGTATGAATGAGTAATAAACTCAGCCGATACTGCGATTAACAATACAATATCAGATCAAAAATCAAAATCAATAATCAATGTAGGCTATAATCGGTCCTTTTTGGAAAGTCCGTTGTTGCTCCAATGAGCCCAACTACGTTTTGCTGTAACAAACTGGAAGTTTCTGTCCTACCACAATCCAGGTGCTCGAAACTGTAGGCTGCTGTCCTGAGAATGAGCTGTGTGAAGCCGCAGACAGACCACGTGGATCCAGCAGGGCTCCTATAGGTGGCTCGCCATCTTGTTTCCAGCTTGGGGTAAGAAACACCAAGCGCGATCTTCCCAATCCAAGAAAAACCTGGCCTGGATTATAACAGGCGCATCACACACGCAAAGACGTTAGTTTACATATCTCTCAATAAAAGAATCAAAAGAAAACAACAAAAGTACCGACTGACATGGTCAATCTACCCACCGCTAAAACGTGACGCAGTTTAATTTCTGTGCTAATACGCCATGCTGCTGCTGCTGCGGCCTAGCTGGAAGGAGCTAGCTTAGCAACTCGGTTTGCACAAGAGAGAAACACATTCTGAATTCGGTTCACAAAAGAAAAACACATTCTGAATTCGGTTCACAAAAGAGAAACACATTCTGAATTCGGTTCACAAAAGAAAAACACATTCTGAATTCGGTTCACAAAAGAAAAACACATTCTGAATTCGGTTCACAAAAGAAAAACACATTCTGAATTCGGTTCACAAAAGAAAAACGTGGCTCCTCAACAATCTTTACACAAATTATGATCCACAACACAACCGAGCTACTTATAGCTTTAACTAGCCTATGCACACAGACATTGTAAACGGACAAATTCGGCTAGTTAGCATCGGCTAGTTAGCAGTTGACTCACCAAGTCCTGGACGACACTTGGACACAACACAAAACCCAGGGCTCGGAGGAGGACCAGACCAACAAAACACTCAGCTTGGATAAAGAAAGAACCAACTGTAGCTCGCTGCCATTTCAAAGCAGAATCTTCTATCTCTCGTTCCAGCGGCTTCTCTCAAGCGTCTGCCTGGCGTTCTGAAACCGGGCTGCTTCTGGGACGTCCTCCCTCTCGAGCAAGGCAGCTGATTGGCTAATCGGCACTGCACGCGCTGCGTTCAAGAAATAGCAATCTGAACCAACAATATGAATATGAATTTATCGGTACCACGAATTACTTATCTACTGTTCACTATTTATTTGCAAAATGAATAATTATGATTATTTATTATTATAAACTACTAATACGACACGTTAGCCCCCTAGCTAACGGATCTGACCCTTTAGCCGAGCGGTTAGTGACGTCGCCTTGTGGTGCAGTACACCACAAGGCGACGTCATTATTTATTTTGTCTTATTGACATTTAGAGAGAGAGGTCGTTATCATGGCACCATATGGTTAAATCTTCCACTTCCCTCCTATAGGCCGTCTCATCACTGTCACTTATTACTCCAATCACTGTGGTGTCATCTGTGAATTCAATGATGCTTTTGTTGTCATATTTGGCTACACAGTCGTGTGTAAATAGACTGTACATTAGGGGGCCTAGACATCAGCCCTGAGGTGTGCCACTATGAAGAACTAATCTGGATGATTATGTTTTACCTATTCTCACAGTCTTGGACGGGCCTCTCAGGAAATCAAATGAGCAATTAGAGATAGCGTTGCCCATACCAAGACCTCTGAGTTTCAACACCAGTTTGGATGGTTTAATGATATTGAAAGCAGAGCTGTAATCAATAACTTTGTCTACAACTTTATGGAGATGGTTTCACATAAACCCTTCATGTAACAATTGTTACATTACATGAACATTTGACTGGTTGACTACAAATCTTTAAGATTAGTTCTGAAGTTGGTTGGAGTTTGGTTTGAAAACTCATGTCTTAGTTTGTTTCTGTCCAGATAATCCAGACATTTGCAAAAGGCAGCATTTTTCTTATAAAAATTTCACAACAACTTTATACACAGTGTTGACTGTACTTTTTTTTAAATGTCCATGTTATTCACAACATATTGCACTTAGTTCTCATCCACTCAAGTAAAAACAGACAACCAAACAACCCAATTCATGACTTAAAAAGATAGGTAGACAAATGTTTGATGCAACTGTAGAAGTTGAATATTAAGACGTGTTCATTGTTTTAAAGTCAATTCCCCTCAACAGGAATATGATCTAAAATGTGTTTGCTGTCTGAACCTGTCAGCAAGCCCCTCCTTCAAATCTACCACTTAGTGTTGGAGCTAAAACAAGGTTCCACAGTGAGACACAGGAAGTCCTCTCTGGTCACTGGAGCTCATAGTTACTGAACAGAAGAGCTATGAGCTTCCTGCTCATCTCACTGCTGTTGGCTGCTTTGTGCTTTGGTAGGACACAACTCTTTGTTTGCTTGTTATTAATCTGAACTTTGTCTTGTTGATTCCTTTCCTCACACGGACACTGTCTGTTGTTGTCCCACAGAATGCAGAGCTCAAAAAGACAACGTGCTCCAACCCAAAGGAGATGTGACTGCTAGTGAGGGAGAGACAGTAACACTGGACTGTCACTATAACACCAGTGGCACAAATACATATCTTTTCTGGTACAGACAGGCTGCAGACGACAAGCCCACATTCATTCTGAGCCGCATTACTGCTGAATCAGGGGACACAGTGGACGGGTTCAAGGAGAGATTTGATTCCAGCCTGGATTCCAGCTCAAGATCAGTTCCTCTGAAGATCCAGAGTCTGCAGCTGTCTGACTCTGCTGTGTACTACTGTGCTCTGAGGCCCACAGTGACAGGAAACTGCAAAACGTCCTACAAGAACCTTTAGAGTGTCTATCAAGAATCCAGAGACAGCGCAATGTTAACCCACATCCACTAGAGGGCAGTGTTCACATTTTAATCTCATCTGCTCCTCGTTGAAGAAAAATACATTGGACAGTTTGACAAGCCAGCTTCATACACCTGCTGATTTGTCCAATGTGTCAATACAACATTCAAAAACATTTTATTCTGCATTGAAACGTTAAACTGTCTTGATAAAGAAAAGTATTAATGTCTTCTGTAGATTCGTTTAACAAATTCTGCATTGTATTCTAGTCTTAGAAGAAAAATAACTTGATGGAAGTCAGAGCTTGGTGGTTACTTGATGGAACCGAGACTGCTTGACTGATCCATGGGACAAGTAGCAGTCTGTATGGTCACAGGTTGGTCATGGTATTTAATCATGGAGTCAAGACAAATGACATTGCTCCCAAAACTAATAGACTTTTACCTCTCCCCCCCCCTCTCTCTCCCTCTCTCCGCTTCTTCATCTGTGTACCTGGGTACACAGAGTTTATAGCATTTCGATGACATCCAGCAAAAACATGACTCTATCAATAATAGTAGCATACGAAACAGATAATTTATGATGCATATCAATAGAAGGTTGATTCTGCAACTGTGTGACTAATACATCAACAATCTGGTAAACTTCCACTATAATCCCTATTCCAAAATCTAAAACTTCAGAGAACTAAATGAGTTCAGACCTGTTGCGCTTACATCACTTGCGATGGAAAACTTTGAGAACATTTTAAAAGATGAGGTTGTCTCCCTAGCTGATGGCAAACTAGACCCCTTGCAGTTTGCTTATCAAGCTGGCAAGGGTGTGGAGGATGCCAAACTCTTTATCCTCGACAGAGTTTATAAGCACCTGGAGAAACCCATGTAAGGCTTTTATTTGCCGACTTCTCTTCGGCTTTTAACAAGATACAACCTTACGTTTTGATCGAGCGGCCTGCTTCTTATTTTAATTTGCCTGATCAGCTTTTAATGTTGCTTTTCCTTTTAACAGACAGAATCCAGCAGGTTTTAATTAATGGCGTTTTGTCCAATGTCCTGGTCTCACACAGGGGCTCACGGCAGGGTTGCGTTCTTTCCCCCCTGCTTTTTATAGTGTATACAGACCGCTGCAGGTCCTCTAAAGAGGTGAGCTACCTGGTGAAATTCTCTGACCATACCGCACTTTTGTCTCTTCTTCAGGGATCGGAGTCAGATCACGGTTGTGTCTTACCTGCCTTTGTTGACCGGTGCGATGATGACTTCCTTGACCTTAAAGTGTCAAAAACTAAGGAACTTATCACTGATTTTAGGAGAAACAGTGATAAACCCAAAGCTAGCACCATACATGGTGAGGATGTTCAAATTGGTGACCTTTATAAGTACCTTGGGCACCGTGTTCGACTCCCAAGTCAAGTTCGACGTGAACACAGATTCGATTGTCAAGCGTGGCCAACAAAGAATTCACTAACTGCAGAAGTTTAACTCCTTTAATGTCTGTAACACCAGCTCATGTATTTATTTACCGTTCAATTATTGAAAGTCTTGTAACTTTTTCCTTTATTTGTTGGTTTAATGGGTTGACTGCGAAGGACAGGAACAGTCTAAACAGCATGGTTCAGGTCGGCTCCAGGATCATCGGAGTCCAGCAGAGAGACTTGTGCTCCCTCTGGGAGAAACGTGGGGCCCAGAAAGCAAAAGGAATTATTAGCCAATCTGACCACGTCCTGTCCAGTGAATTCACTGTAATGCCCCCAGTTCGGTGCTATAAAGCGCCCCCTAGGAAAACAAATCACTACTCTAAGTCCTTCATTCCTTCTGCTACCAGGCTGTTAAATGCAGAGATAGTCATTTTAAATGAATGCTTGATTTGGTTTTAAACCACAATAGTTGGTTTATACCTTGTCTGTTCTTCACATGGCTTGTGGGCCTATACGTTCACTGAATGTTGTGCTGGAATGTAACGTGCAAAGCAAGATGCTTTATTTATGCATTTATTTATTTATTCTCTTCTTTTAACTTGTGTGAATGTTGATCCTTCGCCTGGTCCGTGAGCGAGTCTGCATGCATGGCCAAACGATGGCGCCAGTGTGCATCTCTTGCCCATGTACTGATCTGTCTGTTGTCTCTGACATACGGCTGATGGCTTGTGTGTGAGCTTGTGTATGGTCTGGGTAGATTGTGGAACTGAATTGTCCTTGTGGGATAAATAAAGTTGTCTGAATCTGAAGTACATAGTACAGACAAAACATGTGGGTCTGTTGATAGTGAGCATCAGGTATATTAAAGACACATTGGGTCAGCACATGTTCAGTAGGTTGATTTTACACTTGACCGAGTAAATGCCCCCATTGGTAATGTCCACCGACATAAAAGTGTGGCTGGGGGGTGAACAATGTCCACATCATTCACTTTTTCAGGTTCGGTCTATCTTAAAAGTGTTTGTTCTTTTCAATAATATAATCACCAATGTTACTCTGGAAAACGTTACAAAGACAGTTCCCCATGTGTTTTATTTATTTACTCCTCCTCTGAACCATTCCAAAAGGAGAACAGCTCTCTCCAACTGTTGTCAGCTTCGGTCATCTCACTCTTCGGCCCCTCCTCAGCCTCCAATAGAGGAAAGCTTCTCAGGTCAGTAAGAAAGGCTTCTGCTGCTCCGTGGATTCTTGCAGGGGAAGCAGTCAGGCCGTCCTTTGCCTCAATACACTGCAGAGCAGGAATGGACCTGTGTGTCCACACATCCTTGATGAGTTCATCAAACTGTTGGTGATGACATGTTTCAGCATGTCATCACCTTCAAGGGCACATAGACAAGAGTGCTGCCGCTGACTGGGGTGACGTGTCTGAAACCCAAACAATCTCTTTAATGACAACTAAGTGAAGACCTCATTCATCAGCAATAAAATCAGATGTCAGAGTTTCAAGTAAAATAAAACTGCCGGGAGCTTTGGGGACATCACGTTCATCAGAAACAGTCAGAGAAGTGTTGGATGGGGGTGATGGGGGAGGAGAGGGAGGAGAGTAAGTCAGCAGATCTGCTGTTTCATCTGATAGTGAAAAAACGTGTGATTCAGTGTAGATATGCAACTGCATCCACTTTGGACATCAGCCGGTTGGGTTCTTCAGTCATGACGTCATCAAAGTGACTTCGTCAGCCTCTGAGACAAAGACACTGACAGTCTCCTAGATGAATGATGACACGTTTCTCCCATGAAACCTTGTGTCCAGATGAACTGATTCAACTTTTCTGGGATTCTACACCTGGATGATTGAGCAGGCGTCACCATATTCATGTGTAGTATTCTAGTTTTAGAAGAAACACAACAATAAATCCCATACTGTCTCACATATAAACCCAACCACAAAAGATAAACTACATGATGACAGGAGAAGAAAGACAACCTGAAGGTAATATAAAATATTTAATAATAATAACTCTATTCTATCAACATTCCTTAAAGATGAGATTATTCTTAAACCATGATTAATTGATTGTTTTATTTGAATATTCTTGCTAAACCTATCTGGACAGTGACTTGTAATGACCTGTCAGAGTTGATCCAGTCATTGTTTCCTCTTCAGCAGGAAGTGGAGTTTGACAGACAGGGAAACAGATCAGATCTCTGAGAGCAGCACATCTTTAACTAGGTGATTGTTGCTGTGCCACAGTTTCTGTTTGACGTCTGACATCAGCCATGCAGTTCCTCCTACCACTTGTTTTATTCACTGGCTTTACTGGTAAGAAACACTTTGGCAGCTCAGTATTTGTTAAACTATGAATCCCTTTTTAACAGAAAAAACAATGAGATAGATTCAATATATGACATGATTATTGACTTTTTTTTTATCATTTCTTCCCATCTGCAGGTTCCAGTTATCAGCAAACCATCCAGTCCCTCCAAGAAAGAGTACATGGTCTAGAAGGTGCCAAAGTTACTCTCTCCTGTAAATACTCCTCAGCAAACTACTTATTTTGGTATCGCCAGGATGCAGGAGAACCACCACAGTTTCTAATATCCTCCACTAAATCAGGTTCAATAATGAACAGAGCAGATACAAACTCTAGACTGTCTGTTAAAGTGAATGAGACTCAAATGGATGTGGAGATGTCCTCTGCTGCAGTGACAGACTCTGCTGTGTACTACTGTGCTGTGAGGCCCACAGTGACAGGAAACCCAGAGTCACTGTACACAAACCTGACAGTGTCTGACAGAACATTTACACACTTCAGCTGCTTCTGTCATTTAACAGCAGATCAATCAGCAGATCAATCAAGGTAATTAAAAACAGCGTTTAGTATCGTATCTAGTAGTTAGTATCTCTAACCATAGCATGGCCATGGAGGATCCTTGTTTCTGGTTGATGGAAGGTTTGCGTCAAAACCTTTTAATGCACACATAGTTCAGCTCAAGGTTAAATACTGTTACAAATTCACACGCAGGGCAAAAAGTTAGTGTTAAACATGTTGAATTAGTATTGAGTCCAATTAACATTCAACATTTTAGCTTAACGGCTAACTTTTTGTTCAAAATATTTTACCGCTGAGTTTAAAACAATCATTACAAAAAATTAAATGTTCTTCTAATATCTTGCCAAGTGATCATTGTATAAGCAGAATATTTCAATCCAAGTTGTGTGATAAAGACATTTTACATTCTCCACTTTGTGTCATGTGGTTCTTTATTTTGTATTGTAGTTTAAAATACTTTCACGGATAACTTGACATGGATTATTTCTTGCTAATTCTGTCCCCCCTCTGTTATTTCTTAGGAAAATATTACTGATGGTCATTGTCTGTTTAAATAGAGGCACTTGACAAGGAGGACCTTTCTTTCCACAGTTTTTGTCTCTGTCATGGTTGGTGAGACTTATTGACTTTGAATCATGTTCAAAAACCAATTAATAATTATAATGACTAATCTTATTCTATGTCGTCCTTTTTAGATCAACACATTTATCATTTCTTAAAATGTAAGAATCCCCTTATTCATTTATTTTTTAGCAAAGAGAACAAAGAGGTGAAGGGTCCATCATGACATTAATTTCTAAACCTCCACCACTATAACACTACACAGACCAAGACAAGGGGAGGAGTTAGTGAACTGAATGTCAAAGACTTCATTATGGAACTGAAGAGGTGCTGAGTTATTTTCACTTGGTGATTCAATACACTTCAGTCATGATGTTACTCCATTTAATCTGGCTGATGATATCTACCTTTCATACTGGTAAATATGAAATGGAACAAAATATATCATAATATTATCCATAAGGTATTTCCATGAACTATTGTGTTTGTAAAATCCATGTGTCTATCTAGGGTTCTCTGAGGATTCAGTTACACCATTTCATGACAGAATTCTGGCTTTGGAAGGAGACAGGGTCACTCTCTCCTGCAACTACTCTGTCTCTACACAGAACCTCTACTGGTATCGACAGTACTCCAGCTCACCTCCACAGCTTCTCATCACGGACTATTCAGAGAAAGTACCAGGGTTGACTTTTAAGCATGAGAGAGAAAGAAAAGCGTTTCATCTGGAGATGTCCTCTGCTGCAGTGACAGACTCTGCTGTGTACTACTGTGCTGTGAGGCCCACAGTGACAGGAAACCCAGAGTCACTGTACAAAAACCTGACAGTGTCTGACAGAACATTTACACACTTCAGCTGCTTCTGTCATTTAACAGCAGAACAATCAAGTAGAGTTTTCATACCCACATAATGAAAATAATGTATCAGAGTTCATAAGTGGACTAATGTTTTTGCCCTTTGTTAAAATATAGCCATATTTATTTTTAAGTTTAGCTAAATATAACTTCTTGTTCATTCAGTGGAACTGAATTAGTGTTTTTCTTTCCCTCCTCTATGTATTTTGTTACTATAACTGTGGATGAGATGTGGTCATGGCTTTGGTGCATCTTCAGGACACCATCAGGATACTATTTGACAATGTTCATGATCAATGTTTCTCATTAACTTGATAGAGACGGTTGGACCTCCACCTTCCTATGACATTAGTTACATCACATGAATGACTGACTTCAAGCCTTTAACTTTAGTTTTCATGTTGGCCGGAGTCTGGTTTCAGGGCTCATATCTTTGTTTACTTGTTGTCATTTAGTCCATTCAGGTTCTTCATAGTGATGAAGAGTCATGTAGAGCTGAGTGGAATCACAGCTGAATCCTCAGAGATACACTGAGATGCTAAAAGTTCTTCAAATTATGACGTTTCAGACGTCTACAATTGAAATGATGAGAGTAAAACAAATATTTATTTATTTCCAAATACTCCATCAGTTTTGCTATGATTCCATCAGTTTATTAGCACATCACAGCATTACTGTTTAATGAAGCAGGATGAATGCACTTTTCCAAAATAACGATTTCTGCATTTTTATTGTCAATGTTATTCATAACACAATGCAATTCTTCTTTAGGTTTTCTCAGTCAGTTTAACAGACAAACTAAGAACAACAAAAAAAAGTCCAAATAATAAAAATCTCTAATATTAAATGTGTGAATTATTTGCAGATTCAGCAAAGTAGAATCACACAAATGTTAATAACATAACACTTGTTCATTGTTTTAAAGACAATTCCTCTCAACAGGAATATGTTGTAAAATGTGTTGTACTGTCTGAAACTGTCAGCAGCAATAATAACAGGGGATTGGTCATCAGCCCTGTCACTCTGAACAAGCCCCTCCTTCAAATCTACCACTTAGTGTTGGAGCTAAAACAAGGTTCCACAGTGAGACACAGGAAGTCCTCTCTGGTCACTGGAGCTCATAGTTACAGAACAGAAGAGCTATGAGCTTCCTGCTCATCTCACTGCTGTTGGCTGCTATGTGCTTTGGTAGGACACAACTCTTTGTTTGCTTGTTATTAATCTGAACTTTGTCTTGTTGATTCTTTTCCTCACACTGACACCGTCTGTTGTTGTCCCACAGAATGCAGAGCTCAAAAAGACAACGTGCTCCAACCCAAAGGAGGTGTGACTGTTAGTGAGGGAGAGACAGTAACACTGGACTGTCACTATAACACCAGTGACACAGGTCCATATCTTTACTGGTACAGACAGGCTGCAGACGACAAGCCCACATTCATTCTGAGCCGCTCTAGGTTTGGATCAGGGAACACAGTGGACGGGTTCAAGGAGAGATTTGATTCCAGCCTGGATTCCAGCTCAAGATCAGTTCCTCTGAAGATCCAGAGTCTGCAGCTGTCTGACTCTGCTGTGTACTACTGTGCTCTGAGGACCACAGTGACAGGAAACTGCAAGACGTACTACAAAAACCTTTGGAGTGTCTATCAAGAATCCAGAGACAACGCAACGATAAACCAGATCCACTAGGGGGCAGTGTTCACATTTTAAAATCATTGGTTCTTGTTGAAGAACAACACATTGGACAGTTTGACAAGCCAGCTTCCTACAACTGCTGATTTGTCCAATGTGTCAATCCAACATTCAAAAACATTTGATTCTGCATTGAAACGTTAAACTGTCTTGATAAAGAAAAGTATTAATGTCTTCTGTAGATTCGTTTAACAAATTCTGCATTGTATTCTAGTCTTAGAAGAAAAATAACTTGATGGAAGTCAGAGCTTGGTGGTTTCTTGATGGAAGCGAGACTGCTTGACTAATCCATGGGACAAGTAGCAGTGTGTATGGTGACAGGTGAGTGGTGGTGTTTAGTCCTGCTTATTTAACAGGTATTCTTTCAAGACTCATTATTTTAGCACCCTGTCTTACTTTTGAACACGCATACAAAACATCATGTTCCCTGGTCGTCACTATAAATCGTTTACCACTGTGATGAGAGTCATGACTGAGCTGGACTGGTGCATTTTCTGCAAGGCAAATGTTTTGTTCCTGATTCATTTGGCTGCCCTGGGGGAGTCGTGTCGAGAAGGAAGGGAGAGGCGGGGAACACACTCTTCTGTCGAGCTGTCAGGTTGCTTGAAAGACGAAGCGATGACAGCAAGTAGGAGAAGAACAAGCGTGCTCCTGCTGTGAAAGCACAGAGGCCTGGCTGCAATGGAAGGAGCTGTGGAGTCAAGACAAATGACATTTCTCCCAAAACTAATAGACTTTTCCCTCTCCCCCCCCCTCTCTCCCTCTCTCTCTCTCCGCTTCTTCATCTGTGGATTGGGTACACAGAGTTTATAGCATATCGATAACATCCAGCAAAAACATGACTTTATCAATGACATTAGCACACAAAACAGATAATATATGATGCATATCAATAGAAGGTTGATTCTGCAACTGTATGACTGTATTATGAAAAATAAACATTACTGATTTAAATGAACGGCACCTAATGTAAAATATCAGATAGAAGCATATTATGCTTAATCAGAAGCATATTCTGCATATGCGACTTGTGGCTGGGGGGGGGGCAGCAGGGGGCCCAGGAATAGTATTGGGGTGGCCGTGGCCACCCCTGGCCACCCCTTGGGGGCACCATTGTGCTAATTCTGTCCCCCCGTTGTTATTTCTTCGGAAAATATTACTGATGGCCGTTGTCTGTTTAAATAGAGGCACTTGATAAGGAGGACCTTTCTTTCCACAGTTTTTGTCTCTGTCATGGTTGGTGAGACTTATTGACTTTGAATCATGTTCAAAAACCAATTAATAATTATAATGACTAATCTTATTCTATGTCGTCCTGTTTAGATCAACACATTTATCATTTCTTATAATGTAAGAATCCCCTTATATATATATAATATTTTAGTAAAGAGAACAAAGAGGTGAAGGGTCCATCATGACATTAATTTTTAAATCTCCACCACCACAACACTACACAGACCAAGACAAGGGGAGGAGTTAGAGAACTGAATGTTAAAGACTTCATGTTGGAACTGAAGAGCAGCTGAGTTCTTTTCACTTGGTGATTCAATACACTTCAGTCATGATGTTACTCCATTTAATCTGGCTGATGATATCTACCTTTCATTCTGGTAAATATGAGATGGAAGAACATACATCCTATTATTATCCATAAGGTATTTCTATGAACTATTGTGTTTGTAAAAATCCATGTGTCTATCTAGGGCTCTCTGAGGATTCAGTTACACCATTTCATGATAGAATTCTGGCTTTGGAAGGAGACAGGGTCACTCTCTCCTGCAACTACTCTGTCTCTACAAACAACCTCTACTGGTATCGACAGTACTCCAGCTCACCTCCACAGCTTCTCATCATGGAACATTCAGAGAAAGTACCAGGGTTGACTCTTAAGCATGAGAGAGAAAGAAAAGCGTTTCATCTGGAGATGTCCTCTGCTGCAGTGACAGACTCTGCTGTGTACTACTGTGCTGTGAGGCCCACAGTGACAGGAAACCCAGAGTCACTGTACACAAACCTGACAGTGTCTGCCAGAACATTTACAAACTTCAGCTGCTTGTCATTTAACAGCAGATCAATCAAGTAGAGTTTTCATACCCACATAATGGAAATAATGTATCAGAGTTCATAACTGGACTAATGTTTTTGCACTTTGTGCAAATATAGTTATCTTTATATTTAAGTTTAATTAAATATAACTTCTTGTTCATTCAGTGGAACTGGATTAGTGTTTTCTTTCCCTCCTCTTTGTATTTTTTTACTATAACTGTGGATGAGATGTGGTCATGGCTTTGGTGCATCATCAGGACACCATCAGGATACCATTTGACAATGTTCATGATCAATGTTTCTCATTAACTTGATAGAGACGGTTGGACCTCCACCTTCCTATGACATTAGTTACATCACATGAATGACTGACTTCAAGCCTTTAACTTTAGTTTTCATGGTGGCTGGAGTCTGGTTTCAGGACTCATGTCTTTGTTTACTTGTTGTCATTTAGTCCATTCAGGTTCTTCATAGTGATGAAGAGTCATGTAGAGCTGAGTGGAATCACAGCTGAATCCTCACAGATACACTGAGATGCTAAAAGTTCTTCAAATTATGAAAACAGATCAACAGTCTGAAGATGATTTTAGGTTTCAGACATCTACAATTAAAATGATGAGGAAAAACAAACCTTTATTTCTTTCCAAATACTCCATCAACTTTGCTGTGATTCCATCAGTTTATTAGCACATCACACCCACACTCTTTAATGACACAGGATGAATGTGCTTTTCCAAAACAAAGATTTCTGCATTTTTATTATCTATGTTATTCACAACACAATGCAATTATTCTTCCGGTTTTCTCCATAAAATGCAAAAGAAAAAAACAAAAGCAAAAACAAAAAACAAAACAAATCAAAAACAAAAACAAAATCCAAATAATAAATAGCTCAAATTTTAAATATTTGAATATTAAATGTCCTTCATTTCCAAAGATGAACCAAAATGGATTCAACTTTATACGAATCACATAAATAAGAACAACATAACACGCGTTGATTGTTTCTAAAGACAATTCCCCTCAACAGGAATATGATGTAACTTATAAATTTTAACTTATTTTAAACTTATTTTTAGCTGGGTCTTCATGTGTGTATATCTTATACTTAGGGTGTTATGTATGCACACATCGACAGTGCTGCATTTGATTTGGTGCTGTTCTATTGTGCTGGGATCGATTGGTGATGCCTGCGGGCTCTGGGTTGTTTGATCGGGTCTGCCTGTGATGCTGTGTCAGTCTAAATAAAGAATGCCACGGAGAGGTTGTGTCGAGCGACAGCGCTGTGTCCTGACGTGATTTCTAAACTTAATATTGGCGACGAGGATGGGATGATATCTCCCTCCCACCACCTGCCCCCTTCCTGGCATTACCTGGCGAGCCTCCGGTACCATGGACTCGCTGGCTACATAGTTTTGAAAATTACATCATCGCCTCAGGGCTCGACGACGTGAGCCAGGCTAGGAAGACGGCTCTGTTGCTACACTGCTTGGGAGCAGAGGGTCATCGTGTGCTCGGGACTCTGGGAAACGTCACAAACTTTGCCGAAGCTGTGGGACTTATGAGCACCCATTTCACTGCTCCACAGAGTGCCCTCCTTCGGCGATTTATATTCCGTCAGCGACACCAACTGCCTGGTGAGTCTGTGCAGCAGTACGTAGCTAATTTGCGAGGGCTAGCTAGCTCATGCAAGTTTGGCGCGCTTCAGGACGAGATGGTTCGCGACCAGCTAATCGAACACACCAACAACGCAAAGGTGCGTGAGACTCTCCTGCTGGAAAAAGACGGTCTGCTGCTGTCCAGAGCAATTACCATCGCAGTACAGGTTGAGGGAGCAGCTGAGTGTGCTGCTATGCTAAATACACAGCAAGTGGCCACCTCCAGTCAAGCTGCCAACGACTCCTCCCTCTACTCACGGCTGCCCCTCGGGACGCAACCCAGCCAGAGCGAGGCGGGCGCCGACTCCACTGGGGACGTCTTGCAACTGCAACGACGGCGTTCTCGGCCCCGCCCTCAACAGTCCTGTGGTAACTGTGGATCTCGGTCTCATGTTTCAAGGGCTCAGAACTGCCCTGCCCGTGGCCAGACATGCCGTAGCTGCGGTAAGCACAATCACTTTGCCAACGTCTGTCGATCTTCCCCGGCTGGGTCAGAGGGCCACACCCCCCAGTCTTCAACCGCCGTCATTCACAAGGTGAGCTCTGCGCCAGTGTCATTCAAATCATGCGCAGTCAACATTAATGATGTGTGCATCCCCCTGCTGTTGGACACCGGTGCAGGTGTGTCTCTCCTGAATGTTGATACCTACAGTCAATTTTTCGGTTCACTGCCACTGTCCGCACCCTCAGCTGTCCTCTGTGGGTATGGTGACTCCAAAATCGATCTGGTTGGCTCTCTCCAACTGACTGTCCGCTATGGAACCAAGCTGGTGCCTAATGCAGTTTTTCATGTGGCACACCGTGGGGCCAACCTGATGGGCCTGGACCTGTTCTCCGCTCTGGGGTTCTCCCTCTTAGACACAAGGGGGGCAGCAATCCTGACTGTCGCCACACCTTGGCAGCAGAAGTGGCCATCGCTGTTTATGGGGCTTGGCTGCCTCTCCGCCTTCACCCATCAACCTCTCCTCAACCCTGCTGTGAAATCTGTCATCCAACCACTGCGCCGCATCCCGTTGGCTCTCCGTGATGGGGTCTCCGCCGAGCTGCAACAACTGCTGGAAGCTGGCATCATTGAACCGGTGGACGCGTCACCTTGGGTCTCAAACCTCGTGGTGGCTAAGAAGAAGTCGGGGGGCCTGCGTGTCTGCGTCGATCTACGTGCAGTAAATAAGGCAGTGGTCCCTGATAAGTATCCACTGCCCACCTCAGAAGAACTCACTGCTCAGTTCTATGGCTCTGAGGTGTTCTCCAAGCTCGACCTCAGACAGGGGTACTTACAGGTGCCCCTCCACCCCAGCAGCCGAAACCTCACAGCCTTTGTGACACATGCAGGAGTGTTTCGCTACACCAGGATGCCTTTCGGTCTCAGCTCCGCCCCTAGCTGCTTCCAGAAAATCATGGTCTCCGTGCTGGCTGGCATACTTGGCGTGGCCATTTATCTGGACGATATAGTGGTACACGGGCCCACCAGTGAAATCCACGACAAGCGCCTTAACATGGTCTTCGCAGCCCTGTCCAAGCACAAGCTAACTCTCAATGCTGAGAAATGTGTCCTCTCTGTGCCAGCCATCGACTTCGTGGGGTTCCGGCTGTCAGCGAGCGGTGTAACTCCACTACAATCCAACGTGGACGCCATTCAGACCATCCCTGAGCCCAGCTCGGCCGCCCAGGTCGCCTCCTTCCTGGGTATGACAAGTTACTACCTGAGGTTTCTTCCCCAGTACTCTGCGACCACAGCCCCCCTGCGCCTGCTGCTGCGTAAGGACGAGCCATGGGTGTGGTCAAAGGCATGCAGTGACGCTGTGCGTGATCTCAAGACTCAACTGACTTCACCACCAGTGTTGGCTCACTTCAACATCTCCAGCTCCACCTTTGTGACCTGTGACGCATCAGCCACAGCGATAGGGGCCGTGCTGTCTCAAACCCAGAACGGTGTGGAGAAGCCCATTGCCTTCGCCTCCCGTGCCCTCAACCTGACCGAGCAGCGGTACTCCGTGGGTGAGCGTGAGGCGTTAGCCTGTATCTGGGCTTGTGAAAGGTGGCACCTCTACCTCTATGGCCGCTCCTTCACCCTCAGGACAGATCACCAGGCCCTGACAGCGCTGCTGTCCACATCTGGGACAGGCCACAAACCCCTGAGGCTGCACCGCTGGTCTGACCGCCTCCGCCAGTACAACTTCAGCCTGCAGTTCACCCCAGGCAGAGACAATGTTGTCGCCGACCTGCTCTCTCGCTCTGTCTCCACCCCAGCTCCACAGACGGACACTGACTGTGTGGAAAAGGACATTGTCCAAATGCTACACACACCCCTCCAGGCCACTGTCTCTCTGCAGGAGCTGAGGGCAGCCTCCGAACAGGACCCTGTCCTCTCCCAGCTCCGCACCTACATCCAGAACGGCTGGCCTCACAAGGTCCCAGAGGAGCTGGCTGCGTTCGCCCGAGTCAGACAGGAGCTCTCCTGCTGGAACGACACCTGCGTGGCACGTGGGTTTTGCACAGTGGTCCCAGCTGCTCTCCGTGCACGTGTTTTGAATACGGCGCATGAAGGCCACCTGGGCATTGTGAAACTGAAACAGCGCTGCCGAGACCTGGTGTGGTGGCCGGGGATAGACAGAGATATTGAGGCTCTGGTGAAGGACTGTTCTGCCTGCCTTGTGAGTGGCAAGACCGGCCACCAGGCTCCCCCACCCCTGCAACCTCTCGCCTGGCCCTCTCAGCCCTGGGAACACCTGCAGTTGGACATTTGTGGTGAGATCCATGGAGTTCCCCACCACCAACGCTTCATGGTGGTCGCCTACGATCTACACTCAAAATGGCCTGAACTCACCACTTCCGGCACTGTGACCTCACAGATCATCATCGACTTCCTGGACTCTCTTTTCTCTCGCTGGGGCCTCCCAAAGGCCATCACCACTGACAACGGCCCTCAGCTGGTCTCTGCTGAGTTCACTGCTTATCTCGAAAGCAAGGGCATCCGTCATATACGCACTGCGTACTACCACCCCCAGGCCAATGGCGGCATTGAACGTTTTCACCAGTCACTGAAGAACGGCCTCAGAGCACACATGGCCCAAGGGTGCTCTTTCACGCAGGCCATCCGTCACACTCTGCTACACTATCGGGCCACACAGCACTCGACCACAGGCGTCTCCCCAGCCTCTCTCATGCTAGGCCGGGAACTGTGCATGCCCCTTGACAGGCTCCGCCCCTCCACACCTCAGGCACCTCCCTCTGGGGTCAGAGCCTCAGTCACTCGTCAGCAGACGCGGATGAAGCAACGGTTTGACCAGTCAAAACGAACCAGGGTGCCAGACATCAATGTGTCAGACTGGGTCAGGGTCCGCAGGCCCCACAGGGACAATAAAATGGCTTCATACTGGTCCTCTCCTCTCCAAGTCACCCGTCAGCTGGGCCCAGCCACTTACCTCCTCAGCGATGGCACTCGGTGGCACTCCAGTCGTCTACGGAAGGTGTCAGCTCCGCCACACACAGCTGGTGACACAACCATAGCCATTCCCTCAGCATGGCGAGACGCCCCGGGGCTTCATGCAGTTCCTACACGGGCCCCAGACATTCCTGGGCCTCAGCTTCCCCTGCCATCTCCCTCCTCACCTCGTCCTGCCCAGCCTCAGGCCGCCCCGCGACCTGTTCGCACACGTTTACGCCCTGGCCACCTAGAGGACTTTGTGTCAACCTTTCATGTTTGAAATCCTGCCGGGGGGGGGGGGGAATGTTATGTATGCACACATCGACAGTGCTGCATTTGATTTGGTGCTGTTCTATTGTGCTGGGATCGATTGGTGATGCCTGCGGGCTCTGGGTTGTTTGATCGGGTCTGCCTTTGATGCTGTGTCAGTCTAAATAAAGAATGCCACGGAGAGGTTGTGTCGAGCGACAGCGCTGTGTCCTGACGTGATTTCCTGTGTTTGCTGTGTTTGTCTGTGTCTGTCTTGCACTGTTTGGTGAAGCCACAGCCCTCATTTCATTTTTAACATGTGCCTGCACATTGTTTTTAATGACAATAAAATTGAATTGAATTGAATTGAATGTAAAATGTGTTTTACTGTCTGAATCTGTCAGCAGCAGTAATAACAGGGGATTGGTCATCAGCCCTGTCACTCTGAACAAGCCCCTCCTTCAAATCTACCACTTAGTGTTGGAGCTAAAAGCAGGTTCCACAGTGAGACACAGGAAGTCCTCTCTGGTCACTGGAGCTCATAGTTACTGAACAGAAGAGCTATGAGCTTCCTGCTCATCTCACTGCTGTTGGCTGCTATGTGCTTTGGTAGGACACAACTCTTTGTTTGCTTGTTATTAATCTGAACTTTGTCTTGTTGATTCTTTTCCTCACACTGACACCGTCTGTTGTTGTCCCACAGAATGCAGAGCTCAAAAAGACAACGTGCTCCAACCCAAAGGAGGTGTGACTGTTAGTGAGGGAGAGACAGTAACACTGGACTGTCACTATAACACCAGTGACACAAATCCATATCTTTACTGGTACAGACAGGCTGCAGACGACAAGCCCACATTCATTCTGAGCCGCTCTACTTTTGGATCAGGGGACACAGCGGACGAGTTCAAGGAGAGATTTGATTCCAGCCTGGATTCCAGCTCAAGATCAGTTCCTCTGAAGATCCAGAGTCTGCAGCTGTCTGACTCTGCTGTGTACTACTGTGCTCTGAGGCCCACAGTGACAGGAAACTGCAGAACCTGCTACACAAACCTTTGGAGGGTCTATCAAGAATCCAGAGACAACGCAATGTTAAACCACATCCACTAGAGGGCAGTGTTCACATACTAATCTCATCGCTCCTTGCTGAAGAAAAACACCTTGGACCGTTTGACAAGCCAGCTTCCTACAACTGCTGATTTGTCCAATGTGTCAATCCAACATTCAAAAACATTTTATTCTGCATTGAAACGTTAAACTGTCTTGATAAAGAAAAGTATTAATGTCTTCTGTAGATTCGTTTAACAAATTCTGCATTGTATTCTAGTCTTAGAAGAAAAATAACTTGATGGAAGTCAGAGCTTGGTGGTTACTTGATGGAAGCGAGACTGCTTGACTAATCCATGGGACAAGTAGCAGTGTGTATGGTGACAGGTGAGTGGTGGTGTTTAGTCCTGCTTATTTAACAGCTATTCTTTCAAGACTCATTATTTTAGCTCCCTGTCTTACTTTTGAACACGCATACAAAACATCGTGTTCCCTGGTCGTCACTATAAATCGTTTACCACTGTGATGAGAGTCATGACTGAGCTGGACTGGTGCATTTTCTGCAAGGCAAATGTTTTGTTCCTGATTCATTTGGCTGCCCTGGAGGAGTCGTGTCGAGAAGGAAGGGAGAGGCGGGGAACACACTCTTCTGTCGAGCTGTCAGGTTGCTTGAAAGACGAAGCGATGACAGCAAGTAGGAGAAGAACAAGCGTGCTCCTGCTGTGAAAGCACAGAGGCCTGGCTGCAATGGAAGGAGCTGGGGAGTCAAGACAAATGAGGCGCTAGTGCAGCGACCAGGTCACATCTACCCACATCCGGCTTCCCACCCGCAGACACAGCCAATTGTGTCCGTAGGGACGCCCGACCAGGCCGGAGGTAACACGGGGATTCGAACCGGCGATCCCTGTGTTGGTAGGCAACGGAATCGACCGCTAGGCTACCCGGACGCCCTGAGAGTAATCATTTTAAATGAATACTTTATTTTGTTTTAAACCACAATAGTCGTGCAACCTGCATGACAGGGGAATGGGCCTATGCTTGCGCAGGGACAGTCTACAGTCTAATGTCTAAGTTCAGTGGAGATTGGTGTACGTTTTTTTTCTAGACCAGATTCTAGTACTCACCCCAAAGACAACACGCACACTCGTGGGTATAGGCTACAATATAAACATAATTTATTTCAATAGTTCAAAGTCAAGTTATTTAATATCAATACTAAATGAGATGTGTTATGTTAAATATATATATTTTTTTTACTCTATTATACTTTTTAAAAGTTCCTCCTAATATTCTATTTATTGTCGATATCTATCTATATACTATTTTATATCTATCTTCTATTTAATATCTTATTTATGTCCTTTCTATTTTCCTATTTAATATCTATTTATAATATTACTTTCTTAATATTTTATTTTATACCCTTCTAATATATTACTTATGCAACCATATTCTATATTAACAAATTAAACAAAATAACCCTAAATAAAGTATGAGTGCACTCAAAGAAAATAATAAAGAAAAGGGGGAATGATTCAGTCTTCCAATTTGTGCAAGGCGCAATGTCCAGATCCTACCACAATCACAGGGGCAAGGGGATGGTGATGTAAGGCAGTCCAAAAGCAAGGGGCAAGGTAATGTAGAGGGCGATGATGATGAATCCAAATCCAGGGCGATGATGGGGGCAATCCAAAGGGGGGTATCCAAGGGTTCCAAAAGGTGTAGCAAGGGGGGTTCTTCGGGGTACTAAAAAAACCAGTCTGCACAAAATTGTACAGATTCCTTATTAATTGCAATGTCTTTCTAGACCAGATTCTAGTACTCACCCCAAAGACAACACACACACTCGTGGGTATAGGCTACAATATAAACATAATTTATTTCAATAGTTCAAAGTCAAGTTATTTAATATCAATACTAAATGAGATGTGTTATGTTAAATATATATATTTTTTTTACTCTATTATACTTTTTAAAAGTTCCTCCTAATATTCTATTTATTGTCGATATCTATCTATATACTATTTTATATCTATCTTCTATTTAATATCTTATTTATGTCCTTTCTATTTTCCTATTTAATATCTATTTATAATATTACTTTCTTAATATTTTATTTTATACCCTTCTAATATATTACTTATGCAACCATATTCTATATTAACAAATTAAACAAAATAACCCTAAATAAAGTATGAGTGCACTCAAAGAAAATAATAAAGAAAAGGGGGAATGATTCAGTCTTCCAATTTGTGCAAGGCGCAATGTCCAGATCCTACCACAATCACAGGGGCAAGGGGATGGTGATGTAAGGCAGTCCAAAAGCAAGGGGCAAGGTAATGTAGAGGGCGATGATGATGAATCCAAATCCAGGGCGATGATGGGGGCAATCCAAAGGGGGGTATCCAAGGGTTCCAAAAGGTGTAGCAAGGGGGGTTCTTCGGGGTACTAAAAAAACCAGTCTGCACAAAATTGTACAGATTCCTTATTAATTGCAATGTCTTTCTAGACCAGATTCTAGTACTCACCCCAAAGACAACACACACACTCGTGGGTATAGGCTACAATATAAACATAATTTATTTCAATAGTTCAAAGTCAAGTTATTTAATATCAATACTAAATGAGATGTGTTATGTTAAATATATATTTTTTTTTTACTCTATTATACTTTTTAAAAGTTCCTCCTAATATTCTATTTATTGTCGATATCTATCTATATACTATTTTATATCTATCTTCTATTTAATATCTTATTTATGTCCTTTCTATTTTCCTATTTAATATCTATTTATAATATTACTTTCTTAATATTTTATTTTATACCCTTCTAATATATTACTTATGCAACCATATTCTATATTAACAAATTAAACAAAATAACCCTAAATAAAGTATGAGTGCACTCAAAGAAAATAATAAAGAAAAGGGGGAATGATTCAGTCTTCCAATTTGTGCAAGGCGCAATGTCCAGATCCTACCACAATCACAGGGGCAAGGGGATGGTGATGTAAGGCAGTCCAAAAGCAAGGGGCAAGGTAATGTAGAGGGCGATGATGAAGAATCCAAATCCAGGGCGATGATGGGGGCAATCCAAAGGGGGGTATCCAAGGGTTCCAAAAGGTGTAGCAAGGGGGGTTCTTCGGGGTACTAAAAAAACCAGTCTGCACAAAATTGTACAGATTCCTTATTAATTGCAATGTCTATCAAACAATTACAAGCAAAATAAAAATACCCAAATCTAGAGTCAATTCTCAGAATCAAATCATTTCCTACATATAACTAATATGCGGCTGAATGACAACAGCCTATTGCTGTCAGAACCGTTAAAACAACGTCATCGCAGCCAGGCTGCATGACGGTCAGACGGCACTACCAACGTGAATTCACGTCTAGCTGGTTGCTATGGGTTCCATGGATGCCATGTAGCCCGAGTTGGCTCGGTGGCTAGTGGCAACTGGAGCTTACAGGTTTTTTTAACAACAAGCATATTATTATATTAAAATGTCTAACATTCCTACATCAAATAAACCCTATGGACCGGGTATCCTGACTGGTTTTAAAGCTCTGAATCATATGGGAACTGCTAAGGATCATAGATATACGTTTTAGCTGGGTTAGCTTAGCTTAGCAACCAATGGAAAATTGTCAGTCTTTAGATTTCAAGATTTTAAACTCTTAGCTCACCAGGATTCCAGCAGCGTACAAAACACAAGAGACAAGAGTCTTCCTTCTTCCTTCAACGGGAGATCATCTGTCTTTGGATAAAATCAAGATATCCTACGTAAATGGCTATGATCACATGGAACACAGGAAGCTGCTTACTTTTAGCTTTGGCTAGCGGCTCACCAAGGAAGCTTGGTGGGAGGATCTTTATGTCGTAGTTCAAATGTCCTGTAGTCCAAATATCCGTAGTCAAAGTTGTCCGTATTTCAAAATATCCGTATCTCTCTTCTCTTCCAGTCTTTCTCTCGTCAGATTCACCCTCTCTTCTCTATTGTTGACGGTTGTTTGTTGTGGTTTAACTCTGCAGCTCGTGCGCCTCCTAGAGGCTACTAGTGGAACTGACATATGTCACATGGTACATGTAATCATGTGGGTTACAGTTGGTTTATACCTTGTCTGTTGTTCACATGGCTTGTGGGCCTGTACGTTCACTGAATGTTGTGCTGGAATGCAATGCAATGTATCTTAGGATGTATTATTTATCTATTTATTTATTTGTTTGTTTATTTATTTGCTTATTTGTTCTTTTAACTTGTGTGCATTTTTATCTTTTGCCTGGTCCTCATGTGAGTCTGCATTCAAGGCCACACGAGGGCGCCCTTGTGCATCTCTTGCCCATGTACTGATCTGTCTTGTCTCTGACATACTGCTGCTTGCTGCTTGTGTGTGAGCTTGTGTATGGTCTGGGTAGATTGTGGAACTGAATTGTCCTTCTGGGATAAATAAAGTTGTCTGAATCTGAATCTGAATCTGAAGTGCACAGTACAGACAAACCTTATGGCTCTGCTGATAGTGAGCATCAGGTATTTTAAGTACACATTGGGTCAGCATATGTTAAGCAGGTTGATTTTACACTTGACCATGTAAATGCCCCCCATTGGTAACGCCCCCCACCCCACTAGAGGGTGAAACATTTCCACATCATTCACTTTTTCAGGATTGGTCTATCTTAAAAGTGCTTGGTCTTTTGAGTAATATGTTGTTTGTCCGTCACAGTGATAAATGCCATCTGTTCATCCTGTAGGTGTCAATTTCTGTGGGTGCGAAAATGGCTGGTTAGTCCAATCTGCGCCCTAGATATTCTTTGGCAGTGTGGGCATGGGATAGTGGTAGTAGCTGGAGGGTAGCTGGAACGGTCTTTCCTGGCCTGCCTGCAGCTCTCTGCTGCAGCAATCCTGGCAGCCTCAAAAATCTTAGTGTTTGGTCTTTTCAGTAATACAAATCAACAATGTTACCCTGAAAAACGTTACAAAGGCAGTTCCCCATTTGTTTTATTTATTTTCTCCTCCTCTGAACCATTCCAGAAGGAGAACAGCTCTCTCCAACTGTTGTCAGCTTCGTTCATCTCACTCTTCGGCCCCTCCTCAGCCTCCAATAGAGGAAAGCTTCTCAGGTCAGGAAGAAAGGCTTCTGCTGCTCCGTGGATTCTTGCAGGGGAAGCAGTCAGGCCGTCCTTTGCCACTTTGTTTGCTTGTTATTAATCCGAACTTTGTCTTGTTGATGCTATTCCTCGCATCGACACCGCTGTTGTCCCACAGAATGCCGAGCTCAAAAAGACAACGTGCTCCAACCCCAAAGAGATGTGACTGTTAGTGAGGGAGAGACAGTAACACTGGACTGTCACTATAACACCAGTGACTCAGGTCCATATCTTTACTGGTACAGACAGGCTGCAGACGACAAGCCCACATTCATTCTGAGCCGCTTTACTGCTGAATCAGGGAACACAGCGGACGGGTTCAAGGAGAGATTTGATTCCAGCCTGGATTCCAGCTCAAGATCAGTTCCTCTGAAGATCCAGAGTCTGCAGCTGTCTGACTCTGCTGTGTACTACTGTGCTCTGAGGCCCACAGTGACAGGAAACTGCAGAACCTACTACACAAACCTTTGGCGGGTCTATCAAGAATCCAGATACAAAACAATGTTAACCCACATCCAATAGAGGGCAGTATTCCCATTTTAATCTCTTCGACTCCTTGTTGAAGAAAAACACATTGGACAGTTTGACAAGCCAGCTTCCTACAACTGCTGATTCATCCAATGTGTCAATACAACATTCAAAACATTTTAATCTGCATTAAAATGTTAAACTGTCTTGATAAAGAAAATTATTAATGTTATATGTAGTTTTGTTTAACAAATGCTGCATTCCTGTATCGTATTCTAGTGTTAGAAGAAAAATAACTGTAAATCCCATACGGTCTCACATATAAACAAAAACTAAACAAAAAAAAAAACAAACAAACAAAAACTAAATGACGAATTAAGAAAAATACAAATGTAAAGGTAATATAAAATAGGAAATTATAATATTAATGCTATTAAATTCATTAAAGATTAATCTTAAACGAGGATATTTTGATTGATTTATTTGTATATTCTTGCTTAACTGATCTGGCCAGTGAATTGTTATGAGTGATCAAAGGGAGAGATCAGGACCTAAACTCGAAGGCCTCACACAGGAAGGCAAGGCCTTCACGAGATACTTTACTGAACGAAGGATGGGTTTTGTTTTCAAGTGACTGGTGAGTCCTACTCTATTAATTATCTACAGAGTTGATTAAGATTGTTGCTGACAATGCTTGAATTTGTGGCTGTGAGATTTATCACCTAATTTCTGCAGCACGCCCTACACACTTCTCTATGTGACTGACTGTTTACATTCCAAACGTTCCTTCCAGACCCTGTGGGGTGCAACCTGTTTTGTCCGATAGCTCCCCCCACTGGTCTCATCTGTCATTAAACCTGTCACCGGTAGTTTTCCCAAAACAGACTACTATTAGGCACCGGGTCTCTTATCCACACGACATATTCCAACTTGACCTGGATGTGGACCACAGTGTGCTAACTCCACTAGTTAAATCAGGTGTTTATACGTGCACAACCTGTCGTAAGTTTGCCCTTTACAATATCCGATCTATTACCAACAAAGCCCCTCAGGTCAATAACGCCATCACAGAGCACAAGCTGGACTACTTATGTCTGACAGAAACCTGGCAGTCACAATATGTCTTTCTATAGTTAAATTAAACAACTTTGTTTAATATCCAAACCTCGGTCTTCAGGCAGAGGAGGCGGCCTTGTGCAGATTTATTGTGACAGTATAAAACCAACACAACTCTCTCTACTTGATCACTCTTCCTTTGAACTGCTGGCTGTTAAGCTCAATGGACCTTCACCCACCATTGTTGCTGCTCTCTACAGACCACCTAAGGCATCGAATGTTTTTATCACTGAACGCTCAACAGTTTTAACCACCCTTAGTACAATGTCTCCCTATATAATCCTAATGGGGGATTTAAATGTTCATTTTCATAACACTGACAAGATATTCACCACATGTTTTAACGTGATGTTAGATTGCTTTGATCTAATGCAATATGTCAACTTTGCAACCCACACCAAGGGTCATATCTTTGGCTTGGATTGCTGTTCCGGCATCGCACCATATAACATCACCTCTGCTGAACTACCCATCTCCTGTCCTTCGGATGAGATGTTAAACTGAGGTCCTGATTCAGTGTGGTCATTAAAGACCCATGGCACTTATCGCAAAGACTCGGGGGGGGGGGGTTCCCGGGGGGGGGTTCCCCCCGGTGTCCTGGCAAAATTCCCAACCTGGCTCTCTATCTGGCCACCTCATCATCCCAACCATGTATTTGACTCAATGATTCCTCCCTCTCCACCTCAAGCTGATCAGTAGAGGCACTTGATAAGGAGATCCTTTCTCTCCACTGTTTTTTGTCTCTGTCATGGTTGATGAGACTTATTGACTTTGGGTCATGTTCACAAACCATTTAATCATTATAATGATTAATCTTATTCTATGTCAAGCTGTTTCGATCAACACATTTATCATTTCTTAAAATGTAAGAATACCATTGTTTCTATTTTTATAATTTATGAGAACAAAGAGGTGAAGGGGACATCATGACATTCATTTCTGAACCTCCATCACCATAACAGTAAACAGACCAAGACAAGAGGAGGCGTTAGAGAACTGAATGTCAAAGACTTCATGTTGGAACTGAAGAGCTGCTGAGTTCTTTTCATTTGGTGATTCAATACACTTCAGTCACAATGTTACTCCATTTAATCTGGCTGATGATATCTACCTTTCATACTGGTAAATATGAAATGGAAGAACATACATCCTATTATTATCCATAAGGTATTTCCATGAAATATTGTGTTTTTAAAAATCGACCTGTCTATCTAGGGACCTCTGAGGATTGAGTTACACCATTTCATGATAGAATTCTGGATTTAGAAGACACGGTCACTCTCTCCTGCAACTACTCTGTCTCTACAAGCCAAGAAACCTCTACTGGTATCAACAGTACTCCAGCTCACCTCCACAGCTTCTTATCATGGATTATTCAGAGAAAATACCAGGGTTGACTTTTAAGCACAAGAGAGAAAGAATAGAGTTTCATCTGGAGATGTCCTCTGCTGCAGTGACAGACTCTGCTGTGTACTACTGTGCTGTGAGGTCCACAGTGACAGGAAACTGCAGAACCTACTACAAAAACCTTTGGAGGGTCTATCAAGAATCCAGAGACAACGCGATGTTAACCCACATCCACTAGAGGGCAGTATTCACATTCTAATGTCATCGGCTGCTTGTTGAAGAAAAACACGTGGGACAGGTTGACAAGCCAGCTTCCTACAACTGCTGATGTTTCTGACGTCACCGCCAACACTACAATAACACATCTTCATCTGCACTCCAACTACACAAACTAGCTGTGCCAATGCTTCGTGTTTTAAACCTTCTGTTATTGAGACAATTATTGTAGTGACCCCAAGCGGATGGACCGCAGTATTACAACTTGTTCTGCCCAAAGGATCATGGGAGTGGGAGATTGTTATGACCCATGTCGTATTTCCACGTGTCCACATGTTCTCTTCATGTTGGGGTGTGTTTGGGGGTTCGACCCGGACTAAGTAGAAGACCAGGTACTGACTGTCTGACTGTAGGACCGTGACTTGGACTAACGTGTCCTGTTGTGACCTCGGGGGGTCTTGGGAAGTGCTGAGTTCTGTCTCGTTGCTAATTAAAAGAGCAGTCCCGGGCTCGGACGGTGTACGGGACACGGGGATCGCCATGAAGGTGAAATCTCTGCCTCACGACGTCTTCTTCCACGCCAGCTCACCACATTCTGCCGAAATGCTCTACAGCGCCACAGGTGGTCATTCCTGGCTGTGGCCATCAAACTGTACAACTGCTCCCTCAGAGGGTCAGACACTCGGGGGTAATGGCCACTGGACTGCCCCTCACCTGTTTCACCCTGCCGGGGGGTGTTTGTGCTGTGGTGGTGTGCTGCGCTAGTGCAGTATAGATAGGCTGGTATGTGCTCCATGCTTGTTGATGTATTTTGTTCTTATTTCTATTTCTTATTGTATCTGTTATTTCTATTTGTTTCTGTTTTCTTGTTTCTATTTGTTTCTGTTTTCTTGTTATCTTGTATCTTGTTAGTTTCTAGTTTTTTCTTACTGGAGCGTGAGTGTCTGTAGTAGAACCCAATTTCCCCTCGGGACGAATAAAGTGTTCTGGTTCTGGTTCTGGTTCTGATTAATAAAATGTGATAATTAAAAAAAAAACACTTTTGTAGCAACAAAACATTCATGTTCGGTCCAAATCTGAGTGAGTTGAAATTCTGCTCTCAACAAAATCAGTAACAGGCCATTGTGTTGTAGAAGTCATCCAGGTTTTATGAGAGATTTAACTGGACTGAGAATAAAACCCCATTAAATCCAACACCGTCTCCCACACAAAGCAGCCATATGAGATGAATGGAGTAAATGAAGGCAGCAGCAGCAGCAGCAGCAGAAGAGCCATGTGGACATGCAGTAAAACAGCTGCTAGTGGGTCTAGTGAAGGACACAGAGGTTGGCTGGCATGTGAGGAGTAGTGAGGAGGTTGGTGTGAACAGTGGGTGAATAGGAGGAGCCAGACACACTATGAGGGGAGGACGTTAGCAGGAAGGACTGGTAAAGTCCACAGTGCAACTAAAGAGACAGCTGAACTAACAGCAGCATGCTGCTCCATCTCATCTGGTTCCTTTCTGTACTAACAGGTGAGTCTGCTGTCACCATGACAACCTGCTGCACACTGACTCTGACCATACAGGCTGACAAGCAGACACACACATTTACCATCACCAGCAGGCTCAATATGGACAACAACCAACACACAAAGCCCACACTAACTCACTGAATTACCACCACGACACCTTTTCTCTGCAGCACCTTCTTGGATATTTCCACATCTTATAGGTGGTAGTTTGGAAGAAGATTTAGATGATGATAAAACACCTTTTATTCTCTTATTTACATGAATAGGAACAGTTTTCATCACGTTATGAAGAGTTTCTCCACTGTCTTCTCCTCCAACCCTCATGGACAATGTCAGTCTAATAGCTTCATTTTCTCTACTTGTTTCCAGGGATGATAGCTGGACAGCACAGCATCTCTCCTGAAAAACAGGAAGTCAATGGAAGAGAAGGAGAATCTGTCCCCCTGACATGCTCTTACCAGACCAGTGATGCTGGTGTTGTACTTTACTGGTTCAGAAAACATCCTAACCAGGCACCTCAGTTTATCCTCTTTAAAGGAGCCGGGACAGCGAGCACATGGGGAAACATCCCTGATCCTCGTTACCAAACCATAACATCTCACATGTCAACTAAACTCACCATAACAGATGTAACCCTGGCAGACACTGCTCTCTACTACTGTGTTCTGGTACGCACAGTGACAGATAGTCTGGGAAGACCCACAGTGATAGAAAGTCTAGAAGAGTCTTTACAAAAACTTGGAGCCAGATATCTCAGTCTTCTTCAGAGCGAAGGGAAGTGGTGATCAAACCACAGCTTTCTCTCAGATGGATTCTGCTAACTTGTGTTAATTCGTGTTAATTAATGTTAATTCATGTTAATTCGTGTTAATTCATGTTAATTCATGTTAATTCCTGTTAATTCATGTTAATTCATGCTTTATCACAGTCACTTTTTCTTTTCATGCTTATTTCCATTCACTGAACAATTGAAATGTGAACCTCAAAAACTGTTGTTTACTCTCCAGATTAATTATGAAGTGTGATGTTAAAGATATTAGTACTTGTTAGTAATTAGTATTAGTACTGAGTAGAAGCAGAATACTTCACAACTGCTATCAGTACACATTTACTGACATGCTGCAGTACCACACTAGACAAACACAGTTACGTGTATTTATGTTCACATTACTTTACTGGAATATTACATTTTCTTTCCCTCACACACACACACACACACACACACACACACACACACACACACACACACACACACACACACACACACACACACACACACACACACACACACACACGCACACACACACACACACACAGAGTTCTCTTAGAGACCTGCATTTATTCTGACAGGCTGTTAATTAATGAAGTTTAATGAAGTTTAATGAAACGTTTTCTGGCACAGGATCCAAATGCTCTACACCAGACTCCACCAGTCACACAAACAACCACACACAAAGACCCACAATGTAGTTATTACAATCACAATGATCTCACACACGATCACAAGTCCCACAAATACATGAGTCTGACAAGTAACCACAGTCACACAACCCTCACAGTGGTCACAACCCAGCTGTATCATTGTATCCCAGTCCTTTGTGGACACCGTGTTTGTACTCTGTGTTTAGAAGGGTGGAGTGGGGGCGCTGCACCACCCCTCTGGAAGTTCTTTCCAGTGGCGTGTCGTCCACTAAGGGCGCTAGGGCGCCGCCTTACCTACAGTTCCAATTGGAAAATAAGTATTGTAACAAATTATTTTTTAAATTGTGGTGCCGTGTGTGTATAAAATTCAATTGTTATATTTACATAAAGCATGCATTATCATGGAACAGTGTGATAACTGATGAAAAAACATTGCTTGCAACCTGGGGCGCCGTAATGTGGAGGGGGGTTAGGATGATGCCAAGGGCCCAGCACGGACAGGGGCCCTTCAGAGAACACTATTATTATTTTTATTATTATCGTGAGTAAGTGAATGTACTTAAAATTATAATTGTATGTATTAAAAAGTTACAAATGAAACAAGCTTGTGTTTTGTTTCTCCATTTTTGGCCAAATTACCAGGATGGATTGGCCTTATTTCCCCCCTCTCTCTGTGCATTGCATGGCTCAGTCAGTCTTACAGAGCGCGCTAGCCTAGAACAGTTGACTCCAGTAGAATAACGTTAGGTGAAGAGATGGAGAGATGTCGTCCAAACCATATGAACTTGGATTATGTGGCCATGATGAGAGCAGTGACGCTGCCGACCCTGGGGTTTTTCTCGGACTAGTGGATTTTAATGTGATAGAAGGGAGAGCAGCAGAGAGATAAAGTGATAGAAGGGAGAGCAGCAGAGATAAAGTGATAGAAGGGAGAACAGCAGAGCTATAAAGTGATAGAAGGGAGAGAACAGCAGAGATAAAGTGATAGAAGGGAGAGCAACAGAGAGATAAAGTGATAGAAGGGAGAGCAACAGTGAGATAAAGTGATAGAAGGGAGAGCAGCAGAGAGATAAAGCGATAGAAGGGAGAGCAGCAGAGAGATAAAGTGATAGAAGGGAGAGCAGCAGAGATAAAGTGATAGAAGGGAGAACAGCAGAGAGATAAAGTGATAGAAGGGAGAGCAGCAGAGAGATAAAGTGATAGAAGGGAGAGCAGCAGAGAGATAATGTGATAGAAGGGAGAGCAGCAGAGATAAAGTGATAGAAGGGAGAACAGCAGAGCTATAAAGTGATAGAAGGGAGAGAGCAGCAGAGATAAAGTGATAGAAGGGAGAACAGCAGAGAGATAAAGTGATAGAAGGGAGAGCAGCAGAGAGATAAAGTGATAGAAGGGAGAGCAGCAGAGAGATAAAGTGATAGAAGGGAGAGCAGCAGAGAGATAAAGTGATAGAAGGGAGAGCAGCAGAGAGATAAAGTGATGGAAGGGAGAACAGCAGAGAGATAAAGTGATAGAAGGGAGAGCAGCAGAGAGATAAAGTGATAGAAGGGAGAACAGCAGAGCTATAAAGTGATAGAAGGGAGAGAGCAGCAGAGATAAAGTGATAGAAGGGAGAGCAGCAGAGAGATAAAGTGATAGAAGGGAGAGCAGCAGAGAGATAAAGTGATAGAAGGGAGAACAGCAGAGAGATAAAGTGATAGAAGGGAGAACAGCAGAGAGATAAAGTGATAGAAGGGAGAACAGCAGAGAGATAAAGTGATAGAAGGGAGAGCAGCAGAGAGAGAAAGTGATAGAAGGGAGAGCAGCAGAGAGATAAAGTGATAGAAGGGAGAACAGCAGAGAGATATAGTGATAGAAGGGAGAGCAGCAGAGAGATAAAGTGATAGAAGGGAGAGCAGCAGAGAGATAAAGTGATAGAAGGGAGAACAGCAGAGAGATAAAGTGATAGAAGGGAGAGCAGCAGAGAGATAAAGTGATAGAAGGGAGAACAGCAGAGAGATAAAGTGATAGAAGGGAGAGCAGCAGAGAGATAAAGTGATAGAAGGGAGAACAGCAGAGAGATAAAGTGATAGAAGGGAGAGCAGCAGAGAGATAAAGTGATAGAAGGGAGAACAGCAGAGAGATAAAGTGATAGAAGGGAGAACAGCAGAGAGATAATGTGATAGAAGGAAGAGCAGCAGAGAGATAAAGTGATAGAAGGGAGAGCAGCAGAGAGATAAAGTGATAGAAGGGAGAACAGCAGAGAGATAAAGTGATAGAAGGGAGAACAGCAGAGAGATAAAGTGATAGAAGGGAGAGCAGCAGAGAGATAAAGTGATAGAAGGGTGAACAGCAGAGAGATAAAGTGATAGAAGGGAGAACAGCAGAGAGATAAATTGATAGAAGGGAGAACAGCAGAGAGATAAAGTGATAGAAGGGAGAGCAGCAGAGAGATAAAGTGATAGAAGGGAGAACAGCAGAGAGATAAAGTGATAGAAGGGAGAACAGCAGAGAGATAAAGTGATAGAAGGGAGAGCAGCAGAGAGATAAAGTGATAGAAGGGAGAACAGCAGAGAGATAAAGTGATAGAAGGGAGAGCAGCAGAGCTATAAAGTGATAGAAGGGAGAGCAGCAGAGAGATAAAGTGATAGAAGGGAGAGCAGCAGAGAGATAAAGTGATAGCGCAGGCTTACGACGATGCAAAACCAGTGACTCTGTAGTCAGCAAGGAATCTCTGTGTGTCCCTGAGCAGACCAACAGCTACATCTAACTGCATTTCAGATGACTGCATAAGTTAGCTGACATGCTGGATCTTTGCTAGAATTTCATACCACACAACCGAGCAAACAGAACAACGGTATGAGCCCACTTCTTCTGCCAAAGACTGAGCTTCAATCCTGATGTTTCCATCAGAGGCCTTATCCCTCACCTCCAAGAGGGCCTCCCTTACCTCTGCAGCCTGATAGCGTAGAGCCTCTACACTTTTGATTCTGCTCTCCCACCTAGTTTCTGCCCAGGACTTCACACTAATTGTAACATGTTTTTTCAGGATTGCCCATCTCTGAACACTTGCTGAAAAAAGGACATAGTTCTTTTGGAGGTATCCAAAGTAACTAATTGCATCTGTGGAGGCTTTGGCTGCATCAGAAACAACTAAGTTCAGGGTATTTGCCCCACAGTGCACAAAAAAGGCTTGGGGATTGACTTCTAAGTGTCTGGCCTGTACACCCTTGTGTTTCCCACACATGTTCGATCCATTATCGTAAGCCTGACCTCTGCAGTCACCAAAGGGGAGATTGTGTTCATTTAACTTTTTGAGTATGAGGTTTGTCAAATTTTCACCAGTGCTTTCGTCTGCCACAAGAAAACCAATGAAATGTTCCTTGATCTCTGGCATGTCACTGAAACAGACTATTTGAATGATTGCAGACATTTGTTCTTGGTGGCTTCAATCTGAGGTGC
This sequence comes from Lampris incognitus, assembly GCF_029633865.1. Taxonomy (NCBI): domain Eukaryota; kingdom Metazoa; phylum Chordata; class Actinopteri; order Lampriformes; family Lampridae; genus Lampris; species Lampris incognitus. The sequence goes on from NC_079224.1 coordinate 47,114,393, forward strand.
AATCTAATATGATTGAGAAGTATTTGGCTGGTTTGATTTCGGTCACAATTTCTTCCATTACTTTGCTACTCATTGCTGCAATTAGTTCATTCTGAACAGTTTCCCCTATGTAATGTGGATGATATCCAACTGCACTTTGCACCCTTGCAATATGTTGCTGTATTACAGGATGAAACTTAGCAAGACGTTCCACCTCTTTCAAAAAGTTACCGTTGTCTGGCTGGTACAATGCGTCACTTGATCCTCTTAAAGTGAGGTTTCTCTGTGCTAGAGATTGGCTAATGGCCACTAAATGAGTAAGAACATCCTTCTAACACCTCTTCTCAGCCTCTAGTAGTAACATGTCCTGCCTGTCTATAGTCTTCCCCTTTTTGAGACGCAACTCTAAATCCTTCCAGGCTGCCATATGCTTGGTGTGTTCAGGAGAACTCTCATGGCTTTTCAAGATAGATTGTGCATTCTTCCAATCACTTCCCCCCCATTTGACTAAATTATACTCTTTTGGAGAAAACAATTTGCAGCAAAAATAAAAAAGTGCATTGCTTTTGGGGGAATAAGTTAACCAGCTTCTACTCATTTTCTCACCATTTACCAATGTTCAAAATAAGTAGTGGTGGTGGCATGCACTGCTATCTTCTCTTTTGGGGAAGGTGTAGTCAGATTTAGGCTATAGTGGACCTTTGCTTACAACATCAGCTCTTACTGTGTCTGATAAGACAGAGGGCCAGTCAGCTGGGTTAGAAGGTGGAGCTTGGCTGGCAGCTGGGACAGGAGGTGGGTGGGTGAGGTCTGTTTCAGGTACAGCCTGAGTAGAAGGACCTTCAAGTAGACATAAGACACTACAAATGTCCTGCAATGTCACACATGACATGATATAACACAGTGTAGACTATGAAACATTATTTTTCTCTTACCAGCAGTAGTAGGACAAACTTCAGTAGAAGGACCTGGCTCAGGATCCCCTCGAGTAGAAGGACCTGGCTCAGGGTCCCTTTGAGTAGAAGGACCTGGGTCAGGGTCCTTTTGAGTAGAAGGACCTTCAAACAGACATACAGTATAAGATAATGTATAATAATCAGAAAACCTTTACCTAAAATGGACATACTGGACATCTGCAATGTCACACAAATAACACAGTATTTTGAACCATTACTCACCAACAGCAGTAGTTGGAGACACTTGGGGAGGTGGGTGGGGACCCACTAAGAAATTTCAACAAAGCTCCTACAGGAATACAGAAGCCAAGGTTAAAAATGAACCCTATATACTTGCCAATGGAAGGTAAATTTAGCCATTGTCGAGTAAATTGAAGCACTAGGTAACATTTTTATCTTAAAATAACAGTTTCAGAATTATTTGGATGGGACACTGCCTTGTACTAGGGAGAACTGAGCCCCTATCCTTCCCACTCACTACCCCCAATGCCTGGTTGTAGGACTACAGTATGTAACTTTAAGCCAATTTTCGCGAGTGAATGGAAGTCAATGGAGTGTAGTTTCACAAGCATCCACTGGGCGGCGCCAGTCCCCTACAAATCGCCTAAAATCTAGACGTTCTATAGTGTTGTTTTAAGACCACTCGCCATTCTGTCTGGTTAAAAAAAAACCCAGCTTGGCTAGTTATGCTAGTCACTGTTGCAGTTTTATGCACCAAACGGGTACTTTGGCCTTGCTCTCTGTATCTCCGCTAAATTACCTAGCTAGCTAGCACTAGCTAGATACGAGGGGACAGAAAGTAGGCAGGCGGGCTTTTCAAAGTCCAGACCGCCGTCTGCAAGTCATCCTTGCACAGGGGCCATGCTAATCTTCTCTAGCATAACTTGATTTCAGGCAAACAATGCCATTTCCCATAATAAATGACCCTTCCTGCCATATTTCTACATACAGTTAATGTTACTTCTATTATTACTGCACACTAGGCTACTAGCTATAACTTAAGTTAATACTGATGATGATGGATGGTAGCTAAATCTAGCTGGCTAGCTAGCTAACAACGTTGCTGCTTAGCCAGTTGTGCTAACCACTAACTAAATAATGAAATTCAAGGACATACAAGCCTCTACTTTGGCCTTGTTTTTCTTCATCTTCTTTTTTACATTTTCTTTTTTGGGCGCCAGAGGGGTACTGCCTACACGACATATTTGAGATGACCGTTGTGTTGACAATCTAGCCCAGCCCAGCCCACACCCCAGTCAGGTGACTGGTGAAATTAGGTGATTCGCCAGAAATTATTCAATCATCTCTGCAGACACCTCATTTCACCAGTCACAGCGTTTATCTTGGACATTGAGCAACACGGCGATTATTATATGTTAATTTTTTTATTATTATTTTAACCGTTTCAGGGCCCTACCGTTGTTTCGGGGCCCTACCGTTGTTTCGGGGCCCTAGGCGACTGCCTATTTCGCCTATACGACGGGCCGGCTATGCTCGTGAATGATGTGGTGGCAGTTTTATTAGTCACACCATTTTCAAGACCTATGTTCGGCATTTCACTTGTTTAGCTGTGACAGTTTCCACAGCATCTGTTGAAAGGTACATTTTTAGCACTTAAAATAATAAAATGTATTCCGGGAATACAACGGGACAGACACGACTCACAGGATTGGCCTCCATTGTCAAAGGACATTCTGGTGGATTTAAAAGCCAAAGGAGTGCTCTATGACGTGTGATCGACCGCTTCATCTAGACAAAGGAGAATGGATTTTGTCTTCAAATAGACAACACTGGTGAGTCAAATGTTTTCGTTTTTTTTTTTTTTTTTTGTATAGTTACTTCAAACCCAGCAACACACACCGAAAAAGACTGGTTCATCTCAAAGACCATGTACCACACAACCAAAAAAGCAGTCTGGTGTATGCCGTACAATGCAATGAGGAGTGCACTGACCTGTACATAGGAGAAACCAAACAACCACTACACAAACGGATGGCCCAACACAGAAGGCCAAACTCCTCAGGACAAGACTCAGCAGTCTATCTACACCTAATGGAGAAGACACACTCCTTCCAGGACAGCAACGTACACATTTTGGACAGAGAAGATAGATGGTTTGAAAGAGGGGTGAAGGAAGCCATCTATGCCAAACTGGAAAACCATCCCTCAACAGAGGAGGAGGTCTGCTACACCACCTATCTCCCACTTACAATGCCGTCCTTTCATCTCTACCCAGGAGACTCAAGAAGCCTAGCCTCCAAGAACAACAGTCAGTCACTAACGGCTCCAACCACTCTCATGACCACTGAACAATGAAGTCGAGACTAACACCCCCAACCACCGTCGCTGCTAAACATGCATATCAACAGCTCCGATGGCGACGGGCGCGGCTGGACATCGGAGCACAGGAGAGCCACGCATATCTATGGTTCTGTTAGTGATGGGCGTTGGTAAACATCAGGACACAAAGAGCCATGGACATCTATAGCTCTGACAACGACACCAAAGAGGATAAATGCTGAGTCTCATCAGCAGCCAGTCAGACTAGCTTGGTCTAGTCAGAAAGGCACGAACTGAGGAAGCCTCTTGGATGAGAGGCGAACCGTCTTCACGGATATATACCAAGTCCAGTTGCACTTGATTCAACTCCTTTGGAGAACCATGACCTGGATTAATGAGAACATTCACAGACAAACTGTAAAAAGCAGTAAAAGGGGGAAGTTTGTCCCTGAAACATCTCAGTTCAGCTTTCTTATGAAATAACTCTTCAGTTTGCAGACAGCATATTACTGCACATTTACCAAAACACTCTTTCAGGACAATTCCAGAGACTGTAATCAAATACATCCTCCTGTTTAGCATCACCTCTGATGTGTTTTACCCTGTGTAACGTCTACATGGGAATCAAACACGTGTCTCTTCCTTTTCTCATCTGTCTTGCCTTTCAGAAACCACCACAGAGTTTCTGTCGGGGCTTTTCTCTCCGTGTGGGTTTCATACATATCATAACATCTGCTGTGGCGACCCCTGAGAAACAGGGGACAAGCTGAAAGAAGAAGTGGGGTTCATACACACCATGGGGACTGAATGTTCAGACGGAGCTCAGCAGAAACCTCCCCATGTCCTTCCATTGGTAAGAGCCTGGAAGGGTCCTCATTTCACCCAGACTCGTCAGAGAAAGCAGCTCTTTGTCTTGGTTAAATATTCCCTGCTGGTTAAATGGTAGAATAACTGCTGAACACAAACGTTGTTAAGATCCGTCGTGTTTTACTGAGTAGAAACATTTCAAGTCCTGTGTTTTTTAAACCTTGAAATTCAACATCTAGGCTGTGCTGATAATTCACTCCGTGTCACACAGGACAGTCCAGATATTACAATAGATCATGTCCATTTAATTAGAGACGTCTGCTGAAGGAGGGTTTTTGTAGGGGGCTTTAATACTGTGAATAACATCGTCGGTGAGCCCATCCGTCTAACAGTCCAACCAAAAGGTAAGGAAAGACTTTTTTCTGTATGTTGGTTTATTTATTCAGCTGAGAACAGGGGAAATAATTGTTTTTTTTTATTTTAAACGTTTAGTTGCCGGGTTAGTCCTGGTTGAGATAGCAGAATAGGACATGAAACTCTAAAGTCAAGAAACAGGAGAGGTATCAATAGACCACCTTATAATAGCCTCAACATTCTGTAATCATTTTGGAAACTTGAAATATCTCCAGTTACACAGCCCCCAAATAATGTGAATTTAATCAGAGACTTGATAACCTGTTGGATTCCTGCTTTAAACTTATTATGTACATTGAAACAAAAAGTTCTGACAGAAGTGACACAGAGACAATGATCATGGATGAATGATGGAGAAGTGATGGATGGTTGTACATGTTGTCTGGTCAGCAAGGCCAGTCTCTCAGAGCTGATTGTGCTGCTTTATTTTCAAGTGAACTTCTGTGAGGAAGAGGTGTGTGGATGTAAGTGATTCCACAGAAAGTAGAGACGGGGAAAGTGGTTTGTTCGCTGTTTGTCTTTTTGGGCTGGAGAGTAAAATGACTCTTTTGCTGTGCAGAATATATCAGGCCCAACTCGCGGTGCTGCTGGTGAACGGGTTGAGAGGGTTGCTCGTCAAAGCCCTGCTTTTAAATGTTCTGCTCACTGTCCAAGTGTTGGTCTCTAGAGTTCGATCCAGATCCAACATCCCCAAAACCTCCACACGGCTCCAAACCTACGTTATGGTACTTTCCTGAGTCCTGTTCAACAAATGTGTTCATCCGCTTTGACCTGGAGTTTATCACCATGTCTAATATTGACGGGATCGCTCAGTGAAGTCTTCTCATTTTATCAAGCAAGTATTTAATTTCCCAGCAGTCCTTCTGAAAGTACCAATGTCCTCTGAGCAAATACACTTATATGGATGCAGTAGATATTAATATATCAACAAATAATAAAAAGTAGTGGGTTTAATCCAAAGGGACTTTAACAGGATGTAACTGGTCAGTGGCTAAAAGTTCTGCTGAGCGGTTCTGCATCAAACGGTGCAGAACATTTCAAGTTCTTTTAAGAACCCACATGTACATGTGGGTAATCAGGCTGTGTGTGAGTGGTGGCTGTGTCGTGTGGGTTCACAGCTTCTCAGGGGAAGAATGTGTTTTTCCTGATGTGATTGTGACTCCGGTCGAGATCATTTGTCAAACTGGCGTCAGTATCATTTGTCTGTATTAGTCAGTTGCTTATTTCAGGTCTGTAAATAATGCTGTGTGTCTGCAGGATGGCCAATAACACAGCATTGTTGCTTTTGTTGTCTAAAGTGATAATGAGAAGTGGTCAGCTGAAATGTCTCCTAAAATGAGGTGTGAAATGTTTCAGGGAGTATTATGTAAAACCAGTCTTGGGTTGATGTTGTACTTTACATTACCACACAGCTCAGTGTGCTGACTCTCAGCTGGGTTCTTAAACACGGTGGTTTACATACGTCAGCAGATATCACGGTAATGGTATTTTCCATATCATCCTACAGTCTGTAGTTCATGTCGTGTCTGTAGATAATATTGTCTGTGGTTGGTGTTTTGTGTCGGTAGTTAAAGCCACCGTCACTGATGCAGTCATTTCATGTAAAGCACTTTCAGTCCTGTGGTTAAAAATGCACAGGACCTCACTGCTTCCAGTAAGAAGCTGGTTAAGGAAATGGGTTGTCATGGCCTCTGATATTGTGTGTCTGTAGTTATTGTGTTGTGCATGTAGGTAATGTTGCATGCTGTAGGCCGGCACAGCAGATGAAACCACATTTTAACTGAAAAGCCAAACCTGCAGATTACGATCTGGAAGCAGCTTCCGTTTCCAAGAAACACTTCAACAAGTGTTCTTGTTGGTCTCAGCTGACAGTGCTCTGTGTGGAGTGATCATGCGTCTGTACAACACATTACTCTGTGCCTTTTTTGTTTTATCCGTTTCTCATTAGCATTCAAATTATTTTACTTTGATTAAATCTAAAATAATTCACATGAGTTGTTTTCAAAAAAACTGGTCAGCTAAATCAATCGCTCCAAGACCAACAGGACAAACACAGCCTTCTTGAGGACGTGATGGACGAAATTAAAGCCCTAAGGGAGCTGAGCAACGAGAGGGATGATAAAACTGTCCTTCTAGAAGACCGCATGGATGACCTGGAACAATACACGAGATGAACGACAGTATTGTCTGTGGTTTGGAGGTTAACTGACAGTATGCCGCATCACTGAGACCGGATCTATACGGCGGAGAACTCAACGACCAGGAAGTGATGTGTGTGGAGAACCAGGTGACCACTTTCCTGCAAGACAAGGGACTTGTAATAGAAACACAACATGGAAGCATGTCCCCCTCTCCCTTACACAACACAACCCTGTTTAGCAGCCTTTAAAAACCAACTGGGGACATTTTACACATCTCTAAAATGTATGAAAAACAGAAATGCCCAACAATCATTCTGTACTATAGAACAATTTAAACTAATTTAACCCCTGGAAAATTCTATTGTCATTATTTTATTGTATTTAAACTTTTTTTAAAGATTTTTTTATTTACTTTATTTTGTTTTATTCTATTTTATTTGTTTTATTTTGTATTATTTTATTTTATTTACTTGGTTTTATTTTATTTTTATTTATTTTTTTATTTGTTTTGTCTCTTTCTAATTTACTATTCCTGTTTCCTTGTTTTGTTCTCATTGTCTTTGACGTGTTTGTGTTTACTGTTGTTAGCCTGCTCTGTTGTTATACAGTATACTGGCATTGCCGATGTGTTTGTATGTTGAAGACTTTAATAAAACAATATTTAAAAAAGATATAGGGATGATGAAGAGTTGTGTTAACTGTTAAAGTTTTACTTTTCTTTAAATATTCCCAATTACATTCTTTCCCCTTTCGTTTTCCTTCATATGACACCGAGTGATATTAGGGTTGTTTTTATATGTAGAAATTATTTTATTGACATATTTTTTTCTACTTTCTTCTTCCTTTTGTAATGTATAGTAGCTGAATTAACTAAGAGTAGTTGATCAGGGGTAGGGACAAAATAAGTGTACACTTCCTCCTACTCATTATCAAACATGTGACAAGGAATCTGATGTATAAGGAGATTTATTCGTTGAGTTTGATGTGTGGATTTGTTGATCACTTCAGATTACTGGCAATGGATTATCTGTATGTGATATCCTGCTTGTTCACTCATCCATCATCTAGTGAGTCTCCAAATCATTGACGGTGTTGCATGAGTTTAAATTCATAGACTGACAACATGACCACCGACCAGCAAAGACTCCAAACCCCAGTGTCATTACAGAAGATAAAATGAGCATTTCTAGAATATCATACATGATTATAGAGATGATCTGATGAATAGAGGGCAGTCAGAAAAGTTTATTTGCTTTATTTCCTGTAATTTCAAATGCATATATAACAAGTTATAGAGAACCATGTGATTGAGGGTTTTCATTGCAACCCAACGCCACACCAGTAAATGTGAATGTTCATGTAGGTTTCATAAAACACACATATACATTTTCACAGCACTAAATTGTGTATGAATGAAACGAAGAGCCACCTGCTGGTAAACATCTGATGGGATGCTGCCCTCTGCTGGATATTTTGCTGATCTCTATCACCTCTAGATGAACTTGTTCAATTTGCTTTTGTGAGGTTTTTTCTTCCTGCTTTGTTTAAATGAATTTTCAACACAATGACAACCAATTTAAAAACCATCTGAAAACAACGCACTTTAATCTCTTTTGGCATTATTTATCAACAAACAGCTGCTGATCAGTCAAAGTACCAGGCACAAGTTAGCTGAATATAATATCGAACCTCTATTTGAGTCTTTAACACAAGATATCTTGCAGAACTGTTCGGGTATGGGTTTAGTGTGACAGTCAGAACTATGGCAGAGTTGGTGCCTTGTTTCTTGAGCTACACAAGGAATTTAAACCCAGTCCCTTCAATTGTACTAGGCAGTTTCCAATTGTCCAGTCTGATGATGCAGTTCCTTCATTAATCCAGATGCACTATGAAATTTATTCAATGATCACTGCCTATCCATCATCCACCAAATTGCATCATATAAAACTAGGAAATAAAAATCAGACTCTTGCCCTCAGAAGACTCTGTAGAAAATTTGAATGACAATAGAAGGTCAACAAGTCTGAATTAGCACATAATGCCTTTAAAACCAAATATTAATTTACCTGAAGGCAGCTAAGGATGCGAGATCAGCATAATTCTCTGAACTAATATCAAGAATAACCACAATCCTAACGTTTTCTTTAGGGTAATTGATTCTGTTATTAATGGTTCTTCCACTTCTCGTCTTCTCCACATAAGTGCTGCCTTTGACACAGTCGATTACAAAATCCTCTTACATCATTTAGAGACTTGGGTTGGCATCAAGGGCTTGGCTCTTAGTTTATTACACTCTTAACTCACCAAAAGAACCTTTTCTGTTGTTCTGGGTAACATTGCTCCCTAGATGGCTCAGTTGAGTTATGGTGTCCATCAAGGCTCAGTTCTTGGCCCCCTTATCTTTTCTATATACATGCTGCCCCTTGGCCAGGTCATTCAAAATCATGACGTACTTTACCATTTTTATGCGGATGACCCTCAGTTATACATGCCACTAAAATCCACAGATCCTGGCGCCCTAGCAAATCTCACAGCTTGACCCTCTGGCATTAAATCCTGGATGTCCGAAAATGTCCATAAAATCCCGTCAGCACTTTTGTAACTAATCTTGGTGGTCTGTCAAGTAGTTTTAAGAAGGCTGCTAGGAATCCTGGGGTAACATTCAATGCTAACGTCGGTTTTGATAATCAAATAAAACATGTTTAGTCATGCTTTCTCCAACTCAAGACAATATCCAAAATTAGGTCATTTTTGTCAATTGCCGATCTGCAAAAAGTTGTACATGTTTTTATCTATTCTCAGATTGAATATTGTAAAGCACTTTATTCTGGTATCAGGGCTCCCTCCACCATCTGCAGTTGGTACAAAATGCCACTGCTCGGCTCATTACCAGGTCAAAGAGGCATGACCATATCAGTCCTGTAATTGCTTCCATACACTGACTCCCTGATACATGTTGAATTGATTTTAAAATTGTATTGCTCCGGTTTAAGGCTTTAAATACATTTCTAATACATTTCTAATATTCCGACATACATTTCTAATTTATTGACCTGGTAAACATCCTCTCGACAATTAAGATCTACAGATGGAGCCCTGCTGGTTATTCCAAGGTCTCGGTTTTTTTACAAAGAGTGATTGGGCTTTTACTAATAGAACACCCACAATATGGAACCCTCTTCCTATTGAACTAAGACAAACCAGGTCTGTAGTTGTTTTTTTGTTTTTGTTTTTTTATCTCATCATAAAGCTTTTGTTTTTATGAAAGCTTTTACAAAAGATTTATATCTTAGACATCATTCCCACCAAGCTGCTCCAGGAGGTATTTTCACTTATCAGCCCTGTTATTCTGCAAATTTTTCATATTTCTCTGGCCTCTGTTTTTTTTCCACATAGTTTTAAGCATGCCATTGTTCAACCATTGCTGGAGAAACCTTATTTAGATCCCCTGTCCTTAAGTAACTACAAACCAATCTCCAAGTTGTCTTTTCTATTTGTTTATATTATTTTTATTTTTACTGTTAGTTATTTGGTCTTACTCTTATTTTTGCCTTGTCTGGTTTTATTTCCTTGTGAAGCACTTTGTAACATTGTTTTAGAAAAGTGTTATATAAATAAAGTTATTATTATTAATGGGGTGCTTGATTGATCATGATTCATTTAAATCATTGCATGCTGCCTGATGAATAAGGTTTGGTTGAAACTTGTCTCTTACTCAGTGCCATGCCTTCTTGTGCTCTTTACTTTTTCTTTTAGTGGACGTACAACCAAAAAAAAAAAAGTTCTCCCTGTGAACCTTTCTTCATCATTAAACTTCAGTCATACTGCAAAGCAGCTCATTTTCTGTTTTGTAAAAAAGAAGTGAACCTGTAGGATCTCCCTTGACACATTTTAAAAATAGAGAACCAGGGAAGTGTTTTCTTTTCTAAAGAATGAGACTGTGATGTAGATGTATAGGGTCATGCCCCAAATAGAGGTCACAGGTGAAGCGTGGTGTGGAGAATACAGGCCAACGGGTCACCGGAGGCACGATGTTGGTGAGAAACTGTTGTGCCTACTTCCTGCACGTCACAGTGCAACTTACTTTTAAGCTATGTGTCTGTAGAATGAGCATTTCTACTGGCTGATCATGAAGGGAGCTGAATGGTGACGGGCTGCCCAATCCAATCCATCTGCAGGGAGTCAGATACGCCGGATGTCTTTTCACATGTTCCTCCTCCGTCCAGCAGGAGATGATGACCTCGTACTGGAGTTAATTTTTAACACAAGCATGGCAGCAACATGGATTTGGGTCAGTATCTTTTGTAAATGACAGTTTATCAGAGGCCAGTACTTTGTAGAAGAGCAGATGGAGAATGTTTTACCATAAGGAGTGCTGGACCAAGTTAAATGTTAGTATTGCTAAACGTAATCTAGTGCTGGTTGTTCTGGCAACAGAAGCAGCAAGTGCACTGGTCAAAGACAGCAGAAGCAGTGAGGCTAGCAGTAGTGGTTTTACTGGTAATATCAGCAGGGGATAATACTAGTAGTCATAGTACCCATGCTAATTAAAGGGTGTACAGGGCATGATAGGTCTTACCCACATAACCATCAATAGTGGTGATGGTAGTGGTCCCATTGGGGAGGGTATTGTACAACTATTAACCACACCTAAATACTTATAAAGGACCCAGTCACAGAGGAAATGTTGTATACAGCTTATGTAACTTAACCATCTCTAGTCTAATAGTACTAAAACAGACAATCTGAGTGGAAGTCCTCCACAACGTCCTCATTCATCAACACGTTGACATGCATCATACTTGTAACAGAATGATGGTGTCGTGATATTTTGGGAATAGCAAACAAGTTGTATATGAACATTTAGTCCGTGAGAGGTGGTGGATGATATAATGTCATAGTGAAGAGTGCTAATCCTATGTGTCTTGGTAGAAACAGTGTCTGTGGTAGCTTGCTGCAGAGATGAGGAAGGTTTTTGTGCTGGACTGGAGCAGTGTGGCCGTCTGCTGCAGTTGACAAGCTCACCTTTGGACCAGGAATCAGTTGAAAAGTTCAGCTAAGTGAGTTATTTCTGTCCTACTGGTCATCTTACCCAGACTGAAATATAGTCAGGCTCAGGGGACAATAAACTTCTGCTTTAACTTCAGTTTTAGGGAGTCCGAATATGGACGGGCGCTGGGGAAATGTTGAGCTGGGGACATATCGTCATGTGGGGAAAGTGGAGTGAAGTTTGACTCCTGCAGACTGGAGAAGTGCTTTTGTTTTTATTGTTCTTTCCATGTGATGGCTTCTATGAGCGTTTGATGGAGGGTCAGTATTTGTCACAGTCAGTGATGTCGTGTGAATAGTCAGGGGACAAGCTTCACTTTGGCAGAGGGACAAAACTGATTGTGGACACTGGTAAGTCCAAAAACTACAGACAAATTGCAACGACTTTCTGTTTTGACACATCAGACGTTCCTTATATTTGAGGTGGCGTCAAATAAAATGAAAACAGATGAACATTAACATGGACACCTGTGGTAAAACTGGTTTTAAGAGATCAAGATTATGTCATGGAAGAACCAACAGGCACAAAATAAATCCAAGTTAATTCATAAAACATATTCATAAGACTTAGAAATTCCTATCACTGCACTTAGCATGAGAAAATATAGAAATACATAAGAGATAAACATTTAAGATATATATATATATATATATATATATATATATATATATATATATATATATATACACACACACACACTAAAGTGTTTCTTAGTTGTCGGGTATAAACCTGCTTATTATAAACTGCAGCAAGTTACACATGTATACAAATGAGACAAAAAACCTGATGTGGAAAATATTTTGTAAAAGAAAAAAGATTTCATGTATTTTACAATTTGCATGTTTTAACTGATGCTTAAGAGGACATGTGGACAGAACACGTGGCTTTTCATGGACTCAGACCTTTGACCTTTTCCTGCATGTGATTATGTTTGGTTGGGTTGGTTTATGAAGTGGATTTTGTAAACATAGTGGACTTTAGAGGCTGGTGGTGTAGGTGGTGTAAGCGGTACTGGGAACACTGGGAGCCCTGGAAGAGTTGCAGAATATTTAGTCTCCAGTGGCGAGTCAGAGTCGTGTGTTGGAGCCCTAAAACATGTGGGGGACAGAAGGTTCATGTGTGTGGGGGTGATAAATGCTGGGTTTGACATGGATGAAGCTCTGAATGAACTGCTGGATGTGGTGGGGTTGATGCTGAGGAAATGTCTCATCTCTTGTTAAATTCTCTTTGTGTTTGTTTCATTTCATGTGGATAATGTTGGCTTGGTTTCATGCCGATGAGCAGAGCAGGTAGCTTGACATGGGCTACAGGAGCAACTTTGGTCCTGGAGCCAAACTGCTGGTAGAAACACGTCAGTAGAATGACCAGTGTGTTTACTGGTACAGAAAGCTTTGTGGCCAGTAATAATCCAGGGGATTGGTTTTGTTTTCATGATTATTTGTTGAGGGTACAAGACAACTGACCTTGTCATGGGTAGTTGAGGAGACCTTGGTTTTCAGTTAGCAGTCAAACACGGTGTGTGGGGAGGAGGTGCTGATAACATGACTTTTGGAGCCGGGACCCAGTTGTTTGTCATATCTGGTAAGTTGAATAAGAGGGAAAAGCCAGTTATTATACACAAGTCAGGTTTTTTAACAACAATATGTAGAAGAAGATGATCTTTTAACCAGTCCCATTCTGGTTGGTGTCTGAAGAGGTTTGTAAGCCCATCAGTTTAAATGTAGCGGGGGGGGGGAGACGACTGGTCAAACAGGGAGAATATTTGGGGAGGCCTCTGGAGGTTTATCATGAGACTCGTTACCATGAGAGAAACAAACCAAAGCATAAAGATGATGTGTGCTTCTGGAGGCCAGAGTGAGGATGAAGCCATGAAGGGCTGATGAAGGCTGGACCTCACGCTACATCATTTTACACCAAAAACAATATTGCAGATGACAAAGGCACAAGATGGAAACGAGCCCATCTGAAGCTGGCAGGTGTTGCTGTAATCTTACTTGTACTGTTACTGTAACTACAGTAACAGTACAAGTAAGTACTTCTGTTAGACTGAATCAACAGGGCAGACATATTCTGCAAGCTGATGCTTTTGTTGAGTCACGTCAGTATCAGACAGACGGAGATAGCGCCACATCTAATCCCACAGCAGGCAGGTTAAGAATGAAATGAAGTGTGTTGATAATCTACTGTAATATATTCTACCAACAGCTTACATGTGTCTTGTTGTGGTTAGTTGGACATGTAGGGTTAAGAGTTTGCAGGGAGGACGGATGATAAATAAAGGGGAAAGGAGACTTGAGTGTTCAAAAGGCTTGTTGAAGGCTGGTGGTTATTGATCAGGTCTCAGTCATTGTGTGTCGACCTACAACAAAATCATCTTTGGCCGTGGAGCAAAGTTGACTATTGACTCCAATAAGTTTAAATTCAACATTCACTAAAACAATATGACACTAATGGTTATAACTTAGGTTTGTTAAAAACTAACAGAACAACATGACAGGAAGACAGGAATCCAAAGATTCTCACTATATATATGTATATGTATATGTATATGTATATATATATGTTAGTGTGAAAGGCTCCAGCCAATAAGAGGTCAGGTAAATCCCCTCCTTCTCTTTCTGATGACGAGAGCTGAACAACAGCAACAAGAAACAGAAATGATGCTGACTGAGGTGAATTGTCTCCATGGTGAAAGTCCTCATGTTCCACTTCTTACTGACATCTTGAATGGTGGACATGCTAATGCTCCACTGTCACCTGACTGGACTTGTGCTATGCTAGCTTTGAGAATGCAGTGTCCCACATTGTTTTATTAATGATTTAATTATTTCTACATTCTGACGTCCCCGTACAACCACTACCGAGTAAATTAAACACACAAATGTGGTTTCATGTTGTCTTTATGCTGCTCAAACGTCTCTGTCCATAAACGCCGTGTCCACAAGACCTGATTCCACTTTCTTTGATGGGTTTCATGTGATTACTGACAAGAGCTTCCATTTCCTCATGTGTGGAAAATATCATGTTTATAAGATATAAAACCTGTTTGCATGGAAAACAGACAAATGAACAAGTAAACAGAAAGACAAACAAAACATTTGCTGGTCATAAATTGCTGACTATCCTGTAAACCTATCCTAATCTGCTCTGATTTATTTTTACTTTAAATAAGATGTAAAAGTTGATTGGGTAAATATAAGGTTGGCATGGTAATGTAGGACTAGCATTAAAAAAGAAAAACACTGTACAGTTTTCCCTGTACTCATAACCGGTGACGTCATACTGATTATCTGTGCCACCTCCAACCTTAACTGCCAGCCCATTATCACGTGGCTCGTTTTGGATTTGGTTATTCTCAGTTATGCAAACTCAAGCACTTTGTACCTTTCTTAAGGAGCACTATCGTATAATAATAATAAGAATAATCCATCCATCCATTCTCCAAACCGCTCATCCTGCTCTCAGGGTCACGGGGTGCTGGAGCCTATCCCAGCAGTCATTGGGCGGCAGGCGGGGAGACACCCTGGACAGGCCGCCAGGCCGTCACAGGGTCAATATATAACAATATAATAGTCTCAATAATTAAGTTGTTTTGTTTTTCTTTTCTACAGAGGATAATTATGAGCCTTCCTACTACCTTCTAAGTGTCTCTAACGACACACAGGCCTGCCTGGCGGCAGATTTCACCTCCTACAAGGCAACCCAAGACGTGTTTGGTGATGCAGCTGAGGCCACCAGACCTGACGAGGACTCCTTCTACAGCCAGGTGGCGCTGTTTCCCCCTGGAACGCTTAACTGCACAGGTGACTTCACCAAGATGCATATTGTACATTCTTGATAGCATCGTGTCAAAACCATGTTCACTTAAAGCCTCACCTAACTTGCTGACAGTTAATCAAGTGTCCTGACTTTTCAGAACCAGAGGAGACATGTGATGCTGACATTTTTGAGCCAGGTATGGACCCCACTGATACCATCACACACCTTTATATGACCCATCTAAACCATGTTTACACTGCAGGCACTTCCACTGTTGTTCTCACATGTGACCTTTAGGACTGACTGTCTGCATTATTTATAACAATACATAATAAATAATAATACACTTTATTTATATCACACCTTCCTGAACAACATCACAAGGTGACTTACACAACAGGATAAAATAATGCACATAGTGACCTTACATTTTATATTATTTATTTACATATTTTATATATATTTACAAGTTGATGGGGTCAGTTTTGTGTATGCAGGCATCATGAGTCTCTCTGCAGTTGTTGCTGTGATAAAGACATAGACATGCATACACATGCTACCTGGAGCCAAAATTACAAGCTGCAGACTTCATAGAACAACAACAACAACAACAACAACAACAACAACAACAATTTAGTTTTGTATAGCACCTTTCAAGGAACCCAATGACACTTTACACTAGATAAGAACAATAAAAAAGATTAAAACAAAGATTAAAAGTCTACAGACCATAGGCCTTAGTAAAAAGGTAGGTTTCAGTAGTCTTTTAAACTTGTCCAAAGAAGCAGTGTTGTGGATCTCTGCTGGAATATAGTTCCAAAGGGTGGAGGCTGCCACACTAAAGGCTCTGGCCCCCAAAGTCCACAGGTTGGTGTGGGGGATGGAAAGCAAGCCCGTGTCTGCAGACTGCAGATTCTGTGACAGAATATAGAGGTTGAGGAGGTCTGATAGGTCCTGAGTGGTAAGGGCATGGAGGGCTTCATCGGTGAGGAGGAGGAGGATTTGATAGGAAAGTCAGGATTTGACCAGGAGCCAGTGAAGGTGGACAAGGGTGGGAGTGATGTGTTGCCAGGACTTGGTGTGGGTGAGCACCCTGGCAGCTGAATTCTGCACATACTGAAGCCTGTCGGGCTTTGCTAGGTCCTCCAGACAGGACTCCTTTGCAATAATCCAGGTGGGGGGTGATGAAGGCATGGATGAGGGTCTTCTCTATTGAGTCTGAGACTAGTGTCCGGAGTCTGGAGATGTTTTTGAGGTGAAAGAAAGCAGATTTGGTGACAAGTTTGATGTGTGACTGGAATGAGAGGGTGGAGTCCAGAATGACACCAAGGTTGCTGACCTCTGGGGATGGGCAGATGGAGCAGCCATCCACGTCGAGGAGAAGATCGACAGCCCTCCTTCCTTTACACCTTGCATTAACATGCATTGTTCCTCATCCAGATCATATATCCAGACACACATCACATGTTAATGTCAGGTGTAAATGGAGCTACTGCCAGAAATCAGATTTGAGCTGCCAGTGTGAACATAAGCTAAGCTACAGCCTCCGTCCCTCTGGGATGAAGGACAGATTTGTGTACTGGTGCTCACCCTGCTCAGTCAGAATGGATATGCTTTCACCACATTGTGTAAAGGTTTGACTCTATCGTGTGGTCTCCGTTTCCAGATGAGAAGGTGAACTTCCTGGCCCTGGTCATGCAAGGCCTGAGACTGGTCTTCATCAAGACCGTTGTCTTCAACGTTCTCATGATGCTTCAGCTGTGGAGGAGCTACACCCAGTAGACAGGTAAGACATGTGTTTAATGTATTGTTCTGTCCTGTTTCTTCTGTCTGTCTCTGGCCTCTTTCTCACGGGGAACCTGCAACACTGCCAGCTTTAATTATCTGGGTAACGAAGCGGTTTTCATCATCCACACCTGTAGGTCTCTTTGGGAAAAACTCCATGTTGAGTCTGTTCCCATGGGACATGACAGATAGATGATGATGATGATGATGATGATGATGATGATGTAAGGTGGATATTGGTGTAGTCCACCACAGATAGTGTTAGTAGTGTATGTTGGAGACAATATAACTTTTGTTTCATATCTTTTAGATGGAAGCCACGGCGCCCTCTCTCCATGATGCTGAGGACATGAACCAGTTCTCCATGTCCACACCTCCTTTGGAAGGATTGACCCTTGACCTCCTCCCCCGTTGCTTGTAATGTTGGTGATACTGGTGTGGACATAGGAGCTTGTTTTGCTGTTAGAATCCAGTTGTCCTGGACAGGAGTCTCAGCTGAACATGTGCAGTGCAGATGTTAAATGTAATTATTGGTGCAGATGTGCAGACCCTCCTAAAGACCTCCTCCTCATGTTCCTTCTGTAGTGAAGAAACACCAAGCCAGCAGCACAGCCGCTCTGCTGTACTCAGCCTCACACCTAAAGCCTTCATCCCCCCTTCCTCACATGGCACATGGCATGGCTGGAAAGATGCCAGCACCACATCTTGTACGGCACATGTACATGTACATGTATTGTGATGTGTGTTGTACAGTGTTGTGTTGTTACCTCTGTTCAGTAGCAGTGTGTCACTTTTTAAATGTTTTATATCTTAAACATCTACCAATAAACAGGAGGAGTAACACCAGGAGTCACTGTGTTCATTACACATGTCTACTGTCTCACTGTCTATTATCCCTCTGTCTGTCTCTCTGTTTCTCTAAATCTGTCTGTCTCTACTTATGTTTGTCTGTCTCTCTCTACCTTCCTGTCTGTCTCTCTCTACCTTCCTGTCTGTCTCTCTCTACCTTCATGTCTGTCTGTCTCTCTACCTTCCTGTCTGTCTCTCTGTTTCTCTTGATCTGTCTGTCTCTACTTATGTTTGTCTGTCTCTCTCTGCCTTCCTGTCTGTCTCTCTCTACCTTCATGTCTGTCTCTCTCTACCTTCATGTCTGTCTCTCCACCTTCCTGTCTGTCTGTCTCTCTACCTTCATGTCTGTCTCTCTACCTTCCTGTCTGTCTCTCTGTGTGTTCAGGTCAGGGCACTGCATAGCAGGACAACATAATGATGTGTATGGTCACAGCAGGTCAACATGAGTGTTAACAGCATCTCCATCAACAATAAGAAATAACTGTCGCACAACATAATCTGCTAAAGCAACAACAATACTGTTTTGTATTGTTTTTTATGATTTTCCCCTTTCTTCCGCTTGTCTAGAGCCTCTTATATCCACGATCTCACTCTTTCGGTCACTACCCAAAGCTCATGACCATAGGTGAGGGTTGGGAGGAAGACTGACTGGTAAATTGAGAGCTTTGTCTTCCGGCTCAGCTCCCTCTTCACCACAACGGTCCGGTACAACGTCCACATTACTGCTGATGCTGCACCAACCCACCTGTCAATCTCCCGCTCCATCCTACCCTCACTCCTGAACAAGACCCAGAGATACTTGAACTCCTTCACTTGAGACCACAACTCACAGCTGCAAACCGCCCCAGTGCAGGCTGGAGGTCACGTTCTGATGAAGCCAACAAAACCACTTCATCTGAGAAGAGCAGAGATGCAGTCCTGAGGTTCCCAAAACGGACACACTCCTCACCTTGGCTGCACCTTGAGGTCCTGTCCATGAATATCTCAAACAGCATCGGAGACAAGGGACAACCTTGGTGGAGTCCTCCACCCACCAAAACGTGTTGGAGAGCAGGATAAGTGGTTTGGATCATGGATGGATGGATGTGATATGTCCTTCTACTATATTACAGGATGTCACATGTGCTTTTATCTGAGCTTGCTGCTTAGTTTTAGTTGCAGTTTAAACACACCAGTGAATGAATGAATAAATGGAGAGATGAACAGATGGTGAATGTGTTTTACTGTTCATGTCATACCACTTCCTTTACCAAGAGCTGCACTACACAAAACACATGACACCGAGCACCAAGATGTTGTTATGTCACCTCCACTAACACACACACACACACACACACACACACACACACACACACACACACACACACACACACACACACACACACACACACACACACACACACTCACACACACACACACTCACACACACACACACACACATATGGTGGTGTTGAACTCTGGTAATGGATGAAAACAGTGAGAGGTGCTCGGCCCTGAACCCGTCTAATTCCCAGAAGGCCCTGAGTGTGTGTATATATAGGGGAGTCCTCATATAGAAGATAGAAGAATATTTATACTAACTGAAGTGTGCTGAAGGAGTGTCACGTGATTCAACACTTCCTGTCATCTTGTGTCGATGAAGGAAAAGAAAAACATGTTGACAGCTGTCACGAAGTAAAGCCCACATCCACCACACCTGTTTTCCACCCACACTCTGTTGTGTGTGTGTGTGTTTGTGTGTGTTTGTGTGTGTGTGTCTATGAAAGTATTTATGTATGTATGTATGAAAACCTAAGATGTATAGAGATAACAAGTTAGCTGAACAATAAAGGGATTAATATAAAGAATAAATTCAAGTAGAATATGAGCTGCTGACATCCCAGTGTGCTGCTGCAGATATGAAGGTCATGGATCTTCATATCCTGCTGGTGCAGACATGAAGGTCATGGATCTTCATATCTGCTGGTGCAGACATGAAGGTCATGGATCTTCATATCCTGCTGGTGCAGACATGAAGGTCATGGATCTTCATATCTGCTGGTGCAGACATGAAGGTCATGGATCTTCATATCTGCTGCTGCAGACATGAAGGTCATGGATCTTCAGCCACTTCACTGGCACCTCTGTGAGTTTAGCTGAGGTGCTGACGGGGTCAGATGACAGGAGAAACATCAGAGGGCCACAGTCGGCATATGGGGATGGGTCACATGGGGTCTGAGAGATCTGGGACTTGGTGACACATGGTCAGCATCAACATGACCACCTCAGCTTAACACTCATCTGCAAACAACAAAGGTCTTGTTGCTTCATATATAAATGTGTCCTGTATGCAGCTCATTCATGTCTCTAGAATCCAGAAACAAAAAGGTAAAAATGAACATCACAGTAGAAGGAGGACAGTATGGACTCCTCATGAGGGTTTTCCTGTAAGACAATCAGGAGATGTGGAGACCACATAAGTATATTATTCCATTTAAATATTATTTAAGATCACTTCCTCCTAAAGTACACACCCAAGTACTTCAAACCTCGTGTATATAAATGTATATTAGCAAAGTCAGGAGGCAGTGGGGAATTGCCGCAGACGATACGTGAAACCGAGTCTCCTGCACCATGGGCGACTGTGCTAGCCAGTTGACTAAAGGGTTGGACTATTAGCCAAGAGCTAGCCACGCATAGGTGGGCAATCTTATCCAGAAAGGGCCAGTGTGAGGGAAGGTTTTTGTTCCAACCAAGCAGTTACACACCTGTGTGTCCTAATCAAGTTCCTCAGCAAAGACTCTACTGGTTGATCAGGGGCATCAGGAGTGTAACTGCTTGGTTGGAACAAAAACCTTCACCCACACCGGCCCTTTCTGGATAAGCTGCCCACCCCTGCTGCTAGCAAGTCTCCACTTCCGTGGTCGTTACAGTATGTTTGTAGACTTTGGGTCACATCTTGTCAGTGGCTTGGTGTCAGTCATGTCTGACATGTTGGATGTTGTGAGGAGGAACCTTGAGGTTGTGTTGGACTCGATGGCCGACGTGCCTCCACACCTGAAGAGAAACCTCCACAGCAGCCTGCTAGCACTGCTAACTGGTGTTAGCATGAAGACGTGACGGTTTAAACAGCGTAGCTGCTGTTCAGTCAGAGCAGCTGTTGTCAGAATAAACTAATTACTGAGGGTCAGATTGGTCTTTCTGTCTGCTGTGTCTCAGAGACTCCTGAAACACGTCTACCAACATCATCCGCTTCATGATGCCCTTCTTCACACTCACTTTCCAAACAACTTCCACGTTTTAACTGCCCTCAAAACAAAGATGAGCAAGAGTGAGGAAACAGTTGACAGTTTGCTGTTTGCCTTGATCATTTTGAGACTTTGAACATTTCACAGTGGTTTGATCAAGTCTGATCTACTAGTTCTCCTGGTGCTGAGTGGGCCGGAGCAGCGCCGGCAGTTCTCAGCATCACAATTTCCACAGGAAGTGGCTTGTGGTGGAGGCGCAGCATGACAACCTATCTGCCCCTGGTGAGGGTTTCTACCCTCACCCTGCTGTGACAGGATGTGTGTGTGTGTGTGGAACGAGGCCAGCCATGCTCTGCAGGCACAGACAGGAAGTTGCATCAGGTGTGGCGGCCACGGGAGGAATCAGTGTGAGAGCAGAAATGATGAGCCGGGTAACATCTGGTGTAAGATAAATTATAAAGTAGTGATAATTTACTTGAAATCCTATAATTAGTGATTATAAGTGATATTTCTATATAAGGCTGTTAGATATGCGCTAAATATTGACACGTGCAGACTTGTAATGAGACTAACTGTAAAATAAGAATTCTTTGGACATCAACAGTGAGAAGGTCAAAGGTCAGACCTGTATTTAAATGTCATACAGACAGAATTCTGTTTCTGTAAACATCTCAGATGTTCTTACAGACATTACCAAATGGACAGACCTGTAGAAGGCCAAAGCCAACTGCCAAGAACTTGTGCTCCCTTTTGCATCGGGCTTCTGACTGGGAGATGTAAGTGGATGTGAAGAAGAGACTTGTCTTTCCAGAAGAGGTGGTAGAAACCTCACTCAGACCAGACATGGTACTTCTATCCAGCAGCACAAAAACTATCTTAGTAGCCGAACTCACAGTGCCCTGGGAGGACAGGCTAGCCATCTCTCACCAACAGGAGAAAGCCAAGTACCAGGATTTAATTGATGAAGCTTTCGTCAAAGGATGGTACCCAACCTTGTTCCCCATCAAGGTCAGCAGCTGTGGTTTCCCAGCAACATCATTGCTCTACTTCCTGCAGAAGATGGGTTTGGAAACCAGACAGCTGAGGCAAGCCATTGGTGAGATACCCACGGCAGCTGAGACCAGCTCAAGATGGTTGTGGTTGATGAGAGCCCACAGTTGGAGCCCTTCTGCAGGTGAAGGCTAATTTGGTCTTTGCTGCCCCACTCAGGTGAGGCGTACAGGCTAAGGGGCGAAACACTTGTGACCCTGACATACCTGCTGAAGATGCAGGAGGGTTCACCACAACATGAATGTTCTGACCACCCTTCCACCAAGGAATACCACCAAGAGGAGAAACTTGCAACATCCTAAGTAGCTCCTGCAGGTTCTGCTTGTAGTGAAGCATCGCTGATGTTTATTTCACCTGACACGTGCACACTTGTAATGAGACCAACTGTAAAATAAGAATTATTTGGGCATCAACAGTGGGAAGGTCAAAGGTCAGGCCTGTATTTAACTGTCCTAAAGAGAGAATTCTGTCTCTGTAAACATCTCAGATCTTCTAAATCGCTTAAGTTCATGTTTACATCAACTGCATGACAGCATCCAATAGTAAGAGGTCGTCAGTTTTCTCCCTGATAATTAACGGAACAAGTATTCCTGAGAAACAGGAGCCCCGGTCAAAGGTCAGATCTTCTTTCACATCTATTTCCCGTCTGGTTTTGACTCTCTCTAATGGAGTATAATTGTATAACCATTCAGTCATGTTAGTTATTTGTCAGTAGGAAGACCAAATGTTGGCCTGTGGCAGCAGTACAAATGCTAAGATGGGCTCGTCTTCCTCTGACTCACATCAGTATGACATCAACACGTAGGGCTTTTTTGGCTGCTGGTCAGACTCGAGTGTTTCAGGACATGACAGGTAGACATCTCTGTTGACATTTCATTAACTAAATTACAAACTGTTTATTTTGTAGATCATGTTTTGGATTAAGCGATAATGAAAATACTCCGTTGCAGCCCTAAATATACTATTTCCCAACAGCACTCAACCGGAAACATAAACAGTTGCTTGACTTCTAACGACCCAGCTTCATTCTCATTAACTCTCAGGTCCGTCTCCAACCAAACGGGCAACAACTGGTTTGTTTCGTTACCTCGAGCTCTTTGAACCCAACTGAATGCCAGAGAAATATTTTGATGATCCGTACATGAAAGAGTAAATGTTTGGTTTCGTGATAAAAAGAGAAGGTTTCCTTAAAAAACAGTGATATTTAATTTGATTCAGCCAGGGAAGAAACTCACCGAGATTAGAAATGTCTTTTACAAGAGTGCCCTGGCCACGGGAGGCAGCAGCAGACACACACACACACACACACACACACACACACACACACACACACACACACACACACACACACACACACACACACAACACAAACAGTGGACTGCAATATAGATGAAGAACAGGGTATCTATATATGCATTTACAGTGTTAAAACCAAGGCAGGACAGAAACTCTGCCTCTCGGGTTTTCAACTTCATTAACTTGAAGTCATTCAGGGCCACCAGGTTGACCCATTTTGGCTCCTTTGGAGACAATTCCAGGAAAAAGAGTCAAAATAGCTGAAAGCCTTCATTCCCATTCCAGTGTGCACATTAGGAATGGACAGTAGGACAATATGGCAGCACGGGGGACGTCCTGCAGCATTGCTGCTACACACACAACTACACAAGTAGGCAAAAGGCCAAGAATGGCCTTATATATGAAGAGAGAGCAGTGGCTAAGCCTACACATGTGTAGTGCAGGCCAGCTCCCCCTGGAATGAAGCGTGCAGTGACGAGGCAGAGCCTTTCAGTCTGTGATCAAGCTCAGTGCACCATGGTAGACCGGGTCAGTGGCCTGAAGACATTTAGCAGATGCAGCAGAATACAAGAGGTTGTCATAAGCTAAGACAGGCATCAAGGTTGCAGGAACAAGCCTTCCCACCACCCACCAACCACACAGGTCGCCATCTTGAATCGCCTCTCTCGCCTCCCCCGAGGGTGGGAGCTGGAAACAGCTGGCAGTGACGTCAGGAGAACAACAGCGATGGAGAAACCTCAGGAAGAGCACCAGAGGAGGAATGTGGTGATGATAACAATAACAATGATAAATAACAGCTTCCGGTCAGATGCTGCTGCTTTCTGCTGGAGGCCCCACATGACCAATCAGATTGCTGACATTTCAGATTGGCAGACGCGAGTTCCCGCCCACAGCAGCTCTGTCCTACAGGGCAGAGCCACAACGTTAAACACTTCAAAGTGCCCTTCAACACAGGATTGGTGATGTCACAAGCACACAACTGTGTGTAGTGTTTTTACAGTGTGGATGAGGCAGGTAGACGATATGAGTGGAGCTCAGAAAAGATCCACCCCTGACTTATTGAAAGTAAAAACATGTCCTATCAGATAAAAGACAGAGAGTAGAGAAGACAGTGTGTCCTCTACAGGACTACAAGTCTTCCATTTAATGAGGCTGCCCGGCACACGTCGCCGTGTGTAGTGATGGGACCGTTTGACCAGACACATGACAGTCTGGTTTAATGTATGAAGGTTATTTCTACATGTAAATCGGTGTGTTGAGGGGAGGACACACAGCAGCGTTGACTTCTAAGCTACACACTCTTTATTCAGAGTCAGCTCGGTTCTGTCCTTTCTATCGACATCTCAACCCTACATGGACCGTGTACACAGAATGTACACATTATGTACACAATACACAGTCCATGACAACACCACAATATACGGTGCATATGGGGGTGTCAGCTGCTCAGCAACCTGAGGGCTTGTGGAAAGAAACTAGCACTGAGACTAACTTTAACAACGTTACCCAGACAGCAAAGCTGCTGTGGCCCGGACCCGTCCCACACCCGGCACTTCATCCGGCCCACATACCACGTGGACTGATGGCACTGGGGCGGTCCGCTCCTGTTTGCCAGATCTGGGCCAGAACCAAGCCACAGCAATGCTGCATGTTTGCCAAAGGTGGCCATATTTGTTTTGTGATATTTGGGCCATATTCCCCATTTACCACACGGGGCGCTGCAGGCTCACATCCAGACTACATGTTGCCCAGAGCACCGCAGCTTTGCCACCAAAGGCCCACATGTGATGTGGCATATTTGGGCCATGTTTGCTGTTATACATGTGGGCCACTTCAGGCTCACATCCATTTTGTCAGGGCCAGAAGAAGACCATCAGTGCTGCATCACTGGCTGAAGTGGTCTACATCCGGATGCTGTCTGGGAGTGGAGGTGGTCTGACATAAACCCTTCGTGTGACAATAGTTACACACATGAACGTTTGACTGGTAGACTACAGACCTTTAAGTTTGGTTTCCATGCTGGTGGAGTTTGGTGTGATAACTCAGATCTTAGTGTCCTCTTCGTTTGTCTCAGAGTGTTTCTGTCCAAATAATCCAGTGATTAGCAAAAGGCAGAAGTTTTGTTATCATAACTCCACAACTAAAGACAACTTTACACTCACAATGATGACTGTACTTTTTAATGTGCATGTTATTCACAACACCTTACACTTGTTTCACGTCCACTCCAGTTAGAAACACACAACCAAACAAACCAAATCCTGATTAAAAGACAGGTAGATAAATGTTTGATGCTGTTGTAGAAGTTGAATAATAACACGTGTTCATTGTTTTAAAGACAATTCCCCTCACCAGGAATATGATGTAACATGTGTTGTACTGTCTGAACCTTTGGTAGGACACAACTTTGGGTTCGCGAAGCGAACCCTAGTTATATGAACAACGACAAAATGGCTGAGAGGGTTATTGCATTGTGACATCATCCACAATAGCTCGCTGGAAAGAAGAAAAACGATGGAGGTGCATTCTCCGTGCCAATCCTGGACAATATGACCCCCTGTGGTCATATGTCCTCCCACCGACCCCGTATTGGCACGCCCACCGGAAGCGCTATTCCTCTTTGTAAGTCGAACCATCTCCAACTAAATGAGCACCACACCTGTGGCCCGGGTAGGAGAACGGCTCTATTCTCAGCCATTTTGGAGTACGTGAAATGTAACTTTGGGTTCGCGTTATTGCATTGAACAACGACAGGATTCGTGCCTCCTTTCCCTAGCCGTCCAATGAACCCTTCAAACCCCTGGTGGGAAGGGGTACGCGTTCTGATGAGAGCATCCTAAGAGGCCTGCTCCAGAACAGCGTCGGCAACCGACCGCACCTTAACGTGCCGGTAATAATGCCGTAAGAAAGTGGTCTCACCACTCCAAACCGCCGCCTGGCGGATGACCTCCCAGTCGATACCTGACAACACAGCTATCGACGTAGCAGTCCCTCGGGTAGAATGCGCCTTCAGCTTAGGAGCTGTTTTACCCGCTTTGGTATACGCCTCCGTAATACCATCCACCAGCCAGTGTGCTAGCCTCTGGGTGGAAAGGGCATAACCTGGTTTGCTCACTCTGTAGGTCAACAGCAGCCTGTCAGACCTACGAATATCTGCTGTGCGCCGCATGTAAATGCGTAAAGCCCGTACAGGACACGAGAGGTGCAAGCGTTTCTCATCCCTAGTCACCGGTGACGGATGAAACGCGTGTATCACCACCGGGGCCCTACGCGTCAGGACAGACACAGTTTTGGGCACGAAGCTGGGGTCTGTAAAGAGCGTGACCATCAGATCACCAGAAAACACCATCCCTTTGATGGTGAGTGCAGTGAGCTCACAACCCCTCGCTGCGGTGGTAAGTGCCAAGAGCACAGCCAGCTTAGCCGAGACATAACGCATGTCTGCCGTAGACATGGGTTCAAAGGGATCTTTCTCTAGTGCGCGCAGAACAAGGGAAGCATCCCAAGTTTCAGCTCTCGTAAGCTCCTTAGCTGAGAGCTTCTTAGCACCCAACAGGTACTGCGTCATGAGCGGGTGCGTGAAAACCGTGCTACCCTCGATCTTCCCCCCGGAAGAACGTGAGAGCCGATACACAGACTTTGACCGAGGAGAAAGACCATAGTCTATCACTCCTACAGACCTCCACAAAAGTCAGTATAGGGCCAATCCCTACTGACAAAGGGTCCATGTCGCGTTCAGCGCAAAATTGGTCAAATCGATTCCAGTACCCCTGGTACCTGGAATACGTGGAGTCTTTACGCCCCGCTAAGATGACACGAATCACTTGCACACTAAGTCCCATAGGTAAGAGCCTGGCTTTGTAAGCATCCACGCCGCTAATCGGGAGCCTCCTATCCAGGGGCCCTCCCGTAGCAGCCCTCCTGCTTGCGTGAGCACGTCCGCCCACTCCGGGACGTCGAACCGCTCGCCTACTATCCAGGGCACTATTCGCGGAAACCATGGGGTGCTCGGTTCGTACGGGGCCACGAGAACTAACCGACCCCCTGTGCGCTCGAAGTTGACCACCAGGTCTAGGAGGCACCTGCGCGGGGGGAATGCGTAAAGCATCTCCTCGGGCCATGGATCTAGTCCAAGCGCGTTGACCCCCAACGGCGCTAGGTCGGACGGGAGCATCGAGTACCAACGAGGGCACTTGTAATTGAGTTTCGATGCGAACAGATCCACTTGAGCTACCCCGAACCTCTCCCAGATCATAGCCACTATGGCTGGGTTGAGGCTCCAATTGTCCGCATGCGGGCCGCCTCTCGAGAGGATGTCCGCTGCTTCGTTGTCCTTCCCAGGAACATGAAGCGCCCTGATTGATAGCGCGTTGCTGTTGACCCAAATCCAAATTTCCATGGCCAACTCTCTGCAACGCTTGGACTTCATACCGCCTTGGCGGTTGATGTAGGCCTTGGCCGTCATGCTGTCTGTCATTAGCAGTATGTGACGGCCTACGAGATCCTGAGCGAAATGCGGGATAGCCAGCCAAATCGTCTCTGTCTCGCGCGCGTTGATGTGGACCTTCTCCCCAGACGGCCACACTCCTCGCGCTGTTTTGTAGCCAAGGATGGCCCCCCAACCCGAGAGGGACGCATCCGTATAAATCGTTACCTCGGGTCCCCTGGGGCCCATAGGGACCCCAGACATGTCCACGCAGGCTCTGTTCCAGTGGTCTAGGTCCTGCGCTACCACGCGCGGGACCAGGATAAGATGGTTGTTGTACCGGCGTTCGTTGCCGTATTTCAAGAAGTGAACTGCGAACCACAATTGCAGTCTCCTCATGAACAACAGACCTAAAGGAACAACTTGGTGAGCCGATGCCAGAAGGCCCAGCAGCCTCCTGATCATCCGATAAGTGAAATATGTCCCCGGGACGAAATGTGCTAACGTGGTCCTGGTGGAATGCCATCTCTCTTGCGTAAGGGTTGTGCGCATGGATACCGTATCCAAACTCAGACCCAGATACGTTGCCTGGCACGAAGGCCATGGCGCGCTCTTCTTTATGTTGATAGTGAAACCCATGTACTCCATGAATTCCATCAACTCCTGAGTATGGAGTATTGCTTGTTCCGGCGACCGGGCCAACACCAACAGGTCGTCTAGGAACCATGCCAAGCGCATACCTTTGCGCATCAACACTCCGAGCGCTGCTTTCACACACCTTGTGAATGTCAGAGGAGAGAGGCGATATCCGAACGGGAGGCATGTGTACTGGTAACACTGACCCCGGTAACAGAACCGAAGATACTTTCTGTGTCTTTCCGCAATCGGACAATGATAGAAAGCATCTTTTAGGTCGACCGAAGTTAGCCAATCGGACTGTGTCACTATTGACAGCAGAACCGGTGTGCGTAGCATTTTGAAACTGACCTTCTCTACATACTTGTTGAAGGGTTTCAAATCTAGGATTGGGCGCATGCCCCCATCCTTCTTCGGGACCAGAAAGTAACGGCTGTAAAACCCGTCTTCTCTTTCTAGGGGAGGAACCACCGTGATTGCCCCTTTCGAGCGTAACTCTGTGAGTTCGTTGTCTAGGATTTGTGCTTCGGCCACCGACCCCGGTTCCGTATGCACTATTCCCAAGTACGGGGGTACAATACCGTTCTCGAAAAGGATTTGGTGTCCGTGGGCTATCTGATCCAAAACAGAAGCCGACGGGACCAATTCCTTCCACCTGTGTAACATGCGTGACAGAGGTCTCGTTGCCTCCTGTACCTTGCTGTTCAGGTAGCGCGCGTAAGTTGCGCGTAAAGGGTCTGGGGAAACCCCGCCCGCCATGCCCTGCATCCATGGGGGGGCTTCGTCCTTGTAAAGGAGACCCAGATGGGGGAATTGGCGTTTTGAACCTTTCCAAATTACCATTTGACCCATCAGAGAGACTAAACATTGTCGCATCATAGTCCCCTCCCAGGGGCTCATTTGCGCTCATGTCATTATTATCCAATATTTCCAGCAGGGATGTTATTACATTGTTATCATCATCTTTACCTAAAGATTCAGACAGACAATCAGACTTGTGTTTCAAACCTTTTAAAACGCAATCACCATCATCACCAACATAAAAACTTTTATTCACATTCACAACCTTTGGAATAGAACAAGTAGACTGTGCATCAGAAACCAAAATAAAAGGCGCAGAGTTTAGCCCTGCGCACGCTGTGTCCCCTGAACAAGCGTCTATATCGCCGGAGACGGCTCTGGAATCAGTCTGTTGGTGTGGGTCGTAACATCCTGCCGAAACACGTCACTTGGCAGCTCCCTTCTTGGAAGTGTCTGTGCTGTCCGGCTTGGCCGCCTTGGCCGCTGGATCTGTGGAAGACTGGGAGTTTGGACGTGAGCCCTGTCCACGCCCGCGCCCCACTTTACCACCTCTTTTTGGATAAGTCTCTCTCCATTTCTGCTTGCGCGCAGGCTTGTCCCCCTGCCCTGTGCCCACCGCGGGCTTAGGGGTAGGCGGGTTCTTCATCATCGGGAGAAGCTCCTTGTGCAAGGTTTCGCGCTCGGCCTGGGCGGCCTTGTATTTGCTGATAATGTCCGGGGTCGTTCCAAACAGGCCCTGGTTCCCTGCGCAGGAGTGGGCCATCCACTCCTTGCAGAATTCCTCTTTTACCCCGGCTGTCTCTAGCCAGAGACGTCTGCGCGAAAGGGTGGAGGCAGCTGCGCTAGAACCGCACTCTAGAGCGATGGAATACAGCAGCGATCCCAGGGAGTCAGCTATGCGTTCCATTTCCAAGATGTACTCACAACCTGCTTCGCTGGCCACTACGTCACCGAACTCGGCCCCGTCGATACCTGCTGTAGCGATGGCGGCTTTGCTTTGCTTGACGTTTGATAGGCTGCAGAGCTTGCGCATGTACGCCGTTATCATCCAAGCCGTTGAGACGAGTCCAGCTGCGCGTGTACTGGCGTGCCATGCATCACACGCGTAACGATCCACCTGTTGGCCCCACTGCGAAGGGTGTTTGGGAGTATCGCGAGACCCCACCTTGGTGTTAGGGTTGAACGATCAAACGTCCCTCTCTGGTTGCGGAATTTTCCAGTCTTTGTAGTTGAGGTTCCTAACCTCGACTGCTAAGACGTCAACCCCCTTCTGACTGAACTTTGAGGACGATTTAAGTAGCGGATCCGCCTCCGCCCGCTTAAACGCTCGTTCGATGTGAGGATAAGGTGGTAGAGTGGAGTCCCTGACCCTCTCTGCCATTCGTGGAAAATCGGCTACCACCGGATCTTGAGGATTGCCCGGCTCGGTAACGATGTCGGCAGACTTGACCGCTCGCGCGAACAGATCGCGGAAACTGGCGAGGAATGTTTCGGACCCACGTTGCATGGCGTCACCATCTTTGTTTGGTTGAGACGAACTTGGCTGGTCGTCTTCCACGCCCTGATCGTCTACTTCCTCAGGCAGTGAATCCTCGGGTTCCGCACCCGCCGAATAACATGCCACGGATTCACCAGGGAGAGATAGGATCTCATTGATCCAGTCCTCTCTAACTATCCCGGATGGTGGGATAGCCTCTGGCTCCGGAGGGATGCTAATGCTAGCCGCCGTCCCGTGACTGTAGCTAGGAAGCATCGGAGGGATGTTGCTAGCCTCCGCCCCATGGCTATAGCTAGGTAGCACCATGCTAGCCGCCTCGTTAGCAGGTGCGAAGGGATCTGCAAGTCCCCATCTTTGACGGTACAGGAAAGCCCACCTTTGGCGCCCCGATCCTCTGATGGTTTTACAGAAATTGCAGTCGATCTCATTAAGGTCTACATCCCTCAAGTAGCCCGTGTAGTGAACATGCGGGATATGGGAGACACAGTCCGGATGGGGGTCCCATCGGAGCGTCGCCGGTTTAACACACCCGCACCAAGCGTAGAATGCGGCCACATCGACCGGATTAACGAACATCTTGGCGATAAAAGGTAAACTAACTATAAGTTAGTATCTAATATACCAGTATATCACTAGATTACTTGCGTATTTGCAGCTTTCCTCTTAGTCCCAGCGAGAGAGAAACAGCCATCGACCGATCTCATTTAGTTGGAGATGGAAAGGGGAATAGCGCTTCCGGTGGGCGTGCCAATACGGGGTCGGTGGGAGGACATATGACCACAGGGGGTCATATTGTCCGGGATTGGCACGGAGAATGCACCTCCATCGTTTTTCTTCTTTCCAGCGAGCTATTGTGGATGATGTCACAATGCAATAACCCTCTCAGCCATTTTGGAGTACGTGAAATGTAACTCTTGGTTTGCTTGTTATTAATCTGAACTTTGTCTTGTTGATTCTTTTCCTCACACTGACACCGTCTGTTGTTGTCCCACAGAATGCAGAGCTCAAAAAGACAACGTGCTCCAACCCAAAGGAGGTGTGACTGTTAGTGAGGGAGAGACAGTAACACTGGACATTCACTATAACACCAGTCCATCTCTTTACTGGTACAGACAGGCTGCAGACGACAAGCCCACATTCATTCGGAGACCCTATTCTTATGGATCAGGGGACACAGAGGACGGGTTCGAGGAGAGATCTGATTCCAGCCTGGATCCCAGCTCAAGACCAGTTCCTCTGAAGATCCAGAGTCTGCAGCTGTCTGACTCTGCTGTGTACTACTGTGCTCTGAGGCCCAAAGTGACAGGAAACTGCAGAACCTACTACACAAACCTTTGGAGGGTCTATCAAGAATCCAGAGACCACACGATGTTAACCCACATCCACTAGAGGGCAGTATTCACATTCTAATCTCATCGGCTCCTTGTTGAAGAAAAACACGTGGGACAGGTTGACAAGCCAGCTTCCTACAACTGCTGATGTTTCTGACGTCACTGCCAACACTACAATAACACATCTTCATCTGCAGTCCAACTACACAAACTAGCTGTGCCAATGCTTCATGTTTTAAACCTTCTGTTATTGAGACAATTATTGTAGTGACCCCAAGCGGATGGACCGCAGTATTACACCTTGTTCTGCCCAAAGGATCATGGGAGTGGGAGATTGTTATGACCCATGTCGTATTTCCACGTGTCCACATGTTCTCTTCATGTTGGGGTGTGTTTGGGGGTTCGACCCGGACTAAGTAGAAGACCATGTACTGACTGGCTGACTGTAGGACCGTGACTTGGACTAACGTGTCCTGTTGTGACGTCGGGGGGTCTTGGGAAGTGCTGAACTCTGTCTCGTTGGTAAATAAAAGAGCAGTCCCGGGCTCGGACGGTGTACGGGACACGGGGATCGCCATGAAGGTGAAATCTCTGCCTCACGACGTCTTCTTCCACGCTAGCTCACCACATTCTGCCGAAATGCTCTACAGCGCCACAGGTGGTCATTCCTGGCTGTGGCCATCAAACTGTACAGCTGCTCCCTCAGAGGGTCAGACACTCGGAGGTAATGGCCACTGGACTGCCCCTCACCTGTTTCACCCTGCCGGGGGGTGTTTGTGCTGTGGTGGTGTGCTGCGCTAGTGCAGTATAGATAGGCTGGTATGTGCTCCATGCTTGTTGATGTATTTTGTTCTTATTTCTATTTCTTATTGTATCTGTTATTTCTATTTGTTTCTGTTTTCTTGTTTCTATTTGTTTCTGTTTTCTTGTTATCTTGTATCTTGTTAGTTTCTAGTTTTTTCTTACTGGAGCGTGAGTGTCTGTAGTAGAACCCAATTTCCCCTCGGGACGAATCAAGTGTTCTGGTTCTGGTTCTGATTAATAAAATGTGATCATTTAAAAAAAACACTTTTGTAGCAACAAAACATTCATGTTCGGTCCAAATCTGAGTGAGCTGAAGTTCTGCTCTCAACAAAATCAGTAACAGGCCATTGTGTTGTAGAAGTCATCCAGGTTTTATGAGAGATTTAACTGGACTGAGAATAAAACCCCATTAAATCCAACACCGTCTCCCACACAAAGCAGCCATATGAGATGAATGGAGTAAATGAAGGCAGCAGCAGCAGCAGCAGAAGAGCCATGTGGACATGCAGTAAAACAGCTGCTAGTGGGTCTAGTGAAGGACACAGAGGTTGGCTGGCATGTGAGGAGTAGTGAGGAGGTTGGTGTGAACAGTGGGTGAATAGGAGGAGCCAGACACACTATGAGGGGAGGACGTTAGCAGGAAGGACTGGTAAAGTCCACAGTGCAACTAAAGAGACAGCTGAACTAACAGCAGCATGCTGCTCCATCTCATCTGGTTCCTTTCTGTACTAACAGGTGAGTCTGCTGTCACCATGACAACCTGCTGCACACTGACTCTGACCATACAGGCTGACAAGCAGACACACACATTTACCATCACCAGCAGGCTCAATATGGACAACAACCAACACACAAAGCCCACACTAACTCACTGAATTACCACCACGACACCTTTTCTCTGCAGCACCTTCTTGGATATTTCCACATCTTATAGGTGGTAGTTTGGAAGAAGATTTAGATGATGATAAAACACCTTTTATTCTCTTATTTACATGAATAGGAACAGTTTTCATCACGTTATGAAGAGTTTCTCCACGGTCTTCTCCTCCAACCCTCATGGACAATGTCAGTCTAATAGCTTCATTTTCTCTACTTGTTTCCAGGGATGATAGCTGGACAGCACAGCATCTCTCCTGTAAAACAGGAAGTCAATGGAAGAGAAGGAGAATCTGTCACCCTGACATGCTCTTACCAGACAAGTGCTGCTGGTGTTGGACTTTACTGGTTCAGACAACATCCTAACCAGGCACCTCAGTTTATCCTCTTTAAAGGAGCCGGGACATGGAGCACATGGGGAAACATCCCTGATCCTCGTTATCAAACCATAACATCTTATACATCAACTGAACTCACCATAACAGATGTAACCCTGGCAGACACTGCTCTCTACTACTGTGTTCTGGCATGCACAGTGACAGATAGTCTGGGAAGACCCACAGTGATAGAAAGTCTAGAAGAGTCTTTACAAAAACTTGGAGCCAGATATCTCAGTCTTCTTCAGAGAGAAGGGAAGTGGTGATCAAACCACAGCTTTCTCTCAGATGGATTCTGTTAACTTGTGTTAATTCGTGTTAATTAATGTTAATTCATGGTAATTCATGTTAATTCATGTTAATTCATGCTTTATCACAGCCACTTTTTCCTTTCATGCTTCTTTCCATTCAAAGTACACGTCTTAATCACTGAACAATTGAAATGTGAACCTCAAAAACTGTTGTTTACTCTCCAGATTAATTATGAAGTGTGATGTTAAAAATATTAGTACTTGTTAGTAATTAGTATTAGTACTGAGTAGAAGCAGAATACTTCACACCTGCTATCAGTACACATTTACTGACATGCTGCAGTACCACACTACACAAACACAGTTACATGTATTTATGTTCACATTACTTTACTGGAATATTACATTTTCTTTCCCTCACACACACACACACACACA
The DNA here is from genome assembly GCF_029633865.1 of Lampris incognitus. Taxonomy (NCBI): domain Eukaryota; kingdom Metazoa; phylum Chordata; class Actinopteri; order Lampriformes; family Lampridae; genus Lampris; species Lampris incognitus. The sequence goes on from NC_079224.1 coordinate 47,149,424, forward strand.
CACACACACACACACACACACACACACACACACACACACACACACACACACACAGAGTTCTCTTAGAGACCTGCATTTATTCTGACAGGCTGTTATTTAATGAAGTTTAATGAAGTTTAATGAAACGTTTTCTGGCACAGGATCCAAATGCTCTACACCAGACTCCACCAGTCACACAAACAACCACACACAAAGACCCACAATGTAGTTATTACAATCACAATGATCTCACACACGATCACAAGTCCCACAAATACATGAGTCTGACAAGTAATCACAGTCACACAACCCTCACAGTGGTCACAACCCAGCTGTATCATTGTATCCCAGTCCTTTGTGGACACCGTGTGTGTACTCTGTGTTTAGAAGGGTGGAGTGGGGGCGCTGCACCACCCCTCTGGAAGGTCCTTCCATGCTCTTACAGCACCAATGTGGAGAAGCTGTTTCTCTTTTCAGAGGGACACTTTAATGGGACTAGTTTTAAGCAGTTCCCTCTTAACTCACACCTGTCAGCACAACCCCAGACAGCAGGCTCATCTGTGACGTCATACATTGTGGGAGCAAGCTGACAGACGTCCATCATGTCTCCTCTATGTGTCCTGTGTACTGGAGTTGGTAGTTGTACCTCTCTGAACCTCTCTTCATGTGACACCTCTTCCAGACCTGGGATTAGTTTAGCAGCTCTTCTCTGAACCTTCTCAGGCTTCTCTACAGGTTTCACTTCATCAGGACACCAGACCCAGCCTGCCAATTCAAGAGGAGGTCCCACCAAGGATTTATATGATGGAGAAACTATTTCCTTACTCAGCTTTATCACAGCTCTTCTAGTGGCCGCCAGCAGAGAGTCTGCTGTTTAACTTTTCAGAAATGTGCGAGTGACATTCAGCTGAACTATCGGCCACGACACCTGGGTCCTTTTCCTCTGCCCCCTGCTGAGCCACCAGATCTCCAGCTTGGTAGTGAAGCCAGCTGGACTTGTGTCCCCAGTGTGTAAATGTGTGTGTTTTCTGGATGTCCTGTCAGTAGCCACCTATCACACAGGTACTCCTGCTGTCACACCTCCAGCCATCCCAACCAGCAACAACAGCCACTGTACACATGTCACACCACACAACGTCCCACCGGGTGGTGATGACTGTAGGAAACCCCGCACAACACATGGACAACACAAACAAGCCTACACGCAGCCGGGACGCCAACGGTTCACGTCCCGGCTGTGGCGGTTCCCGGCTGCCCCCTGAATTCACTACCCTGGTTTAGAGTTTAGCAAATTCAGGGGGGCAGCCGGGAACCGCCACAGCCGGGACTCAAACCCACGTCTCCCACACCACGGGCGACTAAGTTAACCAGTCGACTAAAGAGGCCGACCCGTTAGCCAACCGGCTAGCCAGTCTACTCATTCGTGGTGGTTCCACTACGTGTATCAGTGTGTACCACACTTTTATTTTACTACATCAGTTTTAAACTTGTCTGTACTTTTATAAGACCTGTTTGTACTTTTTGTGAGGTGGCAGATTTAATTGTTTTATTGTGTGAAGCACTTTGTGTTACATTTGATTGTATGAAAAGTGCTATACAAATAAAGTCTGATTGATTGATTGATTGATTGATTGATTGATTGATTGATTGATTGATTGATTGATTGATTGATTGATTGTGAATGGGGGTCTTGGCTGCTGTCTTGAAGCCTTCCTTTCATTATATAACTTCCTGTTTTTGTGGAGACGGCCTTCCGTTGTGTGTGGTTAAGACCATCTTGTGGTTCTGCTGGCTGGGCTGCTGTCTGTGCAGATATGCATGTGTGACCAAATCCGAGCTTGATGAAATTCCTGGACCTGGTTTTTCCTCTGGACAGGCAGCAAAGCGTTGGCAGGGGTTGTCGGTCTTTATCTAAGTGTTTAAAAGGTCCAACACAGCGGCCTTCTGAGAGAGCCTGAAAGCCCCACGGGACAACTCCACAACTACAGTCCAGTACACATCCCTGTGACTTCTACTGCCCCAACTTAACCCAGCCAAAGCTTTGTGTGTGTGTGTGTGTGTGGTTCATTCCATGTGGTACAAGTTGTACTGTCACATTCAAAGTCAAGCCAAAGTCTTTATGGTCACACACACAGAGGGAACACGGTGTCTTGTACAGTGACATCCTTAGTTTGCCGTCTTCTCACATAACAAGACGTTAGAAACAAGTGGATAGACTTCATTTCCATATGAGGGTATCTACAAAGCTAATGATGTGCCAGTACTCCCTACGAGGTACTCCGTAGTATGTTTAACAGTAATACACAACATGTCAACAAACCACTTTCACAGACACTTGAGTCAGTTCATGTGTTTGCAGCCCCAGCATTGTAAGATGGCGACAGCAACACACATTCCCAACCCTCTGTGAACACCACACATGAGCCCTGAGACTCTAGTTAATGCTCACCCCCATGTTTACATGGCAAGCTGCTCGTTGGTTTGGCTCGTTATGCCTCTGTATTGTTGATAAGGGTGGGACACCTGCAGTCAGTTGAGACTGACGAGGACACTCAGTTGGGCAGCACAGTGGTGCCGTGGTTAGCGTGGTGGCCTCACAGCAAGAAGGTCCTGGGTTCAAACCCCCGGGGTCGTCCAACCTTGGGGGTCGTCCCGGGTCGTTGTGTGTGTGTGTGTGTGTGAGCCCTGTGATGGACCGGCGGCCTGTCCGAGGTGTCTCCCTGTCCGGGGTGTCTCCCTGTCCGGGGTGTCTCCCTGTCCGGGGTGTCTCCCTGTCCGGGGTGTCTCCCTGTCCGGGGTGTCTCCCTCTCCGGGGTGTCTCCCTGTCCGGGGTGTCTCCCTGTCCGGGGTGTCTCCCTGTCCGGGGTGTCTCCCTGTCCGGTGTGTCTCCCTGTCCGGGGTGTCTCCCTGTCCGGGGTGTCTCCCTGTCCGGGGTGTCTCCCTGTCCGGGGTGTCTCCCTGTCTGCCTCTGTTACGGCCCTACTGTTGTGTGTCTACAATGACCCTCTCGTATACAAAGCTAGGGTGTGTTTTTAAGGGAGGGGTGTTACGGCCCTAGTGCCCCGTGTGTGTAATCTTGCCTCTCCAGGTAATGCCCCGCCTACTGTGGAACTGCTGAGAGAGCCCAGGTGCCCCAATTGCTCATCAGCTGGGTATATACGTACCTTGGAGAGAGACACCCAACAGGGCCAGTGGGCCATTGGTGGCAGCCAGAGAGCGAGCTTCTGTGTCGACATCCGTTACTCCTCGAGACGGAGCGAGACATTCTTAATTGTTCTGGTTTGTTTGTTTGTTTGTTTGTTTGTTTGATTGGAATTTGTTTTGTTAGCTAAGCCTGGTTAGCTAAGAGCTAGCATCTTTAGTTGCCTTGTTATTCTATATTTTGACTGAAGGTTCATATGTGTAAATAAATCTATGTGATTTTACACCTGGATCCACCTCCCACCTTTCTTCTTCCCCCAGGACACTTTTATTTTCTTTGTTACTTCCGCTCATCCCCTGGACCTTACGGGGAACACAACAGCCGCCCAATGGCTGCTGGGATAGTCTCCAGCTTCCCGTGACCCCGGTTGGGATGAGCGGTATGGATAATGTATAGATGGATGAATGGATGATGGATGGATGGATGATGAATGATGGATGGGTGTCTCTTGGTTGAGGGATGAAACGGTGCCCCCAATAAACGTCGTATCCAGATGAACTGATCCAACCTTGTGTGATCATCTCACCTGGGTTACTGAACATGCACCAAGACAACTGAATTCTCCTTCTCCCGCTGCCTCTGGACAGGCCTCCCCTTCTCCTTCTCCTTCACCCAACAGCAGCATAGTTTCCATCGACACCCTGCTGGTCCACAGTACCGGTGGTGGTCGTTGGTAACCCGGACCTCAACCGATCTCTTATGGGAATCTGATTTATGATCCACATATTTGATTCAGCAAAGGTTTTATGCCGGATGCCCTTCCTGACCACCCCCCCCCTCCCATTGATCCGGGCTTGGGATGGACAGTAAGAATGCACTGGCTTGTGCGTCCTCAGTGGCTGCTTTGTTTTGTACCTAAATCAGCACAATGAATCATACCGAAAATGAACAGGAATCAAAACTTACAAACTGTAAAAAGCAGTAAAAGGGGGAAGTTTGTCCCTGACACATCTCAGTTCAGCTTTCTCATGAAATAACTCTTCAGTTTGCAGACAGCATATCACTGCACATTTACCAAAACACTCTTTCATGACAATTCCAGAGACTGTAATCAAATACATCCTCCTGTTTAGCATCACCTCTGATGTGTTTTACCCTGTGTAACGTCTACATGGGAATCAAACACGTGTCTCTTCCTTTTTCATCTGTCTTGCCTTTCAGAAACCACCACAGAGTTTCTGTCGGGGCTTTTCTCTCCGTGTGGGTTTCATACATATCATAATATCTGCTGTGGCGACCCCTGAGAAACAGGGAACAAGCTGAAAGAAGAAGTGGGGTTCATACACACCATGGGGACTGAATGTTCAGACGGAGCTCAGCAGAAACCTCCCCATGTCCTTCCATTGGTAAGAGCCTGGAAGGGTCCTCATTTCATCCAGACTCGTCAGAGAAAGCAGCTCTTTGTCTTGGTTAAATATTCCCTGCTGGTTAAATGGTAGAATAACTGCTGAACACAAACGTTGTTAAGATCCGTCGTGTTTTACTGAGTAGAAACATTTCAAGTCCTGTGTTTTTTAAACCTTGAAATTCAACATCTAGGCTGTGCTGATAATTCACTCCGTGTCACACAGCACAGTCCAGATATTACAATAGATCATGTCCATTTAATTAGAGACGTCTGCTGAAGGAGGGTTTTTGTAGGGGGCTTTAATACTGTGCTACGGGGTGGGATATTATCTTCGGTGCGCCCATCCGTCTCACGGTCCAACCAAAAGGTAAGGAAATACTTTTTCTGCATGCTGGTTCATTTATTCAGTTGAGAACAGGGGAAATAATTGTATTTTTTATTTTAAATGTGTAGTTGTCAGGTTAGTCCTGGTGGAGATGGCAGAATAGGACATGAAACTAAAGTCCAGAAACAGGAAAGGTATCAACAGACCACCTTATAATAGCCTCAACATTCTCTAATCACTTTGGAAAATAAATATGTCCAATTGTACAGCCCCCAAACAATGTGAATTTAATCAGAGTATTGATAACCTGTTGGATTCCTGATTTAAACTCTTTATGCACACTGAAACAACTAGTGCTGAGAGCAGTGGCACAGAGAGAATGATCATGGATGAATGATGGAGAAGTGATGGATGGCTATATTAAAGGCTTAGCTTTTGTAACCAGTGACCTAAAGAACTTTTCTTAGTAAATGTGATTTGAAAACAGGAGCTTCTTAAAATGTACACACTTCTATTTCCCTGATTAAATCACTGCTGCTTTGTTGGAAAGCCAAAGTTTTAATGACGTTTTCAAATGGTTTTACATGTTGTCTGGTCAGCAGGGCCAGTCTCTCAGAGCTGATTGTGCTGCTTTATTTTCAAGTGAACTTCTGTGAGGAAGAGGTGTGTGGATGTAAGTGATTCCACAGAAAGTAGAGACGGGGAAAGTGGTTTGTTCGCTGTTTGTCTCTTTGGGCTGGAGAGTAAAATGACTCTTTTGCTGTGCAGAATATATCAGGCCCAACTCGCGGTGCTGCTGGTGAACGGGTTGAGAGGGTTCCTCGTCAAAGCCCTGCTTTTAAATGTTCTGCTCACTGTCCAAGTGTTGGTCTCTAGCGGTCGATACAGATCCAACATCCCCAAAACCTCCACACGGCTCCAAACCTACGTTATGGTACTTTCCTGAGTCCTGTTCAACAAATGTGTTCATCCGCTTTGACCTGGAGTTTATCACCATGTCTAATATCGACGGGATCGCTCAGTGAAGTCTTCTCATTTTATCAAGCAGGTATTTAATTTCCCAGCAGTCCTTCTGAAAGTACCAACGTCCTCTGAGCAAATACACTTATATGGATGCAGTAGATATTAATATATCAACAAATGAATAAAAAGTAGTGGGTTTAATCCAAAGGGACTTTAACAGGATGTAACTGGTCAGTGGCTAAAAGTTCTACTGAGCGGTTCGGCATCAAACGGTGCAGAACATTTCAAGTTCTTTTAAGAACCCACATGTACATGTGGGTAATCAGGCTGTGTGTGAGTGGTGGCTGTGTCGTGTGGGTTCACAGCTTCTCAGGGGAAGAATGTGTTTTTCCTGATGTGATTGTGACTCCGGTCGAGATCATTTGTCAAACTGGCGTCAGTATCATTTGTCTGTATTAGTCAGTTGCTTATTTCAGGTCTGTAAATAATGCTGTGTGTCTGTAGGATGGCCAATAACACAACATTGTTGCTTTTGTTGTCTAAAGTGATAACGAGAAGCGGTCAGCTGAAATGTCTCCTAAAATGAGGTGTGAAATGTTTCAGGGAGTATTATGTAAAACCAGTCTTGGGTTGATGTTGTACTTTACATTACCACACAGCTCAGTGTGCTGACTCTCAGCTGGGTTCTTAAACACGGTGGTTTACATACGTCAGCAGATATCCTGGTAATGGTATTTTCCATATCATCCTACAGTCTGTAGTTCATGTCGGTCAATAGATAATATTGTCTGTGGTTGGTGTTTTGTGTCGGTAGTTAAAGCCACCGTCACTGATGCAGTCATTTCATGTAAAGCACTTTCAGTCCTGTGGTTAAAAATGCACAGGACCTCACTGCTTCCAGTGAGAAGCTGGTTAAGAAAATGGGTTGTCATGGCCTCTGATATTGTGTGTCTGTAGTTATTGTTTTGTGCATGTAGATAATGTTGCATGCTGTAGGCCGGCACAGCAGATGAAACCACATTTTAACTGAAAAACCAAACCTGCAGATTACGATCTGGAAGCAGCTTCCGTTTCCAAGAAACACTTCAACAAGTGTTCTTGTTGGTCTCAGCTGACAGTGCTCTGTGTGGAGTGAACATGCGTCTGTACAACACATTACTCTGTGCCTTTTTTGTTTCATCCGTTTCTCATTAGCATTCAAATTATTTTACTTTGATTAAATCTAAAATAATTCATATGAGTTGTTTTCAAAAAACTGGTCAGCTAAATCAATCGCTCCAAGACCAACAGGACAAACACAGCCTTCTTGAGGACGTGATGGTCGAAATTAAAGCCCTAAGGGAGCTGAGCAACGAGAGGGATGATAAAACTGTCCTTCTAGAAGACCGCATGGATGACCTGGAACAATACACGATATGAACGACAGTATTGTCTGTGGTTTGGAGGTTAACCGACAGTACGCCGCAGCACTGAGACCGGATCTATACGGCGGAGAACTCAACGACCAGGAAGTGATGTGTGTGGAGAACCAGGTGACCACTTTCCTGCAAGACAAGGGACTTGTAATAGAAACACAACATGGAAGCATGTCCCCCTCTCCCTTACACAACACAACCCTGTTTAGCAGCCTTTAAAAACCAACTGGGGACATTTTACACATCTCTAAAAAGTATGAAAAACAGAAATGCCCAACAATCATTCTGTACTATAGAACAATTTAAACTAATTTAACCCCTGAAAAATTCTATTGTCCTATTTTATTGTATTTAAACTTATTTTATTTTATTATTATTATTTTAATTTAACTATTTTTTAATTTACTTTACTTTACTTTATTTTATTCTATTTTATTTATTTTATTTGTATTTGTTTTATTTTATCTTTTTTATTTTTCTTGGCTTTATTTGATTTTATTTACTTGATTTTATTTTATCTTATTTTATTTTTATATATGTTTTATTTGTTTTGTCTCTTTTTAATTTACTATTCCTGTTTCCTTGTTTTGTTCTCATTGTCTTTGACGTGTTTGTGTGTACTGTTGTTAGCCTGCTCTGTTGTTATACAGTATACTGGCATTGCCGATGTGTTTGTATGTTGAAGACTTTAATAAAACAATATTTAAAAAAGATATAGGGATGATGAAGAGTTGTGTTAACTGTTAAAGTTTTACTTTTCTTTAAATATTCCCAATTACATTCTTTCCCCTTTCGTTTTCCTTCATATGACACCGAGTGATATTAGGGTTGTTTTTATATGTAGAAATTATTTTATTGACATATTTTTTTCTACTTTCTTCTTCCTTTTGTAATGTACAGTAGATGAATTAACTAAGAGTAGTTGATCAGGGGTAGGGACAAAATAAGTGTATACTTCCTCCTACTCCTTATCAAACATGTGACAAAGAATCTGATGTATAAGGAGATTTATTCGTTGAGTTTGATGTGTGGATTTGTTGATCACTTCAGATTATTGGCAATGGATTATCTGTATGTGATATCCTGCTTGTTCACTCATCCATTATCTAGTGAGTCTCCAAATCATTGACGGTGTTGCATGAGTTTAAATTCTTAGACTGACAACATGACCACCGACCAGCAAAGACTCCAAACCCCAGTGTCATTACAGTAGATAAAATGAGCATTTCTAGAATATCATACATGATTATAGAGATGATCTGATGAATAGAGGGCAGTCAGAAAAGTTTATTTGCTTTATTTCCTGTAATTTCAAATGCATATATAACAAGTTATAGAGAACCATGTGATTGAGGGTTTTCATTGCAACCCAACGCCACACCAGTAAATGTGAATGTTCATGTAGGTTTCATAAAACACACATATACATTTTCACAGCACTAAATTGTGTATGAATGAAACGGAGAGCCACCTGCTGGTAAACATCTGATGGGATGCTGCCCTCTGCTGGATATCTTGCCGATCTCTATCACCTCTAGATGAACGTTGAATTTGTTTTTGTGAGGTTTTTTTCTTCCTGCTTTGTTTTAATTAATTTTCAACACAATGACAACCAATTTAAAAACCATCTGAAAACAACGCACTTTAATGTCTTTTGGCATTATTTATCAACAAACAGCTGCTGATCAGTCAAAGTACCAGGCACAAGTTAGCTGAATATAATATCGAACCTCTATTTGAGTCTTTAACACAAGATATCTTGCAGAACTGTTCGGGTATGGGTTTAGTGTGACAGTCAGAACTATGGCAGAGTTGGTGCCTTGTTTCTTGAGCTACACAAGGAATTTAAACCCAGTCCCTTGAATTGTACTAGGCAGTTTCCAATTGTCCAGTCTGATGATGCAGTTACTTAATTAATCCAGATGCACTGTGAAATTCATTCAATGATCACTGCCTATCCATCCTCCACCAAATTGCATCATTTAAAACTAGGAAATAAAAATCAAATAAAAATCAGACTCTTGCCCTTAGAAGACTCTGTAGAAAATTTGAATGACAATAGAAGGTCAACAAGTCTGAATTAGCACATAATGCCTTTAAAACCAAATATTAATTTACCAGAAGGCAGCTAAGGATGCGAGATCAGCATTCTTCTCTGAACTAATATCAAGAATAACCACAATCCTAACGTTTTCTTTAGGGTAATTGATTCTGTTATTAATGGTTCTTCCACTTCTCGTCTTCTCCACATAAGTGCTGCCTTTGACACAGTCGATTACAAAATCCTCTTACATCATTTACAGACTTGGGTTGGCATCAAGGGCTTGGCTCTTAGTTTATTACACTCTTAACTCACCAAAAGAACCTTTTCTGTTGTTCTGGGTAACGTTGCTCCTTAGATGGCTCAGTTGAGTTATGGTGTCCATCAAGGCTCAGTTCTTGGCCCCTTATCTTTTCTATATACATGCTGCCCCTTGGCCAGGTCATTCAAAATCATGACGTACTTTACCATTTTTATTTGGATGACACTCAGTTATACATGCCACTAAAACCCACAGATCCTGGCGCCCTAGCAAATCTCACAGCTTGACCCTCTGGCATTAAATCCTGGATGTCCGAAAATGTCCATAAAACCCCGTCAGCACTTTTGTAACTAATCTTGGTGGTCTGTCAAGTAGTTTTAAGCAGGCTGCTAGGAATCCTGGGGCAACATTCAGTGCTAACGTCGGTTTTGATAATCAAATAAAACATGTTTAGTCATGCTTTCTCCAACTCAAGACAATATCCAAAATTAGGTCATTTTTGTCAATTGCCGATCTGCAAAAAGTTGGACATGTTTTTATCTATTCTCAGATTGAATATTGTAAAGCACTTTATTCTGGTATCAGGGCTCCCTCCACCATCTGCAGTTGGTACAAAATGCCACTGCTCGGCTCATTACCAGGACAAAGTGGCATGACCATGTCAGTCCTGTAATTGCTTCCATACACTGACTCCCTGATACATGTTGAATTGATTTTAAAATTGTATTGCTCCGGCTTAAGGCTTTAAATACATTTCTAATACATTTCTAATATCCCTACATACATTTCTAATTTATTGACCTGGTGAATATCCTCTCGACAATTAAGATCTACAGATGGAGCCCTGCTGGTTATTCCAAGGTCTCGGTTTTTTACAAAGAGTGATTGGGCTTTTGCTAATAGAACCCCCACAATATGGAACCCTCTTCCTATTGAACTAAGACAAACCAGGTCTGTAGTTGTTTTTTGTTTTTGTTTTTTATCTCATCATAAAGCTTTTGTTTTTATGAAAGCTTTTACAAAAGATTTATATCTTAGACATCATTCCCACCAAGCTGCTCAAGGAGGTATTTGCACTTATCAGCCCTGTTATTCTGCAAATTTTTCATAATTCTCTGGCCTCTGTTTTTTTTTCCACATAGTTTTAAGCATGCCATTGTTCAACCATTGCTGGAGAAACCTAATTTAGATCCCCTGTCCCTAAGTAACTACAAACCCATCTCCAAGTTGTCTTTTCTATTTGTTTATATTATTTTTATTTTTACTGTTAGTTATTTGGTCTTACTCTTATTTTTGCCTTGTCTGGTTTTATTTCCTTGTGAAGCACTTTGTAACATTGTTTTAGAAAAGTGTTTTATAAATAAAGTTATTATTATTAATGGGGTGCTTGATTTATCATGATTCATTTAAATCATTGCATGCTGCCTGATGAATAAGGTTTGGTTGAAACTTGTCTCTTACTCAGTGCCATGCCTTCTTGTGCTCTTTACTTTTTCTTTTAGTGGACGTACAACCAAAAAAAAAAAAGCTCTCCCTGTGAACCTTTCTTCATCATTAAACTTCAGTCATACTGCAAAGCAGCTCATTTTCTGTTTTGTAAAAAAGAAGTGAACCTATAGGATCTCCCTTGACACATTTTAAAAATAGAGAACCAGGGAAGTGTTTTCTTTTCTAAAGAATGAGACTGTGATGTAGATGTATAGGGTCATGCCCCAAATAGAGGTCACAGGTGAAGCGTGGTGTGGAGAATACAGGCCAACGGGTCACCGGAGGCACGATGTTGGTGAGAAGCTGTTGTGCCTACTTCCTGCACGTCACAGAGCAACTTACTTTTAAGCTATGTGTCTGTAGAATGAGCATTTCTACTGGCTGATCATGAAGGGAGCTGAATGGTGACGGGCTGCCCAATCCAATCCATCTGCAGGGAGTCAGATACGCCGGATGTCTTTTCACATGTTACTCCTCCGTCCAGCAGGAGATGATGACCTCGTACTGGAGTTAATTTTTAACACAAGCATGGCAGCAACATGGATTTGGGTCAGTATCTTTTGTAAATGACAGTTTATCAGAGGCCAGTACTTTGTAGAAGAGCAGATGGAGAATGTTTTACCATAAGGAGTGCTGGACCAAGTTAAATGTTAGTATTGCTAAACGTAATCTAGTGCTGGTTGTTCTGGCAACAGAAGCAGCAAGTGCACTGGTCAAAGACAGCAGAAGCAGTGAGGCTAGCAGTAGTGGTTTTACTGGTAATATCAGCAGGGGATAATACCAGTAGTCATAGTACCCATGCTAATTAAAGGGTGTACAGGGCATGATAGGTCTTACCCACATAACCATCAATAGTGGTGATGGTAGTGGTCCCAGTGGGGAGGGTATTGTACAACTATTAACCACACCTAAATACTTATAAAGGACCCAGTCACAGAGGAAATGTTGTATACAGCTTATGTAACTTAACCATCTCTAGTCTAATAGTACTAAAACAGACAATCTGAGTGGAAGTCCTCCACAACGTCCTCATTCATCAACACGTTGACATGCATCATACTTGTAACAGAATGATGGTGTCGTGATATTTTGGGAATAGCAAACATGTTGTATATGAACATTTAGTCCGTGAGAAGAGGAGGTGGATGATATAATGTCATAGTGAAGAGTGCTAATCCTATGTGTCTTGGTAGAAACAGTGTCTGTGTTAGCTTGCTGCAGAGATGAGGAAGGTTTTTGTGCTGGACTGGAGCAGTGTGGCCGTCTGCTGCAGTTGACAAGCTCACCTTTGGACCAGGAATCAGTTTAAAAGTTCAGCTAAGTGAGTTATTTCTGTCCTACTGGTCATCTTACCCAGACTGACATATAGTCAGGCTCAGGGGACAATAAACTTCTGCTTTAACTTCAGTTTTAGAGAGTCAGAATATGGACGGGCGCTGGGGAAATGTTGAGCTGGGGACATATCGTCATGTGGGGAAAGTGGAGTGAAGTTTGACTCCTGCAGACTGGAGAAGTGCTTTTGTTTTTATTGTTCTTTCCATGTGATGGCTTCTATGAGCGTTTGATGGAGGGTCAGTATTTGTCACAGTCAGTGATGTCGTGTGAATAGTCAGGGGACAAGCTTCACTTTGGCAGAGGGACAAAACTGATTGTGGACACTGGTAAGTCCAAAAACTACACACAAATTGCAACGACTTTCTGTTTTGACACATCAGACGTTCCTTATATTTGAGGTGGCGTCAAATAAAATGAAAACAGATGAACATTAACATGGACACCTGTGGTAAAACTGGTTTTAAGAGATCAAGATTATGTCATGGAAGAACCAACAGGCACAAAATAAATCCAAGTTAATTCATAAAACATATTCAAAAGACTTAAAAATTCCTATCACTGCACTTAGCATGAGAAAATACAGAAATACAGACAGAGATAAACATTTAAGATATATATATATATATATATATATATACACACACACACACACACACACACACACACACACACACACACACACACACACACACACACACACACACACACACACACACACTAAAGTGTTTCTTAGTTGTCAGGTATAAACCTGCTTATTATAAACTGCAGCAAGTTAGACATGTATACAAATGAGACAAAAACCTGATGTGGAAAATATTTTGTAATAGAAAAAAGATTTCATGTATTTTACAATTTGCATGTTTTAACTGATGCTTAAGAGGACATGTGGACAGAACACGTGGCTTTTAATGGACTCAGACCTTTGACCTTTTCCTGCATGTGATTATGTGTGGTTGGGTTGGCTTATGAAGTGGATTTTGTAAACATAGTGGACTTTAGAGGCTGGTGGTGTAGGTGGTGTAAGCGGTACTGGGAACACTGGGAGCCCTGGAAGAGTTGCAGAATATTTAGTCTCCAGTGGCGAGTCAGAGTCGTGTGTTGGAGCCCTAAAACATGTGGGGGACAGAAGGTTCATGTGTGTGGGGGTGATAAATGCTGGGTTTGACATGGATGAAGCTCTGAATGAACTGCTGGATGTGGTGGGGTTGATGCTGAGGAAATGTCTCATCTCTTGTTAAATTCTCTTTGTGTTTGTTTCATTTCATGTGGATAATGTTGGCTTGGTTTCATGCCGATGAGCAGAGCAGGTAGCTTGACATGGGCTACAGGACCAACTTTGGTCCTGGAGCCAAACTGCTGGTAGAAACACGTCAGTAGAATGACCAGTGTGTTTACTGGTACAGAAAGCTTTGTGGCCAGTAATAATCCAGGGGATTTGTTTTGTTTTCATGATTATTTGCTGAGGGTACAAGACAACTGACCTTGTCATGGGTAGCTGAGGAGACCTTGGTTTTCAGTTAGCAGTCAAACACGGTGTGTGGGGAGGAGGTGCTGATAACATGACTGTTGGAGCCGGGACCCAGTTGTTTGTCATATCTGGTAAGTTGAATAAGAGGGAAAAGCCAGTTATTATACACAAGTCAGGTTTTTTAACAACAATATGTAGAAGAAGATGATCTTTTAACCAGTCCCATTCTGGTTGGTGTCTGAAGAGGTTTGTAAGCCCATCAGTTTAAATGTAGCGGGGGGGGGCGACTGGTCAAACAGGGAGAATATTTGGGGAGGCCTCTGGAGGTTTATCATGAGACTCGTTACCATGAAAGAAACAAACCAAAGCATAAAGATGATGTGTGCTTCTGGAGGCCAGAGTGAGGATGAAGCCATGAAGGGCTGATGAATGCTGGACCTCACGCTACATCATTTTACACCAAAAACAATATTGCAGATGACAAAGGCACAAGATGGAAACGAGCCCATCTGAAGCTGGCAGGTGTTGCTGTAATCTTACTTGTACGGTTACTGTAACTACAGTAACCGTACAAGTAAGTACTTCTGTAAGACTGAATCAACAGGGCAGACATATTCTGCAAGCTGATGCTTTTGTTGAGTCACGTCAGTATCAGACAGACGGAGATAGCGCCACATCTAATCCCACAGCAGGCAGGTTAAGAATGAAATGAAGTGTGTTGATAATCTACTGTAATATATTCTACCAACAGCTTACATGTGTCTTGTTGTGATTAGTTGGACATGTAGGGTTAAGAGTTTGCAGGGAGGACGGATGATAAATAAAGGGGAAAGGAGACTTGAGTGTTCAAAAGGCTTGTTGAAGGCTGGTGGTTATTGATCAGGTCTCAGTCATTGTGTGTCGACCTACAACAAAATCATCTTTGGCCGTGGAGCAAAGTTGACTATTGACTCCAATAAGTTTAAATTCAACATTCACTAAAACAATATGGCACTAATGGTTATAACTTAGGTTTGTTAAAAACTAACAGAACAACATGACAGGAAGACAGGAATTCAAAGATTCTCACTGAAGACAAGTTGGATTCTTTATCATGATGCTTTATTGGTAAAAGTTGCATCACACTAACATATATATATATATATATATATATATATATGTGTGTGTGTGTGTGTATATATATATGTTAGTGTGAAAGGCTCCAGCCAATAAGAGGTCAGGTAAATCCCCTCCTTTTCTTTCTGATGACGAGAGCTGAACAACAGCAACAAGAAACAGAAATGATGCTGACTGAGGTGAATTGTCTCCATGGTGAAAGTCCTCATGTTCCACTTCTTACTGACATCTTGAATGGTGGACATGCTAATGCTCCACTGTCACCTGACTGGACTTGTGCTATGCTAGCTTTGAGAATGCAGTGTCCCACATTGTTTTATTAATGATTTAATTATTTCTACATTCTGACGTCCCCGTACAACCACTACCGAGTAAATTAAACACACAAATGTGGTTTCATGTTGTCTTTATGCTGCTCAAACGTCTCTGTCCATAAAACCTGTTTGCATGGAAAACAGACAAATGAACAAGTAAACAGAAAGACAAACAAAATATTTGCTGGTCATAAATTGCTGACTATCCTGTAAACATATCCTAATCTGCTCTGATTTATTTTTACTTTAAATAAGATTTAAAAGTTGATTGGGTAAATATAAGGTTGGCATGGTAACGTAGGACTAGAATTAAAAAAGAAAAACACTGTACAGTTTTCCCTGTACTCATAACCGGTGACGTCATACTGATTATCTGTGCCACCTCCAACCTTAACTGCCAGCCCATTATCACGTGGCTCGTTTTGGATTTGGTTATTCTCAGTTATGCAAACTCAAGCACGTTGTACCTTTCTTAAGGAGCACTATCGTATAATAATAATAAGAATAATCCATCCATCCATTCTCCAAACCGCTCATCCTGCTCTCAGGGTCACGGGGTGCTGGAGCCTATCCCAGCAGTCATTGGGCGGCAGGCGGGGAGACACCCTGGACAGGCCGCCAGGCCGTCACAGGGTCAATATATAACAATATAATAGTCTCAATAATTAAGTTGTTTTGTTTTTCTTTTCTACAGAGGATAATTATGAGCCTTCCTACTACCTTCTAAGTGTCTCTAACGACACACAGGCCTGCCTGGCGACAGATTTCACCTCCTACAAGGCAACCCAAGACGTGTTTGGTAATGCAGCTGAGGCCACCAGACCTGACGAGGACTCCTTCTACAGCCAGGTGGCGCTGTTTCCCCCTGGAACGCTTAACTGCACAGGTGACTTCACCAAGACGCATATTGTACATTCTTGATAGCATCGTGTCAAAACCATGTTCACTTAAAGCCTCACCTAACTTGCTGACAGTTAATCAAGTGTACTGACTTTTCAGAACCAGAGGAGACATGTGATGCTGACATTTTTGAGCCAGGTATGGACCCCACTGATACCATCACACACCTTTATATGACCCATCTAACCCATGTTTACACTGCAGGCACTTCCACTGTTGTTCTCACATGTGACCTTTAGGACTGACTGTCTGCATTATTTATAACAATACATAATAAATAACAATACACTTTATTTATATCACACCTTCCTGAACAACATCACAAGGTGACTTACACAACAGGATAAAATAATGCACATAGTGACCTTACATTTTATTTTATTTATTTACATATTTTATATATATTTACAAGTTGATGGGGTCAGATTTGTGTATGCAGGCATCATGAGTCTCTCTGCAGTTGTTGCTGTGATAAAGACATAGACATGCATACACATGCTACCTGGAGCCAAAATTACAAGCTGCAGACTTCATAGAACAACAACAACAACAACAACAACAACAACAACAACAACAACAATTTAGTTTTGTATAGCGCCTTTCAAGGAACCCAATGACACTTTACACTAGATAAGAACAATAGAAAGGATTAAAACAAAGATTAAAAGTCTACAGACCATAGGCCTTAGTAAAAAGGTAGGTTTCAGTAGTCTTTTAAACTTGTCCAAAGAAGCAGTGTTGTGGATCTCTGCTGGAATATAGTTCCAAAGGGTGGAGGCTGCCACACTAAAGGCTCTAACCCCCAAAGTCCACAGGTTGTGGTGGGGGATGGAAAGCAAGCCCGTGTCTGCAGACTGCAGATTCTGGGACAGAATATAGAGGTTGAGGAGGTCTGATAGGTCCTGAGTGGTAAGGGCATGGAGGGCTTCATCAGTGAGGAGGAGGAGGATTTGATAGGAAAGTCAGGATTTGACCAGGAGCCAGTGAAGGTGGACAAGGGTGGGAGTGATGTGTTGCCAGGACTTGGTGTGGGTGAGCACCCTGGCAGCTGAATTCTGCACATACTGAAGCCTGTCGGGCTTTGCTAGGTCCTCCAGACAGGACTCCTTTGCAATAATCCAGGTGGGTGGTGATGAAGGCATGGATGAGGGTCTTCTCTATTGAGGCTGAGA